>NC_041220.1:16940097-16987692 GCF_002837175.3 Physeter macrocephalus
CACGGGCCCAGCCGCTCCGCGGCACGTGGGATCTTCCCAGACCGGGGCACGAACCCGTGTCCCCTGCATCGGCAGGCGGACTCTCAACCACTGCGCCACCAGGGAAGCCCCAAAGGATGGTTTTGATCTACCAAGCTCTGAGTTGTGGTCCCAGGGGTCTTCCACTGTACCTCCCCCCTACTTATGCCTCTGTTAACAAAAAAAACTGATCCTCAGGCTTATATAGGAAAACATCTGCGGTATAGTGAAGGGGTTAATTCAAACCTTCTTAAGCCAGTTTCCTTAAACCATACAACCACTGGCACTAGGGAGGCCCCTGTCCCTAATGATACTGATCTGAGGCTTTCTGGAGAAGGGAAGAAAGGAATTGATAAATATGAACAGTATAAAAAGAGCCCCTCACACCAATTATATCCAGTGACAAAAAAAGGAAGGGGGGAAATAAAGAAAAAAAATCTGGACACAAAAAATAATGAAAATAAAAACAAAAATAAACAAATAGGACCTAATTAAACTTAAAAGCTTTTGCACAGCAAAGAAAACCACAAATGAGACAAAAAGACAACCCTCAGAATGGGAGAAAATAATTGCAAACAAAGCAACTGACAAGGGATTAATCTCCAAAATATACAAACAGCTCATGCAGTTCAGTTCAAAGAAACAAACAATCCAATCAAAAAATGGGCAGAAGACCAAAAAGACATTTCTCCAAAGAAGACACAGGTGGCCAAGAGGCACATAAAAAGATGCTCAACATCACTAATTATTAGATAAATGCAGATCAAAACTACAATGAGGTATCACCTCACACTGGTCAGAATGGTCATCATCAAAAAAAAATCTACAAACAATAAATGCTGCAGAAGGTGTGGAGAAAAGGGAACCCTCTTGCACTGTAGGTGGGAATGTAAATTGATACAGCCACTATGGAGAACGGTATGGAGGTTCCTTAAAAAACTAAAAATAGAACTACTATATGACCTAGGAATCCCACTACTGGGCATATACCCTGAGAAAACCATAATTCAAAAAGACACATGCACCCCAATATTCATTGCAGCACTATACAATAGTCAGGACATGGAAGCAACCTTAATGCCTACCGACAGATTGAATGGATAAAGAAGATGCAGTACATATATACAGCGGAATATTACTCAGCCTTGAAAAGGAATGAAATTGGGTCACTCGGAGAGACGTGGATGGACCTAGAGTCTGGCATACAGAGTGAAGAAAGTCAGAAAGAGAAAAACAAATATCGTATATTAATGCATATATGTGGAATCTAGAAAAATGGTACAGATGAACCTATTTGCAGGGCAGGAATAGAGACGCAGACATAGAGAATGGACATGTGGACATGGAGGAGGGAAGGGAGGGTGGGGTGAACTGGGAGACTGGGATTGACATATATACACTACCATCTCTAAAACAGATAGCTAGTGGGAACCTGCCGCATAGCACAGGCAGCTCAGCTCGGTGCTCTGTTGTGACCTAGATGGGTGGGATGGGGGGGTGGGGGCAGGAGGGAGGCCCAAGAACAAGGGAATATATGTATACATACAGCTGATTCACTTTGTTGTAAAGCAACTATACCTCAATTTAAAAATAAATAAATAAATATAAATAAAAATAAAACAGAGGTCCAAAATTTGTGCCCATTTTCTTAATTTTCTATTGTTAAATGATGCAAGTCACTTGACTACTAAGTAATGCTTTAAAGAGTCACATTTGAGACAATTTCTGTTATATTTTTCCTCTCACAGTAATACCTCTGTTTTACTTAGTTTGCTTATAATTAAACAACAAATCTCCTGTACTTAATTACTTTTGTTTTGTGCTCAGATTCCGCCTCTTAAGTAACTGGGTAATCAGTGATCAAGTGTATCAGGCTTGTAGACGAGTTTAAAAAAAATCTACAAACAATAAATGCTGCAGAAGGTGTGGAGAAAAGGGAACCCTCTTGCACTGTAGGTGGGAATGTAAATTGATACAGCCACTATGGAGAACGGTATGGAGGTTCCTTAAAAAACTAAAAATAGAACTACTATATGACCTAGGAATCCCACTACTGGGCATATACCCTGAGAAAACCATAATTCAAAAAGACACATGCACCCCAATATTCATTGCAGCACTATACAATAGTCAGGACATGGAAGCAACCTTAATGCCTACCGACAGATTGAATGGATAAAGAAGATGCAGTACATATATACAGCGGAATATTACTCAGCCTTGAAAAGGAATGAAATTGGGTCACTCGGAGAGACGTGGATGGACCTAGAGTCTGGCATACAGAGTGAAGAAAGTCAGAAAGAGAAAAACAAATATCGTATATTAATGCATATATGTGGAATCTAGAAAAATGGTACAGATGAACCTATTTGCAGGGCAGGAATAGAGACGCAGACATAGAGAATGGACATGTGGACATGGAGGAGGGAAGGGAGGGTGGGGTGAACTGGGAGACTGGGATTGACATATATACACTACCATCTCTAAAACAGATAGCTAGTGGGAACCTGCCGCATAGCACAGGCAGCTCAGCTCGGTGCTCTGTTGTGACCTAGATGGGTGGGATGGGGGGGTGGGGGCAGGAGGGAGGCCCAAGAACAAGGGAATATATGTATACATACAGCTGATTCACTTTGTTGTAAAGCAACTATACCTCAATTTAAAAATAAATAAATAAATATAAATAAAAATAAAACAGAGGTCCAAAATTTGTGCCCATTTTCTTAATTTTCTATTGTTAAATGATGCAAGTCACTTGACTACTAAGTAATGCTTTAAAGAGTCACATTTGAGACAATTTCTGTTATATTTTTCCTCTCACAGTAATACCTCTGTTTTACTTAGTTTGCTTATAATTAAACAACAAATCTCCTGTACTTAATTACTTTTGTTTTGTGCTCAGATTCCGCCTCTTAAGTAACTGGGTAATCAGTGATCAAGTGTATCAGGCTTGTAGACGAGTTTCATGTTTATAAGGTATTTGTACCGCCTCATTTGGTGGGGTGGTCTGACTGAAGATAATATGGATGGTATTAGTTGAATGCAGCTCTGGAAGAATGATTTCAATTTATTTTAAGGACTGCAACTCTTGCTCTTACCCACCTATCCCCTGGAGGAAAGTACACACGTTACATTTCAAAGCATTGAAAGGGATCCATTTATAACTGAACAATACTTTTATGAAACATTTGAGATCCAGGTATTTTGAGAGGCTTACATTTTTCAATTGTGGCCATGTAGAAGTATAATTGGAAGCCAGGAAAGACTATCTTTGTTTTTCAGATTGAGGATGCTTCACACCAGGATAGTTACCATCAATAGATATAGTCTTAACTCTTGGCAGATGAAAAAAACCATTTAACTGAGCTTTCCTGTACCTATACTACAAGTAAATTTTTGCTCCTACATTTTCAAACTACTTATGTGCGATGTGAGAGTGAAATCTCTAATTTTTTAAAATAGCAGTTATTTTTTAAATTAAAAAAATGTAAGGAAAAGAAATGAAAAGCCGGAAGAAGATGGCAAAAACTATACATCAGCATTCTGAATTCAGCTCACTAACCAAAAGTTGAGACAGGACATCTAAACTATGGGCCATCAATGTTCTGTTAATACAGATGTCGCCTAAGTAAAGCTCTTGAGAGTTCCTTTGCTTTGTTTTTAGAAGGTAAACAGCAATATATTTATCTTTAGTGTAGAAATTCTGATGACATTCATATTAGAATCTTTAAGTTCTTGACTCAAGATTTGTCACCACTACTTGTCCCTGGGAAACTGGATTAGCAATATCAATGCTAGCAATACAGACAAGCAAGCAAAACAAAATATTTCTCCAATATCACAAGGCTTTGTTACCTAGCCACATAGTGAGCAAAAAATCACACCTCTCTAAAAAGTTCCAATTGAAAACCTCTTCAGGACACTGGATGCCACCTTATTAGTGCTTCTATTTACTTATTTTAATGTTATTCTCAAAGTATTTGTATTTTTAAATAAATCATTTTTTATTCTGTAAAAAAATCTTTAATCTGAATTTTTCAATTCCTTTCAATAGTCAAGTTAAAACACACACACACCCACACACACAAACCGGCAAGGCATTTAAATTCATTTTCTAATATTGCACCACATTCTATCAAGTAGCACTAATTGCATTGGGAATGGAAATTAATTGAGAAGCCTTGGCTGTTTTTGCATAGCTGCTTGAATTTATACATTATCTTTGGAGTTAATTCTAAAAGTTTTTTTCACACTGTGTTCACGTTTCATGACCTAATATGAACAAATGTATGTGTAATTTGCCAGCACGTCATCACTGAAATGTTACGATTCAATGTAGCCAAAGTACATAGAAATGACAATACAGTTATTTCCCAATTATCCCACAGCAGCAGAGTAACCAGTGTTTCAATATAAAGTGTAATTGATTCCTAATTACTGTGCTTTCACAGGAAGGCCATAGTCCATAACTTCATTAAATAGTGAAAACAGAAGTAACTATTCATGAGGAAAGAATTAACATATACTATATGCTTATTTACTTTCTAATCTGTAAATGTTTTAGGTTCTGGTCTGTGGAAAGGCTGCTTGGTCAGCAATATGTCATTCAGATGTTCCTTGGGGAATAGGAAATTTGCCCAGTGATGTTCACTTGGGAGGGGGAAATAAAATATTGGCTTTTGATGTTTGACGTGCTCTAGAGGGTGTGGCCAAGTTCTTGGACCATTTCCAATACAGGGGTATAGAAGAGCAAGTATCCAAGTCTATGAATTTAGGGCACATTAACCATTGTATACACTAGCCTTGATAGGGTTCTCATGGAGGATGGAAGAGAAGAAATGAAAAAGTGACAGAGCGTAAGGGACTAGGATCTATCTATTGTGTTGGGCAAAAAATTCATCTGGGTGTTTCGTAACGTCTTATGAAAAATCCGAACGAACTTTTTGGCCAACCCAATATGACTAAGGGGAGAAATGAATGAAGAGTGTAGTTTCTAATCACAAATGCTCCTCAAATATTTTCTGTTTTAGAGAGGTCCACGACATAAAGTGAGGGGCAACATATACCTGTGTATTATGAAGAAATGAGCAAACAAAATGGAATATAATGAGGCCTGCTACATGAAGGTACCAAATATTGAGTTTTAACAGTGCTGGAGTTGATTTTCCTACCTTTACATCTCTCTATCATAGAGCTTTGTAAAGATGTTATTTTTGGTTATTTATAACTTAGCAAAAAAGGTTCAGATGATCTGCAGATGTTGGACTACAATGTAATCTAAAATATTTATGTTATGAACTATTTGAATAGTGATAGTAAAAAACACTCATTGGAAATCACTAGTATTTTAATTTTGGGCTGCCATAATTTTGGTGTACTCCCTGAAGTAAATTTGTCACATATGATAAATGTGCCATCGACTAGAATGACTGTAATCATTCACTGGTAATTCTTCGAGTCTCAAGCCTGTGCACATCACCCCACATAAAATTGTACAAGGAAATATAATTGTATAATATAAATACTCAGTATAGCATGTGTCTGCTGTACTGAACTAAATAACTGCTAGGCAGGACATGGGCTCATCTGCTAGTCTCATGTCTTTTCCATGGCATGAAAATTTAGGAAATAAGTATTAGGAAGGCATAGTGGATACCTTTGGTGCCCCGTCTAATCTTCCTTTGGAGGCTGGTGTCCTAATCCCCTGGCTACTCGATGTATTAGCACATAAAGACGCAAGAGGGAGGGAATGGAGATATATGTGTAGGTATAGCTGATTCACTTTGTTATATAGCAGAAACTAACACACCATTGTAAAGCAATTATACTCCAATAAAGATGTTAAAATAAATAAATAAAATTAAAAAAAAACTCAGAGCAACCTACTCTCTGGAGAATTCTCCTTGGTCCCCTTACATGGGAGTCTATGCTTCTTCCTTTCTACCCAACAGATCCTAGCCAAAGACTGAATCCTAGATCCACTGTCAAATGTGTGAGTAACATTGTGCTTCAGAATAAAGCTAGTTTCCATCTAAGTTTTCATTATTCTTTAGCATTTTCCCCTGGCTATCTCAGCTCCTTCACTCCCCTTATCCTAAGGGTACTCCCCCAATAAATAACAGTACAAGAATCCCCATTTCAGATTATGAGACTGATGCACTGCCCACTGTGCCAAGAGGGCTGGTAAGAATCCCCCTTTCAGTCACTTCGTCGAGGAAATCCCACCAAAGAGTGGGCTTGGTTCTAGATTCAGGAGTGGTCCTCAGAAAAAAGTTCTAAGATTGACATCTGGAGCTAGGTCATTTATTGATTGTATGACCTTGAGTGTCCCATCACTATGGCAGGTAAAGTACTGATGGACCCTGTCATACTACAGCTATAGTGAACTGAGGTGGCATATAGGTGGAATGGGGTATACTAGCTGGTACAATGTCTCCAGCATTTGAAAGGTGTAATAGAAAAAGAAAATGTGAGAAATGTAGAATTGAATGCTTGTTCTTAAGCACCACTGATATTTTGAAGAGAATAAAAATGACAGGCTCACATCTATTAATCAATAACTTAAAGCAAGGTAGAGTTAAAAGGCCTTATTGATACCATTTAAAGAGACTGTCATTGAAGTCCTAGGGCAGAACCATTAAAGTTCAAGACTAAGATATAACTATAGCAGTGCAGAACTTCAGAAAAGCCTGAATGCTCAGCCTCAGCAAGTCTTCTATGCCAGGCCAGGTCCTGGTGTAGAAGTAAAATAAAACCCAGAGATTTAAAAATGGGTACCTGTGTTGGTGCCTTTGAGAATCTTGAGGTTCTGCTTAACCCTCTCTCAAGGTCAACTCCCTTTTCTTAGCAGACAGATCCCCTTTTTTAGCTGCTTGCTTAAAACAATGTAAGAATTTCCAGTAAGGCAAGAATGTACAAAACAATGCATGCCCTCTTCAAGATGTGCCCTCAACTGCCCTCTTGGCCAACAGACTATTTTTGTCTAGTTCTACTGAGATATAATTGATATAAAAATTGTGTAAGTTCAAGATGTGTAACTGGATGGTGTGATACACATATATATTGCAAAATGATTACTGCAGTAAGGATAGCTAACACATCCATTACCTCACTAAATTATCATTTTGTGTGTGTGTTGCTGTGAGAACACTTAAAATCTACTCTCTTAGTAACTTTTAAATATACAATACAGCATTGTTAATTACAGCCACTATGCTGTATATTAGATCCCCAGAACTTATTCATCGAATAACTGGAAGTTTGTACCTTTTGACTAACATCTCCCCATTTCCCCATCCTTCAACCCCTGGCAACCATTATTCTATTCTCTATTTCTGTGAGTTCAGCTTTTTTATATTCCATTTATTACGAAGATCAAACACTGCATTTGTAGAGACATGGATGGACCTAGAGACTGTCATACAGAGTGAAGTTAAGTCAGGAGACAAACAAATATCGTATATTAAAGCATATATGTGGAATCTGAAAAAAAATGGTCTAGATGGTCTTATTTACAAAGCAGAAATAGAAACACAGACGTAGAGAACAAAGGTAGGGACACCAAGGGGGAAAGGGGGAGGGGGGCGGGTGGGATGAACTGGGAGATTGGGATTGACATCTATACACTATTGATACTATGTATGAAATAGATAACTAAGGAGAACCTACTGTATAGCACCGGGAACTCTACTCAGTGCTCCGTGGTGACCTAAATGGGAAGGAAATCCAAAAGAGAGGGGATATATGTACACGTATAGCTGATTGACTTTGCTGTACGGTATAAAGTAGCACAAGATTGAAAAACAACTAGACTCCAATAAAAATTTTAAAAAAATAAAAATAATTAGTGAAGGCAATGAGTAAAAAAAAAAAAAAAGACTCATAATTAGGGTAAAATCTCAGTATAACTCAACCAGAAATTAGTGGACCTAATCAGGATGAAGAGGTTTTATATATTGAAGGAGCTACAAGCTCTGGCTAATATGTGCCAGCAGGACATGGGAAGTAGGCCCGAAAGGGATCATGAGGGTAGCAGCAGGTGGGTAGAATATAAAGCTGGGTAAGAAAGAGTTTGTCTATATTGGGTACTCTCTGATAGCAAATAACTTAAATACTCTCACAAGGGATGATCTGAGTGCTTGGAAAAAGGGTCAGTTTTCATTAAATAAAAATGCCAGAGCTGCCTTGGTAATATATTGATAAATAAATTAAAAGGATAAGAAAGGTGGCATGCTACAATGGCTTTATAATATATGACCAGAAAAAAACACTAATCATCAGTGAAATGCAAATCAAAATAACAGTGAGATATACCACATACCTGTTAGAATGGCTATTATCAAAAAGACAAGAGATAACAAATTCTGCTGAGGCTGTGGACAAAAGGGAACACTTGTGTACTGCTGGTGAGAATGTAAATTGGTAAACAGGTACAGCTGCTATGGAAAACAGTATGAAGTTTCCTCAAAAAATTAAGACTATCATATGATCCAGCAATCCCACTTGTGGGTATTTATCCAAAGGGAATGAAAACAGGATATCAAAGAGATACCTGCATTCTCATGCTCACTGTAGCATTATTCACAAGAGCTAAGACATAGAAACAACCTAAAAGTCCACAGACAGATGAATGGATAAAGAAAATGTGAATATATGTGTATAGTATACACATACACACACACACACACACACACACACACACACACACATATATATTGCTCAGTGATTAAAAAAAAGGAAGGAAATCCTGCCATCTGCAACAAGACAACATGGATGGACCTTGAGGGCATATGCCAAGTGAAATAAGTGAAACAGGAAAAGACAAATGCTGCATGATATAATTTAGATGTGGAATCTAAAAACATCTAACTCACAGAAACAGAGAGTAGAATAGAATGGTGGTTGCCAGAGCTGATGGGTGGGAAAATGGGGACATGTTGATCAAAGGATACAAACTTGCAGTTATAAGATGAATCAGGTGGAGGGACCTAAAGTACATCATGGTGACTATAGTAAAAAATACTACATTGTATACTTGAAAGCTGCTATGAGAGTAGAGCTTCAATGTTCTCAACATGACAACAACAAATGGTAATTATGTGAGGAGAAGGATGTGTTAACTGACCTTATTTGGTACTCATTTCACTATACATGTGTTTCAAATCATCACTTTGTATACCTTAAATATTCACAGTGTCATACGTCAATTCTATCTCAATAAAGCTGGAAAAAAACCCAGAAAACTAAAAAGTTAACTATATTCCTTAAGAGAGAGATCCTCTTGCCTCCAAGTGTTTTAATTATTTATGTCATATTTACCATTGTTTATCTGCCTTCTGAAAGATTTCTTAATATTCTGATTACCTACTTAATCTTTTGTCCCATGTAGCCTATTATCCAGTCTGTTCATTTAATCTTTTAAATAATTTTTAACATTTTAAAAAATTCTGGAGGGGAGTCAAGGTGGCGGAGGAGTAGGAGGACATGGAGTTCATCTCTCCCCATAAACACATCAAGAATACATCTACAAATGGAACAGTTCTCACAGAGCACATGCTGAACACTAACAGAGGACATCAGACACCAAAAAGGACAAGAAAGATCCCTCACGTAACTGGGTAGGATGAAAGAAAGAAAAAGGGGAAAGGAAGAGGAGAGGAAGTGGGACGGGACCTGAGCCCCTGGGGGTGGGGGAGCTAAAGGACAGGAGAGGTTCCCACATCTGTGGAAGCCCCCTCATAGGCAGGGAGATTAGCTGGGACACAAGGAGAGCTTCAGGGACTCAGAGGAGAGCATAGCAACCAGCGGCAGCAGGACAGCCTCGTGTCCGCTGGTGCGCACAGGGGCTGGGTGCTGGAATGTGGGGTTTGGAGAGCAGACTAGGGAGGGGACTGCTGTTGGCTGTGAGGAGACAGCCTGAGGGGATGGAAGGGAGGAGCTCTGCAACGAAGAATGCTTGTGGAGGAAGCCCAGAACACCACTGAAGAAAATCGCCATCACTGAGTGACGCGCAAAAGGCGGGGCTCTCCTCACGCAACAGCCCCGGCCTCCCTAGGCACTAGAGAGGGCTCCCCCCTGAGCGGGCTTGCGTGCCCCTGGCTTCTACCTCTCTGCCCCTCCCCGCCTAGGTGGCCTGCTTGCCCAGATCTCCATCTCTGCCCCTTCCCGCCTGACGCAGCCCGATCGTCACACCGGTACTCTCCTGCCTGGGTGGCCCACTCGTCCTGATCACTGCCTTGGCCCCCTTCTACCTGGGTGGGCTTGTGCACCCCAAATGCCCTCCAGCCCCTTCCCACATGGTGGGCTCGTGTGCTCTGCAAGCCTCAGGAGCAGATGTCAGTGGGTGGCCCACAAGCAGAGGTGGGACTGAAACCACAGCTGAGCCCCAGGGGCCGTGTGACTAAAGAAGAAGAGCTGAAATCTCTCCTTGTGGCTGCACAAACCACTGATTTACACTTCCATTGATGGCTTTGTAAATTCAGTGCCTGCAGAATATCTGAATGGATAACAAGTGCTTCTGTCGCTGAGATGGGTCTGGCTTTAGCAGCTGTGGGCTTTGTGGGCACGTACACATGGGGGTTGGGCCAGGCCAGAGTCTGAGCTGCCTCCGTACGTCCCACAGCAGGTCCACGTGCACGACTACCACAGTCCTGGGACCTGACGTCAGTGGGTCTGTGTTGGTGGCCTACGGAAAACAACGCCTGAGAGTCACCAGGGCCAACTGCTGGCATACTTATGGTTAAGGTTGGACCGAGAACAGTGCCAACAACAGTGCACTTCATGAGCCCACACAGCGAGGGAAAGGTAACACAACAGTGCACACAGACACATGAACAGCTCCAGAGGAGGAATACTCAGTAGCTTCTCTCCCACTGGGAGTGCTCCAATCCTACCTACCTCACACCTCAGATCAGAAACACAGCTCAGAAACAGATCTGAGGGCCTCTGTTCCAACAACTAGGCAGCAGACCCCACCCCTGACAGGGCTGTGACAACCAAAGAGCAAAGGGGAGCCCCCGCTCAATATCCAGGACAGGCTCTGGTCACCAAAACACCAGTCAACCCCCTATCAAGGGGATAATGGCCAGCATACACTGAGGAAAGAGGTGGCAATCATCCATATTAAAACTACCCCTGCACCAAAAAAAGAAAAGAAAAATTAAACCCACAGGGATATTCCCATATAAAAATAGCCCTCCAAGAGAGTCTGAGGGTCTGACATAGGGAGGAAGAACCCCCAGAGCATTTAGCCTTGAAGTCCAGGGGGATTTGAGTGCAGGAGCTACATGGGGCTGGGGGAAACAGAGACTCCACTCTTGGAGGGTTGGCTATAGCTCACAATGGGGACAGGAACACTGGTAGGGTAGGCCCCAGGGAATATTATTTGGTGTGAGCTCTCCCAGAGGCTCCATTTCAGCACCAAGACCTAGCCCCACCAAACAGTATGCAGGCTCCAGTGCTGGAACACCTCAGGCTACAACAAGCAAGACAGGAACACAGACCACCACCCCCCCATCAGCAGACAGCCTGCTTAAAGTCATACTAAGCTCACAGACACCCAAAAACACACCCCTTGACACCGCCCTGCCCACCAGAGGGACAAGACCTAGCTCCACCCACCAGAGGGTAGGCACCAGTCCCTCCCACCAGGAAACCTGCACAAGTCCCTGGACCAACCTCAACCAAAAAGGGACAGACACCAGAAGCAAGAGGAACAATGATCCTGCAGCCTGTGGAATGGAGACCACAAACACAGTAAGTTAGACAGAATGAGATGACAGAGAAATATGTTGCAGACGAAGGAACAAGATAAAAACCTGCAAGAACAATTAAATGAAGAGAAGACAGGCAATCTACCTGAAAAAGAATTCACAGTAATGATAGTTAAGATGATCCAAAATCTTGGAAAAAAGAAGGGACGTATAGACTGAGAAGATACAAGAAATTTTTAGAGAGATGGAAGATATATAAAACAAACAGAGATGAACGACACAATAACTGAATGAAAAATACACTAGAAGGCATCAATAGCAGAATAACTGAGGCAGAAGAATGAATAAGTGGGGTGGAAGACAGAGTGGTGGAAATCACTGCCAAAGAATAGAATAAAAAAAGAAAAAAGAATGGAAGGAAATGAGGACAATCTCAGATACTTCTGGAACAGCATTAAACATACCAACATTCAAATTCTAGGGGTCCCAGAAGACAAAGAGAAAGAGAAAGGGCCTGAGAAAATATTTGAAGACATTACAGTCAAAAACTTTTCTAACATGGGAAAAGAAATAGTCACCCAAGTCCAGGAAGCACATAGAGTCCCATACAGGATAAACCCAAGGAGGAACATGCCAAGACACATATTAAAGTAACAAGATTTAAATACAAAGAAAAAATATTAAAAGCAACAAGAGAAAAGCAACAAATAAGATACAAGGAAATCCCCGTAAGGTTATCAGATAATTTTTCAGCAGAAACTCTGAAGGCCAGGAGGGAGTGGCATGCTGTATTTAAAGTGATGAAAGGGAAAACCTGCAACTAAGAATACTCTACCCAGCAAGGTTCTCATTCAGATTCAACGGAGAAATCAAAAGTTTTACAGCCAATCAAAAGCTAAGAGAATTCAGCACCACCAAACCAGCTTGGAAGCAAATGTTAAAGGAACTTCTCTAGGCAGGAAACAAAAGAGAAGGAAAAGACCTACAAAAACACCCCCAAAACAATTAAGAAAATGGTAATAGGAACATACATTAAAAGGATCATACACCATGATCAAGTGGGATTTATCCCAGGGATGCAAGGATTCTTGAATATACACAAATCAGTCAATGTGATACACCACATTAATAAACTATAATAAATAATAAAAAACATATGATCATCTCGTTAGATGCAGAAAAAGCTTTTAAAAAATTCAACACCATTTTATGATAAAAAGACTCCAGAAAGTGGGCATAGAGGGAAACTACCTCATCATAATAAAGGCCATATATGGCAAACCCATAGCAAACATCATTCTCAATGGTGAAAAGCTGAAAGCATTTCATCTAAGATCAGGAACAAGACAAGGATGACCAGTCTTTCCACTTTCATTCAACATAGTTTTGGAAGTCCTAGTTATGGCAATCAGAGAAGAAAAAGAAATAAAAGGAATCCAAATTGGAAAAGAAGATGTAAAACTGTCACTGTTTGAAGATGACAGGATACTATACATAGAAAATCCTAAAGATGCTACCAGAAACCTACTAAAGCTAATCAATGAATTTGGTAAAGCTGCAGGATACAAAATTAACACAGAAAATATCTTGCATTCTTATATTCCAATAACAAAAGATCAGAAAGAAAAATTAAGGAAACAATCTCATTTACCATCACATCAAAAATAATAAAATACCTAGGAATAAACCTACCTAAGGAGACAAAAGACCTGTACTCAGAAAACTATAAGATACTGATGAAAGAAATCAAAGATGACACAAGCAGATGGAGAGATATACCATGTTCTTGGATTGGAAGAATCAGTATTGTCAAAATGACTGTACTACCCAAAGAAATCTACAGATTCAATGCAATCCCTATCAAATTGCCAATGGCATTTTTCACAGAATTAGAATGAAAAATTTTACAATTTGTATGGAAACACAAAAGACCCTGAATAGCCAAAGCAATCCTGAGAAAGAAAACAGAGATGTAGGAATCAGGCTCCATGACTTCAGACTTTACTACAAAACTACAGTCAACAAAACAGTATAGTACTGGCACAAAAACAGAAATATAGATCAATGAAAGAGGATAGGAAGTCCAGAGATAAAGCCATGCACCTACTGTCACCTAATATATGTTAAAGGAGGCAAGAATATACAATGGAGAAAAGACAGTCACTTCAATAAGTGGTGAACAGAAAGCCCAGAGATAAACCCACACACATATGGTCATCTTGTCTTTGATAAAGGAGGTAAGAGTGTACAATGGAGAAAAGACAGCCTCTTCAATAAGTGGTGCTGGGAAAACTGGACAGGTACATGTAAAAGAATGAAATTAGAACACTCCCTAACACCATACACAAAAATAAACTAAAAATGGATTAAAGACCTAAGTGTAAGGCCAGATAGCTTAAAACTCATAGAGGAAAACATAGGCAGAACACTCTCTGACATAAATTGCAGCAAGATCTTTTTTGCTCCACCTCCTAGTAATGAAAATAAAAACAAAAATTTAAAAATTGCACCTAATTAAACTTAAAAGCTTTTGCTCAGCAAAGGAAACCATAAACAAAACAAAAAGACAACCCACAGAATGGGAGAAAATATTTGCAAATGAAGCGACCAACAGGGGTTAATCTCCAAAATATACAAACAGCTCATGCAGGTCAATATCAAAAAACACAAATAACACAATCAAAAAATGGGCAGATCTAAATAGACATTTCTCCAAAGAAGACATAGAGATGGACAAAAAGCACATGAAAAGATGCTCAACATCACTAATTATTTGAGAAATGCAAATCAAAAGTACCATGAGGTATCACATCACACCAGTCAGAAGGGACATCATCAAAAAACCTACAAACAATAGATGCTGGAGAGGGTGTGGAGAAAAGGGACCCCTCCTACAGTGCTGGTGGAAATGTAAATTTGTACAGCCACTATGGAGAACAGCATGGATGTTCCTTAAAAAACTAAAACTAGAACTACCATATGATCCACTCCTGAGCATATATCTGGAGTAAACTATAACTCTAAAAGGCACATGCACCCCAGTGTTCATTGCAGCACTATTTACAATAGCCAGGACATGGAAGCAACCTAAATGTCCATCAAGAGAAGAATGGATAAAGAAGATGTGGTGCATATATACAGTGGAATATTACTCAGCCATAAAAAAGAATGAAATAATGCCATTTCAGCAACATGGGTGGACCTAGAGCTTGTCATTCTGAGTGAAGTCAGATAGGGAAAGACAAATATCATATGATATTGCTTATATGTGGAATCTTAAAAAAAATGGTGGAAATGAACTTATTTACAAAACAGAAATAGAATCACAGATTTAGAAAACAAACTTATGGTTACCAGAGGGGAAAGGGGGGGAGGGATAAATTGGGAGATTGGGATTGACATATACACACTACTCTATATAAGACAGATAACTAATAAGGACCTACTGTATAGCACAGGGAACTCTACTCAATACTCTGTAATGACCTATATGGGAATAGAATCTAAAAAAGAGTGGATTTATGTATACATATAACAGATTCACTCTGCTATACTCCTGAAACTAATGTAACATTGTAAATCAACTACACTCTAATAAATTTAAGATAATAATAATAATTCCTATAAGCTCTTTAGTTTATCATTGCTCTTTCATAACAGCTGGTTATTTTCTCTGGTTATTTTCTTAGAGATACAATGTCTTCTTGCATTTCTCTAGGGGTATTAATTTGAATTTTTAATGTCCTCTTTTAGTGTCTGAATTATATCTGCTTCTTTCAGTGTCATTTGTTCCATGTCCTCATTTTGGTCTATATATTTCCTGCTCATAGTTACTCTCAAATTTTTGATGATTCTTAGTTCATATTCATGAATGAAAGACTAGATTAATTAAGTATGTGCATTGTCTCTACAGTTGTCAGAATATATTTCACAAAATGGTCTCTCCCTTGAATGAAACAACTGACAACTCACATTAAGTAAGTAGAAGAGATTTGTCAACAGGCTAGCATCCCTAAAGGGGACCCAGGCAGTGTACAGGTAGGCATTCTAGTGTCCTTCTCAATCTCTTTAGAAGAGCATTATTATGAAATTGGATTAATGCGGTGAAAGTAACATCTGGGCTGAGGTGTCTTTTTTTGTTTTTTGGGTTTTTTTGACTCACATTTTAATATTAGAAGCATTTCAAGCTTAAATAGTTCTTTAATTCAGTGCTTTAAACCTTTAAATCCACACAAGTATCTTAGGAAGGCTTACTGCCAGCAATTTTATATACATGGGAGTGGTGAAAGAATGCGATTAGTCCAAGTATTTAAACTGTGTTTCTATAAATACTCAGATGACCATCTTAAAGCCATTTCCTATTCTATAATTTTTTTTAAGTTTGAATTTAAAACCAATCTCAACTTTCTTTAAGAGGAGCTTACGTAGCTCTGGTGGTCGGGTTCTGGTTTTCTCATATCTATTTGACACCTCAAGAAATCTTGTCCTCTTTGACTCAGATCTTCCAAAATTTCTCAACATTTTTATTTCTTAACAACATCTTTACTTTTAATGAGCAGGGCCTTGTGTTCACTATTTTTATTCTGTTTTCTGCCTTTTTCTACATGTGTTGAGTCCAACACCTTGAATCAGAATTCAAGTGGCTGGTTTGTTTATTATAACTTTCAGGGCTGACTTTAAATAAACTGAATGAGTTCACTTAACAATTAGAGGTTGCAAAGATCTATAATTTATATTGTAGCTAAAATACCAGCAATAAAATTGAAATTTCCTATGCTATTTTAAGTGAATATCTATAAAAGATATGCATTGAGATCATTATTTTAGAGTATAATTGAAACCTATATTACAGAAGAATTGGAAAAATACATTTTTCCAGATACTCAAACTATAAAATGGTTCAAAACCTCTTTATCTTTTCCTAGTTCCACAAATTGATTACTTACTGATTGTGCTTTAATTATTAAGGAAAAAGATGTTATTAGATACTATTTATGAATTTCCGTTTTTTGTTTTTAAAGCTTCTGGGATTTTTTAGTTAAAAAATATCATAAGATTGCGTGGTGAGATGTTAAAGAAAAATATATGAGTTTCCAAGAACATTTTTCTCTCAATCAAGATTTTTTTGCTATTATAAAACCAAGTCAAAACCAAAAAGATACTAAAATGTAAACTGCTTTAAATTGGCAACTCTCACCCCACACCATAAAGTTCAAATTGCTTTAACCCTCATCAAATTATTGTGATTCTTAATTAACTATTATGTAACTAAAGACTACAAATTTGAGATTATAGTGTGTGTGTATACGTATTCTCACAAAAAATATAATTTTGTATGTTTCATGTGTTAGTATGCTATTTACAATTTCCTTTTAAAGCTGGAAAGTTGGTGATAATAATTAGTTCCTCTCATTATCCCTTTTTAAACAGTAAATCAATCTGATGTTTTGAAATATTCGGTTGGCTACTCAAGAAGTTAGTTGTCCCTCTGTACCTGCAGGGGATTGGTTCCAGGAGTCCTCAGAGATACCCAAATCCAAGGATGCTCAAGTCCCTTACATAAAATGGCTTGGTACAGTGAATACAGTTGGTCTTCTGTAACTCCGGATGTGAAACCCGCAGCTATGGAAGGCCAACTGCATTTTCGAGCACTGGTTCCTCATAGGAAAGTCAAAATTATAAAATCTTTTATTACTACAATCATGAAAGGAAAAATCATGGATAGAACTTTGAGGGCCTGAATTATAATATCCATAGCCAACTTTTCTATAGCATACATGACAGGAAATTCAAACACTGCCTTCTAAAACGAGTTAAAATAATTTGAATAAAGGGCAGACAATTTATCCTTGCAAATCCAAGAATTAAAGAAAAATACCTCAGAATTATTCTTACTAAGCTGGTTTATGAAATGTGAATTTCTCATGAGCTCATGAAAATTCTTGTCATATAAAGTTGGGGGATGTTTTACAAAATAGAAAAAAAAATATTTTTTTCTAGAGGTCATCACAAGAGTGAATTTATCAAGATCTCTTAACTTTACATTCTAGAAAGTAGAATAAGAATGTTAAGTATGGTGACATAATTTCTAAAGAGTTCTGAATGTGCGGCTTAACAAATGATTTTTATTTTCTTCCTGTTAAGCAATTAAAATATGTCAAATAGCAAGGAATTGGCTCTTTAATGACAGTCTAATGAATCGTTTGACTACAAACATTTTAATGAAGTTTATATTTAATACACTAGTTTTCAGATATGCAAAGAAAACAAAGCTTCTTTGTTTTCTAAAAAAGCTCTCATCTGGGCTTCCCTGGTGGCGCAGTGGTTGAGAGTCCGCCTGCCGATGCAGGGAACACGGGTTCGTGCCCCGGTCCGGGAGGATCCCGCATGCCGCGGAGGGGCTGGGCCCGTGAGCCGTGGCCGCTGAGCCTGTGCGTCCGGAGCCTGTGCTCGGCAGCGGGAGGGGCCGCGGCAGTGAGAGGCCCGCGTACAACAACAACAACAACAAAAAGCTCTCATCTTTCTCATGAACTCCACTGGGAACAGAAATTAATATTTTCTTCTCTTTTGGTTTAAAATGTCTTCCAGGGAACTCAGTCTCTTTCAAGTAAATGAAATTGCTCTTCCTGGAGGTTTAATCTGTACATATAGGGAAAGGGAGTCTTGCATGATACAGTGGTTGTGGGTAGCTGACTTCTCAGCTCTGCGTAAAAGTGTTCGTGTTACTCTCCTTTTCCACTGGTCTTTACATTTTTTTCTTACTGGTACTACAGGGTCCCCAAATAGTTGATACTTCTACATCTTTCCTCTGACTCAGGCTGTACATTTCACAACTTTACTGTGGAGTTACTTTCCCCCCTTGGTCCTAATAGCAAAACTGCTGACGTTACTAAACCATCTCTTGCATCCTCCAAGGAAGAGTAAGAACTTCTGGATCCTTATGGAGCCAAGAGAGGCTCATGAGTGAGAGGCGTGGTTTTCTCATTGCCCAAACATGGGACGGCATGTTTGGGCAATGAGACTGCAATTCAGGGACTGCATCTTAGCCATGAAGAAGCAGCTACTGGCGATTAACCTGCAAGTTTCACACTCTGTTTAACAACTATTATTGCTTGGCCTTCTTGTTTTCACATGGGGTCACCATGTCTGCAAATGTTCTCTGATAGTTACAAACTGCGGATAGTGTAGGTCCTTGGACTTTCCCCTCATCATAATGGCCCATCTTGTCTTAATGCTAAGAATTGTCCCAGTGTTGAAAGTCAGGGCACATAAGCCTGATCATCTGTTTCTCTGACGTCTTGTTCCCTCTTCTTATTTCTGCATTAGGATGGTATAGGTGAACTATATTTACTTTTACAGTGTTCATAATAATTATCTTCACCTTGTATATTGCTGTGAAAAAAATCCCTAAATAATTGGAAGATATGAATTTATAATTATATAGGACTTTCATAAATCCTTTGTAATTTTTTTAAAAAATTCTAAGCCTTTTTAATTATTGTGGAAGTCTGCTAAATAATCTACACTTTTTTTGTAAACAGACTGAATAATTTTATTCCATCAGTTCTTTCTGATACCTATTCTAATAGCCACTTTATTAGTTATTTATTAGTTAGGGTTCTGCAGAGAAATGGAACCAATAGCGGGAGGAATAAGGGGAGGGGAGAGGGAAAAGGAGAGGAACAGGAGGAGGAAGAGGGATGGAGAGAGAGGGAGATGGAAAGGGAGATGGACTTATTTTAATGAACTGGTTCACATGATTGTGGGGGATGGTAAAATCAGGAAGCTGTAACCAGGCTGGCAGGATAGAAACTCAGTCAAGAATTGATTCTTGTCTTGAACAGTCTTGAGATAGAATTTTTTCTCCCAGGAAACTTTAGGTTTTGCTCTTAAGGCCTTCAAACGACTTAATGAGGCCTAATGCATTATTGAGGGGAAATCTTTACTTAAAGCCAACTGATTGTAGGTATTAATCACATCTACAAAATACGTGAGGTTCACATCAACACAGAGATTACTGTTTGGTTAAATAACTGTACTATAGTCTAACCAGATTGATAATAAAACTACACAATTTCAAGTATCTATTTCACCTGTCATAAATTCTCAAATAGCAGTATACTAGATAATATTATATTCTGTGCCTGCTTAAAATTTATTGAAGTAAAATGTACATATTTTCCTACGATACCAAATGTATTCATTAATATTCACGCACAAAATGGTAAAATATAAATAATGATAAAGTAATTAAAAACATAATTTATATTTACCATAATTATTTGATCCTTACCTGTGCTATTTAGAAACAATATAAAGAGAGGGTAATTGATATACAATATGAGAATACAGCGAATTATGTCTCATTTGGAAACAGTTCTGATATTTGAGATATATTTTCTCCAACATTCAGTTTTCTACATTATGGGAGTTCAAAAAACACTTCCAGATAAATATGCTTAAATATTATGTTCACTTTATTGTTTTTACGCTCTAGTTTACATGTGATAATAATTACATCTCATACTAAGTTTGTATCTCACATTGAACTTAATGTACATTTACTAATCTAATGTTTTAGGAACGATGATCTTACTTTCTAAACTAAATACCAGGACAGAAGAGTCTGATACTTCTTCTGAAAATAGGACCAATACTTTGAAATCAAAATTGTCCTTAGAAATCTAGGATATATATAGTTGCTACCATTCATAGAGGGAATTTTTATACTAAGAATTCTAAATTAGTTTCAGGCAACAAACTAGCTAGAATTTGTTAGACACTAAAAATGTGTACATGATTTATGTAACTCATTGAATATACTTATTTATTTTCATGATTTTATCTCTGTTCTTAAAGACTGAGCAGATGTGTGTGTATAAGAGATTGTTGTTAATGAAAAATAAGGAACAGTTAAATGGAAGAT
Source organism: Physeter macrocephalus (assembly GCF_002837175.3). Classification (NCBI taxonomy): domain Eukaryota; kingdom Metazoa; phylum Chordata; class Mammalia; order Artiodactyla; family Physeteridae; genus Physeter; species Physeter macrocephalus. Next base: position 16,960,753 of record NC_041220.1, read on the forward strand.
ATGACACCAAAAATAAAATAAAACAAAGATATGCAAAATGCTACAGCATAATTATAAGTATGTAGCTATATTCCTTTTTTCCTACCTTCTCAAAATTATACAGAAATCAGATTGTACTGTTATTATAGAAAACATAAATAGAAAGTAAAAAGCAAGACTTGAACATAAAAAAAGGAGGCATAAATAGAAATGAGAATATTGCACTATGGAAAAATCAAGAAAAAGAAAAATAAGTTCAAAGGTCATGATACACATCAAAATTTCTGCCACAGGATTAAGTAACCACAGGATGGGAGTCTAAAGTCTGGAGAAATATTGTAAATCCAATTACAACCAAAAATTTATTTTAATATGATTAAATATTTATACTCTATCCTGGTGAACTGGTGGATAGAGAACATTCCCAATTGCTGGTGAGAACAGGTCAAATTTACAATGTAGTGAGTCTAATTCAATGAGTCAAGAAAGAAAGGCACAGATTCTTCCTTAGGCAAAATATCAATAGCCATGTTTGACAATATGTCCAGCCAAAATTGTCTAGTGGGAGTGTAAATAACTTCAGCTCTCTTAGGGCAACAGCCATATCTGTTTAGTTTGACATTCAGCTAACAGAAGAATGTCTCTCACATTAAATGTGTAAATAGAATTTATATTTTAATATATTATATTACTTATTTGTACTGTTTATTGAGCATCTGTTCAACCAGAATTTAAGCTTCATAAGAAAATATATTTATTCTTTCTCTTCTGCTCACTACTGTATCTGAGTATATAGTAGATTCATAACAAGTATTGACAGAATGAATTCATGCACAAAATATATGGAAATTTTAATTGAGTCCTCAACTCAGAGGTGTGTCTATACATTATTTTCCTTAAAAAATTTTTTTGTGCTCCATGAACATAGACTCCAAAGAAATCTTGATTTAAAAAATCTACTTTATTGCCCTTGGGTAGATATATTTTAATACAGTGTAAAGAATGTTAACATACACTGCAGATAGAGTAAGGTCTGAATAGATGGAAGAACTTCTAAAAGAAACCAAATAAAACATGAAAAATTTACAAATTTCTTCTCATTAGTTGCTTTGAAATTACTGTATGTTTTTCTCTCTGTACCAGGAATACTAAGTTAAAGGTACACTTGGCATTAACCCAGTCAGTGATTTCTAGGACAGTTAATTTAGTTTCTACTCCTACCTTGAATAGATTCTAGGTATTATATAGGTTGGATAACTTGAAAACAGGAAAAAATCTTGAGGTTCTTTTAAGTACAAAGGAATACTTGTTATTTTGACTCTGACCACTCTTTCTGTCAGCACTGACACCACAGCACTTTATATATAGTTAGAAATTTAAGCAATAATTATATTGTCACACATACATTTGTAATCAGAAAAGAAGGATAGAGATCTAAATTAATTCCACAAAATAGCATGTTTATATTTTCCCAATTTTTAAATTCCGTCAAATTTGTTAGCAGTTATATAACAAAGCAATTATAAAAACTGGTTAAATTTATAACAGGATGAAACAAACAAAATACTCTAAAAATATTTCTCAAATAGAATTTTTGAAATTAACTGATAAAAAAGGAATATACATAAATAGTTAAAATAAAACTATTAATGAGCCAAATATATTTAAAATAAAATTAATAAAACTATTTTTAACTATTAATAAAACAAATAATAGTTTTAACTTATTAAAATAAAATATAAAAATAAATGACTGGTATACCTCTGACTGATGCAAAAATTAACATACAAAATATGATTAGTGGTACTTTGCCTATGTCTATTTGAAAACCTTCAAATAATTTAAAAGTCAAAGTAAAATGGTAATTGGCTTGTGAGAAGGGGAGAAACTAGCACAATATCTGGACACATTAATAAAAGTTACTAGGAATTCCACTTCCACCATGATGTAGTAAAAGGAATCTCATTTACCCTCTTGCTTTAAAATACTAGACAAGTGGACAAAACAAAGAAATAAGTTGTCAGCCCGTAAGCTAGAGCTAACCCAAGAAAGTAATGTGTGACAAAAAGAAATAAGGTGAATGCTAGGATTCCTTCAGATTACAGGGTGAAGCCACAGGGCAGAGAGGGACAATCCAGAGGCCAGAAGTCTGCATACACTGAAGAGACAAAGTGGAGTGTTTGGGGAACACAAGAGGTCAAGATTTACGAAACAAAACACTAGAGAGGTTTCTGGAGTTCTGTGGAGAGATCCTCTCAAGTTTTAGCTAAAGAATAAAATAAATTAGTGAATTTTAAGAACTAGTAACAGGAACTACACCATGTATCTTTCACATAGTGAAAGATGACTGAACAAAGCGAAGAGAGCATCAGTGAGCTTTGGGGCAATATCAAATGGAATAACATAAGTGCAGTTGGAGTACCACAAAGAGAAGGAAAAGAAATGGTACACAAAGAGCATGAAATATAAAAGAAAATGTTAAATTAGACTTTATGAAAATTTTAAAAATTTGCTCTGTGAAAGACACTCTTATGAGAATGAACAGACAAGCCACAGACTGAGAGAAAATATTTTAAAATTTTATATATAATAAATAACTTGTATTCAGGATATATAAAAGGACGAAGACTTAAGTAGGAGTCAGAATGTGTAGAAATCATAGGAAGCTAATTAGGCAAAGTGGTTGCCTAACATTACATGTTTAATAGCTGTGCTGATTTTTGACAGAGCTATATTCTAGACTAAACCACTCCTCCTTTTTCCACACCACAGGAAGACTCTTTTTCTTTCTCTCTTCTCTAGGAAAGGTCCCCTTGGTCCTGGCAGGGAACAAGGGTATCATTAATCTCTGTAGGCTAGTTCTGCTGGATACTGCAAAATATTACTGCCCAACTATCCCTGTCTCCTTTCCATGTAATGGGTCTTAAGAAGGTAGACCCGCTAATTAATCCTGTCATCCAACTCTGCCTCTTCCTCCTTCATGCCTCACAACTCCCAAAATAACACTTGTGGAAACAAATGAAGAGAAATCAAGCTCGAACAGAGGCTGCTTATTCAGAACTTACTATATAAAGGTAGTCAGTCACCATCACTTGTATTTGGCAGAAACTTAAAAGACAAAGAGTGAAGTGGGAAAGCCTTGTAGTAAAAACAGAAGGCTTCAAGCATGCTCTGATTGGACATTGATGACATGGGGAAGCAGGGCATTTTATGTGATTGGTTTGGGAAACATATTTGCCTTCCTCTGGTTGGTTCTGAGTTGGAAGTGTGTGCCAAAAACAGGAAACTTGGCATTCACTAAATCCTGAGCTGACTGCCGCAGAGGTGGAAGTAAGGGTTCTACTCTCATAGATACTCTAACTACTGTGCTTTTGTATATTCAATCTCTCACACTAAAGACTTTTCATCTTTGAACAACTCCTTGGAAACTCAGAGTGATTTCCTTAATGTTTTGTAACCAGATGGTTAGTCAACTGAGAATTTACTGTATTGCAACCCAAGAGCTGCCTTGGGGTAGATGTATAATTTATCAAATAACAGACAAAAAAGAAGGGGGATTGTGACTATATTAATAATTATCTGTGGGAATATAATTTATCTTTTCAAGGACTATCTTTAATATACCTATGTTTTTTAGTTTGTTTGTTTTGTTTTGTTTTGCGGTACGCGGGCCTCTCACTGCTGTGGCCTCTCCCGTTGCGGAGCACAGGGTCCGGACGCGCAGGCTCAGCGGCCATGGCTCACGGGCCCAGCCACTCCGCGGCATATGGGATCTTCCACGGGCACGAACCCGTGTTCCCAGCATCGGCAGGCAGATTCGCAAACACTGTGCCACCAGGGAAGCCCCTATACCTATGTTTTTAAGTTTAAAATTCATTTGAATTTGTTTCAGTAATGCAGAAAAAAATAAACTGAGACAAAACTATAGTTTCATTTGTGTGAGAGAAAAGAGTGAAGCACCTTTTAAAATAAAGTATGTCAAAATATCTAGAGAGTGCTGACATATAAATTCTAGATATTCTATTCTAGGTTGGAAAGTTAAAAAGAAAAACAATAAAGGAGAAATATTATGAACAAAGTATGATCATAGACTAGGTATAAAGGAATATTTGTGTCATATAAAATTTCAAAATGTCACTGACACTTTGAAAAGAAATTAGGAAACAATGAGGGTTTCCAAATGGTGTCAATACTAAGAATTAGCGAGCTTCTAGTGACAAGGATGCTAAAAAATTGTTTATTAAAATGTTATATGTTTAAAGGTTCTATCAAAAAAAGTTGACCATTAATTGGCATATGGTTGATTTTTAATTCAAACCTTTTAGTACAAGGTCTATCACATTTCTAATACTTTGGGCTTCCATTTTTCAGTTTACTCTAAGCTTCCATTTTTACAGATCTAAAAATGATATGATGACATGCATCTTAAAATAATTTGGGATTTCAATGAGAATTCATATGGAAGCACCTAACATAATTCCTGTGGTTTCTATACTCCTCCCCTGAATATCTCACAAGTGTTCAATTCCCCAGTTCTCTATATCCCCCTTCCAACCAATGGGTGCTAACCAGCTCTCCTTAGTCTGGACCATTACAATAGCCATAAGCTCATCTCTCTTACTCCAATTTCAATTCCAAACGACAGCCAAATTGTCCTTTAAAAGAATTCACATCCAATTTTTTCACTATTCTAAAAATCCTTTGGTGGTTAACTTTTTTCTTAAAATAAAGTCTAAAACTATTAATGAAGTCTGCAAGGCTCTACATGATCTAGCCCAGCATACATTTTCTTGTTCTTTATGCTCCAGTGATATTGGACTTTTTCTTCAGAAGTGCTTTACTTTTATCTGTCTTGAAGTGTTCACACCTGTTATTTCTAATGTCTGAACATTCTTTTTTTTCTCTTTTTGGTTCTAACTCTTGTTCAACTTTCAAAGTTAGACTTATCTGCCACTTCTCCAAAGAGCTTCCAAGACTTCTCGACAAGTATTAGTGTCCCCACTATCTTTTTATATAATATAGTGTACTTCTCCTTCAGAAAACTGATCATACTCCTGACTGTGGTTTCAACTGACTTGCCCTTCCTAGCTTCCTTCTTATGCCAAAGGACATGAAATGTAGTCCATTTTTACAAATTAATGAAAAATGACATTTTAAATCATCTGCTTATTGTGTTGCATTATTTTTCAAAAGGAAACTACCTGCAATTAGAAATACGGAAGTCACTAGTGACTTAAATTTCTGTACACTTCTCTTTAAAGATAAAGTAAGGCAACTCAAAATAAATATGTGTGTGTTCATGTATGTGTTTTCTCTCTGCTCATAACATGAAAACAGCCTGCTGAAAGACTTCACTTTAAATCCTCACAGGACAGACAAGGGAAGAATGACATGAGTTCTCATTTTTCAGACTTTTGCATAAAAGCCTTTAAACTCATTGACAGTAGCAATATCTTTCATTTCCCCTATCGAAAAGCAAAGTGCCATTTCTCAGTAAACAAGCTTTCAGAGAACTCATATGTCTAAGTATATTTGATAGATAAATGAATAACATCAAAACTAATGCTCTGCTTAATGCATGTACAACTTTTCCAGCATCCATTCATTTGTGTATGAATGCACCATAAGTGTAGATGGTCTTCCAGTAATTTATACTTCAACTGAGCATGACATGAGCAGTATACGCAAAAACAACCTCCTGAGGAAGCAGTAACGGAGAGCAACAGGACAGATAATCATGAGGGATTGGAACATTGCCACATAAATCTACAGAGATGCTGACAAGATTTCAGCTTTAAGAATGACAAACCTTTCCTTCTATTCCTGCTGTGGGGTGACAGGCACTAGGCTAATGGACTCATTCTGACAAAGCCATCATCCAACCAAGGCATGATTTTCAAAAGAAATATTTCTAAATTGTTTTACATTCACCAAACTGTGTTTGATCTTAATCCATACTATTCTCATAGGATTTGAATAAATTCTAAAATAACAATTGTTGCTAATAATTTGGAGAACTTGTTTATACTTCACTGGAAATTTACGTCACTGTTTATAAAAATGTAGTCACAATTAGGTTAACTCTTCAGTTCAGGGAAAACTTATCCATATACCTGTAGTCCAATGAACCCAGGCAAATCACGGGATTTGTGTTCAGAATAAACCCACTTTTACTCAATTGTAAACAGTTAAAAATCGAATCCTGAATCGAGTTTATGAGGTGAGGAAAAGCTGACAAGGAGCCAGTATTTTCTAGACTGTGCTATCAATTTATACATTTTATCTGATTAATTCATACAGTTATAATGATGATTAGCCAGTTATGCAGCCAGTTCTGATCAGAGGTGTATTACATGGATATGGGTAAGGAAAGAGCCCAAAGTCAAACCATTTAATTTTGACTTTTCAAAGTATTCGTGAATTACATACTTTGCCTTTTAAAAGGGTACAAAGCAAAACTGACATTAAAAATTATTTAATTATAACACTTTGAACAACAGAATCCAAACTTGTATTTAACTGAAAACATAGTTCCAGTCACAAATTATTCATGAAGAACTGATCATAAAACCCATAAAGACAGAAAGTAGGTCTCTCATGATGTAGGGCTAGGGGCAGGAATAGGGATCACTGTAAATGGGTACAAGGTTTCCTTTTTGGAATGTTAGAAATGCTTAAAAACAAATTTTGGTGATGTTAGCACAATCCTGTTAATGTAATAAAAATCACTGAATCTTACACTTAAAATGAATCAAATATATCTCAATGAAGCTGTTAATAAAAAATAAGAGCATTTTAACAAAGGCAACTTGTCTTCTAAAGCGGTGTGTGGCCAATGAGCTCTTGTAACGGCATGCATTACTTTTCAATCTCATGCCTGGTGGAGGTTTTCTGTGAATCTACAGGCATTGACAGGTTAATATAAAGTGGATTTAAATAAGAACACTTATTCTTCAGTACACCTGAAGAAGAGTGAGCAACACATTCCCTCATTTTTCAGAAGGTATTGAAAAGGTTTTTGATGATCTGATACTGAATAATGATGCCAAAATATGGAGGTTTTGTAAATCTTCAGGCTAATTTAAACTCTAGCCAATGCTGAAAAGCATCAATTCTGAACAGTCTGTAGTATATAGAAGTATACTATATACCATATTCTGTGGTATATTCTATATATCATATATGTATGCATGTATATGGCATGTACATCTTTGGTATCTTTAATATTCTGTGGTATATTATATACCATATTCTGCAGTATATGAAGGTGTATTATAGTCTGCTGTATATAAAAGTACTCCACATTTGCAAACAATTGAAAGCATCTGAGCCACAAAGTTTATCAGCAGTACAAATCAACCCTTAATATGTAATTTAAATTAAAAATAACATAATTTAACTTTTCAAAAATTTTATAAAATTGCTTAAACAACTGATATTATAAGAGAGAACAATATTGACTGTTTAATTATAAAGCAGCGAGTGAAGTTTAAATACCTGATTAATAATCATCATCTTAAAGTAAACAGAATATTTAGAAATGTACAGAATTCTCAATGTAATAGTGCAAGTATTATTTTTCCCCTTAGTGGTGTTATGTTTTATCAAAGTAACACACGCACGCACGCACACACACACACGGCTTACAAACCCAGTGGTAGACAAGGATTTATAAAGGAAAGCAACAGTCCCATTGCCCCACTGCTGCTGTTTACACATCCACAACTTTTTTTTAACAATTGTCTGTAACTGTTATTCAGTTGCTTACTTTCAAAACTCCAGATTATATGCTTATGACATTGCATATTAATTCATTAACTGTGGATGTTATCTATCGACTTTTGCCATGACAAGTGAGGATTTAGCATTTCAAGACTATGGTAATAACATCTCTATTCTATTGCCCTCATTGTTGTCATTGTTTTTGACCAGAATTTTCCATAAGACCTTGGGAGAAAGAGGAAAATCACATACTCTCAGTCTGTCTGACTGAGATGAAACCTGAAATACAAGTTTTCGTCTTTTCATAAAGCCTTGTTCATTTCATCAAGCCATCTATTTAATGTGCCTACCCTACTCTGTGATTCATCACTCTTTTGATGTCCTAGAGGAGTTCTTCAGTGAAGACTGACGCTAGCCTTCCTTTCACATGTCTCCACATATCCAATCATAAATCTTACAGATTTTCCCTCGTTTAAGCCTCTTAATTTTCCCCTTATTATTAAGTTTAATTATCATCTATCTTACTATCTAGTTCACATTTGTGCAATCTTAGTATAATAACAAATAAATTAAAACTAACTTTCCCCAAACATTTTTAATAATGCCTGGCAAAAATATAATATCACATAGATACTTCAAAAGATATTATTCATTGACTGAATTTAATTAAACACCTGAAATCAAACAAGTGTGAATCATATAAATAATGTTTATCGAGAAATCAGTTGATCCCACAACCATTATCCTAATAACAGGTATAGGTCTTACAATATATAATTTTTTCAGTACAACACTAAATGTCTACATTTATCCCATTTTGTGGTGAGATGTCCCCTTCACCTCAGAATGGATGGGTGTTAACTGTGCTGTGTTCTGTTCTTGTCGACTAGTCATTTCCCAGTATATTCGAATGCATTAGAATAATTTAGGAGTAAAGTAAATCACAGCTGTAAGCCTTCAGAAAATGTTAGACTGCATTTAAATACCACAGTCTTATTTGAAATGAACTTCTAGAATTACATCTTCCTTTTTTCCATTTAACATATACAATCAGTTATAAGGGCACCAAGAAGTATCACTAAGTGCCTAAATGAATATGGGAAGAGAGAAAAAGAGTACTTAGAGAAAGTGGGCAGATTATTTGTGAAACTGCATTCCTATTTCTGTTACATTTGCATACAAATTGATCTGGAAATCCATCAGCTGACTCCATTAATGAGGTCAAGAACAACATGCAGACTTAATCAAACGTTGCTATGGCTTTTGTGGGTTAACTGTCTCTGGGGATGAAAATTCCAAAATATGAAACGTTGCTTGCTATTGCATTTCCCTTCTGTCTAGAATAATTTCAACCATAAGATCATAATTAAATTTCATTTAGAAGTGCCCTCACTTTTCACTTTTACTCCAGAACTATTGATGTGTGTCATACTTGTCACTTTAATTGAACTTTGAGACATAACTGACATATGGTGGAATTTGGAATGACAGCATAACAGGAATGCATTATTTCAGAAGTTTGAGCAAAAAGTGTGAGTCTTTGAACTGAAATTCTTGCTAAGGAAATAGAGAGGAAACATGAATACATTAATTTTTTTCCTCACTTTTCTATATTTATTGTTTCTATGAATTTGTGTCACAGATATCCTTCATTTGAAGACACTATGTCAAATCATACTCTGTAATATGACAATTAATAAAAAATGATATTCAACAATTTTCCCATTAGGTAATGTTTTAAAATACTGCATTATGTAGTTTAGATACTTCAAAAGATATTATTCATTGACTGAATTTAATTAAACACCTGAAATCAAACAAGTGTGAATCATATAAATAATGTTTATCGAGAAATCAGTTGATCCCACAACCATTATCCTAATAACAGGTATAGGTCTTACAATATATAATTTTTTCAGTACAACACTAAATGTCTACATTTATCCCATTTTGTGGTGAGATGTCCCCTTCACCTCAGAATGGATGGGTGTTAACTGTGCTGTGTTCTGTTCTTGTCGACTAGTCATTTCCCAGTATATTCGAATGCATTAGAATAATTTAGGAGTAAAGTAAATCACAGCTGTAAGCCTTCAGAAAATGTTAGACTGCATTTAAATACCACAGTCTTATTTGAAATGAACTTCTAGAATTACATCTTCCTTTTTTCCATTTAACATATACAATCAGTTATAAGGGCACCAAGAAGTATCACTAAGTGCCTAAATGAATATGGGAAGAGAGAAAAAGAGTACTTAGAGAAAGTGGGCAGATTATTTGTGAAACTGCATTCCTATTTCTGTTACATTTGCATACAAATTGATCTGGAAATCCATCAGCTGACTCCATTAATGAGGTCAAGAACAACATGCAGACTTAATCAAACGTTGCTATGGCTTTTGTGGGTTAACTGTCTCTGGGGATGAAAATTCCAAAATATGAAACGTTGCTTGCTATTGCATTTCCCTTCTGTCTAGAATAATTTCAACCATAAGATCATAATTAAATTTCATTTAGAAGTGCCCTCACTTTTCACTTTTACTCCAGAACTATTGATGTGTGTCATACTTGTCACTTTAATTGAACTTTGAGACATAACTGACATATGGTGGAATTTGGAATGACAGCATAACAGGAATGCATTATTTCAGAAGTTTGAGCAAAAAGTGTGAGTCTTTGAACTGAAATTCTTGCTAAGGAAATAGAGAGGAAACATGAATACATTAATTTTTTTCCTCACTTTTCTATATTTATTGTTTCTATGAATTTGTGTCACAGATATCCTTCATTGAAGACACTATGTCAAATCATACTCTGTAATATGACAATTAATAAAAAATGATATTCAACAATTTTCCCATTAGGTAACGTTTTAAAATACTGCATTATGTAGTTCAAACAGTATTTAAGTGGTTTAGCACATATTTATATAATGTGCAACGGAGCTGGGTGAAGAAAAAGCTCTGGTAAAGATGCCCCATGCTGTGCATATTGGTTTTTCCTTTCTGAGCCTAACACTTTCCTGTCAGTGTCTTTTTGCCATACATTTTCTTAACGAAACTTGCTACATTCTCTAACAAGCTTTCTTTCTGTGGACAACAAAGTGAATACGTGATAAAATGTAATTTGTTCTTAGCAGTTCTGACAATTCTTTAAGCAAGGTGATATTGTTGAATAAGATATGGAAGACTAGATAAATTCATCCTTGGTCCATTTTACAGTATTTCTGATTTCTCCCTACTCAGAGGCTACTTTATGTTACTTTGTAAATATTAAGGTTTATATACTAGAATTTAAGCAAGCAGAAGGATATTATCTGAATCTGGTTATCCATAAAAACTAAATACTATTAATGTTTATGAACATTAAAATTAATTTTAAAAATTTTCTTAAATTTATATACATTCTAAACTTGATTTCTAAACTTGATTGAGTAGCCAAGGACACCACTTTATCTCTCCGTTAGTTCCACATTTCTCCCAAACTTCTTCTGATTGAGCTACTAAAGATAAAGAAGGTGTCACATTATTTATAATAATGATTCTATAAGAAGTACTTGAAATTCATTTGGAGGAGACTAATAAAGTAACAGTGACGAAGATATCAATGCACTTTACAAACATCATCTATGTTTTCCATTCAACACTCTCTAAAGTCTTTCTTGAATTAAACTTCTCAAAGCTACAACTGCATTGAGACTTTTTTTGGTCTGTTTCATAAGTCAGTACTAGAAAATAAAATATTTGTTGATGTGATAAGAGCTCGAGTTGGAGTTTACATGAAGTCATGTGTTACTAATATACAAACAAACAATAAGAAAGAAATAGGCACTTCTATGAGGCTATCCTGTACAATAGCTATGTCACACTTAATGAACATAAATTGTCCATTAAATCTCAATCTGTGACAGATGTTATTACTCCATATTATGATATCCTAGAATCCTCGGAAGTGTAACAGAATGTCACCCCAAAATATGACTGTAGGATTTCAGGACATGCCACCCTAAAATATGCTGCTTTGGTTATATTGATTATTTTGAGCTGTAGGCACCTGAAATCAGCAGATGCAGGGAGAGGCTTTTTCTGAACTTCCCTTATCTGTCTAAGGACAAATCCTCCAAAAGAATTCAAATGCCATAAATCCCCTTCCTAGGAGTTTCATCAACCAGGGAATACAGACCCTAATCACAGGACAGGAAGCTAGAAGTCAACACCACAACCCGACAAACTGTCACAAACTACCATATCTCTTATCTTTTTCTCTAGGGGCCCATTCATCTTTCCTAAAAATCATTTACTCTCCCCTAGGAGGCCTACATCCTCCCTCCCCTTTCCCTATTAAGATGGTATGTAAGTCTAAATTTAATCCACTACAGAGAGTTACTCATTTTCCCCTGGTTATCTCCCAAGTATAAATGAGGAACGTATGTTAATAAACTTGTTTTTCTCATTAATCTATCTTTTGTTACAGGGGTTTCAGCTAAGAACTCAGAAAGGTAGAGGGAAATTTATTTTTCCTCTCCTATACCTCCTTTAATTTGAATTTAACTATTATGAGGAAAAGACAAACCACAATCTGGTTATGCATTCAAAGATTGATAAAGCATAGCCATGGCTGCAATTCTGAATGAAGAGCTACATAAATGCTATTCAATACTATTGCCTATGGGGATGGTGCCTACTGAGGTTGTGCAGTGCACAACGGGCACAACCGTAAGTGGCAGCCCGGAGCACGATGACGTCATCTTTCTGGGGAGAATTTTACAGTTAGCTTTTCCAGATCATTCTCTGCCTTACGATTTTGCTCCAGGAGATTGACATTGATGAATGCCATTTTCAGGGTCTCATGTTTTTTAGCTTCCAAAGAAGGGCACTAGCAGGAGGTTGGAGTATCACGGTAGAGAAAGGTCAGGGTGCACATTTCCTCAGCTTTCTTTCTTTTGGGACTTCGTTTTATCAGTCATTCCATTGTTCTTTCTGTTGGCACAGCTAGAGTCGCAAGTCCAATTCTCTAGGTGCTGGTAACACTCATCTTTGCCTTGACCATTCAAGCCTAGGAGAGCTAATACTTCCTGCTGTTATAAGCTTTTGGGTGATTTAATGTCTCTTCTTGGTTCCATTAAGCCTCTTATCGCGTCTGTCAATAGTCCTTTCTTTCAATATTGTTCACCTAACATTTTGAATGTGCTATCTATTCCCTGACCTGACCTAGATTTTTATACATTACTTTAAACCCAGTATCTTGGAGAAATAATTTATCAAGAGACACTTCTCTAGAAAAGCATGTGATTGAGCAGCGTCTTTGTTAACTATTTTATCACAACAATGGCTACTCCTATGGAAAGTGTGATTTCCAGATAAATTATGAATCTGGGTCGGCAAGGACAGCTACATGTTCTCCACTGTCTCTTTCCGTGTTCCTGGTAGAGCCATCTATTCAGTCACACTGCTCCTTCCAGCTGAGTTAGAATGTGACCTTACAATCTTTACCAGCAATGTGCTCCACACAGCCTCTACCAATCAATAGTCTGAGGTTTACAATTTCTTAGACTGCATTCACCCCATCAATGTAAGCCAAGTCCTTTTGCTTTTAAACCCAGTGCCCACTCTCTTCAAAGGGAATGTCTGGGTCTGTTTTCCTTGGTCACTGCACAAAGTATAACCAATTCTAGCCCTTAAACCTTCTTGCACACTATCCTCTCATAATGCATTATGCTTTCTGCATTTACCCAAACCCTTTTCTTCACTTACCTTTCAAACTCTTCCACAGAGGCATCTGGATCTCTTTCTTCTTAACCAACACATCCTCTGTATCTTCAACCACATTTGTATTTGTTCTACCTTTCTGTTTTAACTGATATGTAGGTCTTCCTTGAAAACGTTCTTTTTTCTTTTCTTGAACTATCTCAAATATTTGATATGTAAATATTCTTATCCTCATCCTCATTAGGCCAGGTGTTAGGGATGTGCCCCTCTTACAGCCACATAGTCTCTTCCAGACTTTCCATCTCATTACTTTCATCAAACTTGACTAACTGCAGCTCATTCCATGTAACTCAGCAGCTCTCTTCTCTCACTGCAGACTGTCACCTGAATCTGAGCCACTTTCCCTCATTCACTAAAAAGTTTAGCACTTTGACTATGGTCTTCTACCACAAACACCAATATCTTGGATGACTTTAGCATCCACAAAGAATACTCACCTTATACCAGGCATTTTAAAGAAGCAATTGAGGTCAGGGGCAAAACTGTGGACTGTGTAAGCTGCCTGCCCACCCGTTTTCTGAAGCAGATAACTTTGACCCCAAGGCAAGTTGCTAAACTGTTAGTGTCTTAACTTTCTCATCTGTAAGATAGGGTTGGTACAGTAACTCATTTTAGAATTGTTGGGAGAAAAAAACAGTAGATAAACCAGTACCTGGTTTATAATGAACCATCAATAAATATAAGCTATTATTATCATTAATCCCTTCCTCATCATCGACACCTGTGCAACAACACACACTCACAGCCTCATCTTGAATGTTGTCATCACTCAAACTTGCTGAACCTGTATCACCATCTCAAGAATCACGATCTCTGATATCAACCTCCTTCCTTTCAACTCTCTTATTCAATGATGACCCTATGGTTTCATTCACCTTTATGGAGACTTTCAGTGACTGACCCCATTATTTCAGCTGAATTCTCAGGAAATAGACCTTTTATTCAATTCTAAACACATATGGATTAGATCCCTTCAATACAACCAACCCAACTCTAACTTAATATTGATAGTCTGCTATACAATTCACCCTCTTGCTGCTAAAAGATAAGTTCTACACAAATGTATGGACACCAAGGGGGGAGAGAGAGTGTGTGTGGGGGTGCGTGGTGGTGTGATGAATTGGGAGATTGGGATTGACATGTATACACTGATGTGTATAAAATAGATAACTAATAAGAACCTGCTATATAAAAAATAAATAAAATAAAATTTAAAAAAAAACAGCACAAAAGAAAAAAAAAAGATAAGTTCTACAAACATGCTGCTCTCATCATCGCCTTATTGCTCTGCCTAATCTTCCCAGTGTTAGCTTAGCAGTCACTACTTTGAGAAATCTTCCTTGAACTTCTAAAATTGGTTAAGATTCTCTCTCTCTCTCTCTATTGAGGTCAAATTGATATACAACATTATATTAGTTTCAAGTGTACAACATATGCTTTGATATTTGTATACACTGTGAACTGATCATCACAATAAGCCTAGTAAACAAATGTAATCTACATAGTTACAATTTTTTTCTTTTTTTTTTCTTGGGATGAGAACTTTTAAGATCTACTGTCTTGGCAAATTTCAAATATGCAATACAGTGTCATTAACTATAGTCACCATGCTTGGACTTCCCTGGTGGTGCAGTGGTTAAGAATCTGCCTGTCAATGCAAGGGACATGGGTTCAGTCCCTGGTCCGGGAAGATCCCACATGCCGAGGAGCAACTAAGCCCGTGCGCCACAGCTACTGAGCCTGAGCTCTAGAGCCCGCGTGCTGCAACTACTGAAGCCTGCATGCCTAGAGCCCGTGCTCTGCAACAAGAGAAGCCACCGCAATGAGAAGCCCGCACACTGAAACAAAGAGTAGCCCCTGCTCACCGCAACTAGAGAAAGCCCGCGCGCAGCAACGGAGACCCAACGCAGCCAAAAACTTTTAAAAAATTTTAAAAAACTATAGTCACCATGCTATACATTACACTCTTTCTCTCTTTTATGCATGCACCCTCTCCCTACACACACACACACACACACACACACACACACACACACACACACTCTAACATATACCTGAGTCCCATCACAAAATCACAGTATCATGTAAAGGCTAATTGTCCATCACTACTAAAACTGCAAGTTCCATGAACTCAAAACTCTGTTAACTTCCTTACATTGGAATTAACAGTGCCTTCTCAATTTATACATTTTTTCACTACACATTTGAATCTCAGGGGTTTTTTTTAAAGGTGAAAGAATAATTTCCTTTTCAAACAGAAATAATAGCCAAATTTTTTATTGTTTGGTGGAAAGAACTCTTTTATCTTTTCAGTACAGTTTTACTCACTAAATCACAGCTAATAATACAGTACAATGAACATAATGTAAAGAATGGACTAAAACTCCAAAGATCTAAGACTTGGACTATCCTACGGTTTTAATCCTAATTAGTTAACTGTGTGACCCTGAATGATTCTCTTTAATTCTTCTGGACTTGAATTTTCTACTGAAAATTGAGTAAGGTTGAATTAGACTAGTGGTTATTACTGGTGCTCTATTAATTTCCTGAGGATGGTAACACCTTACCAAAAACTTGGTGTCTTAAAAGAACAGAAATTCATTCTTTTATAATACTAGAGGCCAGAATTTCTAAATTAGCATCACTAGGCCAAAATAAGGTGTCAGCAGGGCCTCACTCCATTTGGAGGCTCTAGGGGAGAATCTGTTCCTTGTGTCTTCTGGTTGCTGGTGGGTGCCAACATTACTTGATTTTTGGCTGTATTACTCCAGTCTTCAAGACCAGCATTTTCAAATTTCTCTCTGCTCCATATTCATGTCACCTTCTCCTCTGTGGGTCAAATCTCCCTCTGCCTCTCTCTTACAAGGATACATGTGATATACTTAGGGTCAACCTGGATACTCCAGGATAATCCCCCCATCTCAAGATCTTAATTTAATCACATCTGAAAAGAAACTTTTTTCAAATGAAGTACCTTTTATAGGTTCCAGGGATTTGGACCTGATATCATTGGAGGTGTGGCATTTTTTAGTCTCTTGCAGTAGGATTATTTATTATTGCTGCTGCAACTACTGCTGCTTCTACTATCGCTATGAATCTGGGTGGAACAGTGACCAATAGAGTGCAATAGAAATAATGCTATATGACTTTCAGGCTTTGTCAGAGGAAGCCTTGAAGCTTCCACCTTGGTATCTCAGAACGTTTGGTCTCAAGAAGTTCTCTCTAGGGAATGCTTCCTGGCAGAACCCAGCCACCACACTGTGAGCCACACAAAAAGGTTATATGCAGGTGCTCTCATTGGCAGATTCATCTATCCCAGGCTTTAAGTCATCCCATTATAGATGCCAGCCACGTGACTGAAGAAACCCTCAGATAATTCTAGACTCTAGTCTTTTGAGTCAATCCCAGATGGTGAGTCTTCCCAAGTGAGGCCTCAGATGTAGAGGAGCTGAAACAAGTCATATTTGCAATGTCCTTTAGGAATTCTTTACCTTGAGAATCCAGTTCAGGTCCAAAGGCCTGAGAACCAGAAGCAGAGAGGGCAAGAAAAGCTTTTAAGCAATCAGGCAGGAAGGGCTGAATTCTTTCTTCCTTCAAAGTTTTGTTCTTTTCAGGCCCTCAGCTAATTAGATGATGCCCACCCACACTGGGCAGGGCAAATTGCTCTACTGAGTCCATTCATTGAAATACTAATTTTATCCAGAAACACTCTTACAGACACATACAGAAATAATGTTTAGCCAAATATCAGGGTACCCTGTGATCCAGTCATCTTGAAACATAAAATGAACCATCACATAAGTTTAGGATTGTTTCTTATTCAACTCTACATAACCAAAACAGATAATAATAAGAGCAATAGTAAGCATTTATTTTGTGCTGTTAGGGACTGTTCTACTTGTGTTGAATTTATTTAATCCTCACAGTATACCTATGAAATACATGTAATTCTCATTTTCCTTTTAAGTTGGGAATAATAAGGCACAGGGAGATTAAGTAATTTAACCAAAATTATTAAGACAATATACTTAAATTTTTTTTTCTCTTTTTGTTTCTCAAAATAAAAAACAGCTAAATGTTTCATAATCTTATTGTTTAATACTGTTGGTTAAGAGAATTCTATATATAAGATTTTCTTCATACTTATAAGCAAATTATCATATCATATGCTGCCTATTGATATTTTTTCCATAATTAAACTTGCCTAAAGGCTTCTGTATATTTTAAGGAGCTGAGACTACATCATTGTTACATTGTTTAAATTGCCAAAATAAGGGTTTGTGTTTCTAACCTTTACTTCTTTTGTTCATAGATTAAGTGTTCCTTTGACATGTTAATAATCTTCAAGAAAACTAGTTAAGTAAACAAGTCATTTGACTTCACATTCCAAAAATGCAGCTGACTAGGTAAACTGTAGACATTCCAAACACTAACATTTAAGAAAACTATTCACAACACATTCACATATTGAAAGCTGAGATTGGAATTTTTTTTTTTAATAAATGAATCACCAGCTGCAGGAAATACAGAAGGAATTGAAAATAAAAGCACAAGGGCTCATATGCAACCTTTGGCAAAAAAATGGGGAGGGGGTTGGCGAAGTAGAGGTGGTTCCCACATTAGTCCATTAGCTTTGTCACATGGGGGCAAGAGGTAAGACCTTAACCTGTGAAATGCAGGGAGTTGACCTGAGAAGCCTATACATAAAATGGAGACATTTAAAGAGCTGTTAAACTACTAAATGTATAATCTGAGAACAGATAATCTGTCCAATGGGACAAATAAGTGAAAAAGGAAACTTGTCTATCTCTCATAGGATCCAAGTGGAAAAAATAAAGTCAGTGAGAATTCATAACCTTGCCCTGTACCTTACAAAGTTTTTGTGTGAAGTGACCAGTAGTTCCAAAACTTCCAAACTAGTTCCAAAGACCATAAAAGTTGGTCCTGCACTACTGATACCCCTGAAGTGCCTGGTAAAGTCAAACACAAATTGCTCAGGTCACAGGATAGCTATTGATAAATCCCACTGAAGAAGAGCTTCACAAAGGAAATTAATGAGGGAAACCAACACCTAGAGTGAGAATCAAGAGGGATAGTAATCCTCAGACATTTGCATAAAAACAAGCATTTAAATAATACAAAGGAAGTATACTAAAAAACATTTAAGACATATAATAATGAATTGATATCCTTATAAGATAAAATAATAAAATATGAAAAACATGTTAGATATTTTTAACAAACTACCAAAACTCTTAGAAGAAAAGAATATCTTCATTGAAATAAGATATGCACAATAAACTAGTTAAATTATTAGGAAAATAAACTGCAAGATAAAACTGAGGCAATTACCTGAAATGTACAGATGTAAAGAATTCAAAATTATGATGGAGAAATTAAGAAACATGGTGAATAAAGTGAGAAGCTTAAAAACAGAAACTCCTATAGGAATTCCAAAAGCCTATACCATTGGGAGTTGGAGAGTGGTAATATTTGAAGAAATGTTGGCTGAAAAATGTCCAGAATTCTTGAATGACTTCGATCTTTGAGTCTCTCTATAGTTTAGGACTTGGGAATGGGAGTAGATGTATTCAGAAAAGAGATATACTCAAAGTCATATGGGGAAGAATGATGACCTAAAAGTTTTGCATTTGTATGCTGGTATAAAAGTAGTAATAAAAAGCATAAAGAAACTAGTCATGATGGTCCTGAGGTAGATCATGGTAGATGTATAAGACAGAGTGGGCTGCATTGCATGGGAATATTTCCAAGGCTCCCGCTAACAGAAGTTGTATGGCTGGATGGAGACTGATTGCACTGAGGTTTCTGACTTCTACAGTGGAGGGTTGGAGGCTGGCAAAGGGCGGTCTTACCCAGATCAGATGACAACCAGGACTATTTGTTTACCTTTGGTGATGGAAACAGCCAGCAAAATTTATAAAAATCTACAATAATTAAGAAAATGTGGCATTGGCATAGAGTTGGAAACATAGAAAAATGAACAAAGAAGTCTCAAAAATAGACCAGTGTAGACACACGGGGACATTATATGTGATAGAGAGAGCAATGCAAATCAGTGAGGGAAGACTGGGTGAACTAAATACCCATAAAAGGAAAAATAATTAAGATACCTCTGCCACATGGTACGCAAAAATAAATTTCAAATGAATTAAAGACATGAATGTGAAGAAAAGAAAATGTTTTAAAATAAAGCATAAGAAAATCATAGGATTCATAGGATTTTACCCATTATTTAAAAAACCCATTATGGATCAAAAAGAAAAATAAACTCTTAGAAAACTATAAGATCAACTTGTGATATGTTGCTTCATTAGATTTAAGCCAACTAGCAAAATACATTTGTGCTTAAGTAGTCGTGATTATTTTCTAAACACCCACCCTCAAATAGAAAAGGGAATACCTTTATTACATCAGTGTAGGGAAATATTTCTTAAGCAAGGCTAATAGGACAAAGAAGGTAGAAATTAAAGAACTCCTACAAATCAATAAGAAAGGAAAGATGAAGCATTGGAAAAATGGCAAAAAATATAAACAGATTTATTCCTACCAGAAATGGGGGAAATAAAAATTAGAATATTTATATGTCATTTCATAGATATCATATTGACCAAAATCAATGTCTGATAGCACTTTGCTGATGAGAGTTAAATTGCTACAATTTTGAAATTAATTTGGCAATATCAAGAAAAGTTGATTATGCACATATCCTTTGACCCAGAAAATAAACTTTTCTGTATCTTCCTGTGAATAAAGAGACAAAATGAATGCTAATTATGGCTGTCTCATTTTAAATAGGAAACTGAAAATAACTCTAATATAATGTAAAATTACAAAATAGTACAAATAAGTGAATATATATATATCACTATAAAGATTTTATAATTTATAAGGTCAAATGAGTGAGAATACACACAGTAAGAAACTATATAATGTTGCAAAATACACATTTTAAAATGTTAATATTATAATGATAAATAAATATATAGTATAAGTTCTAATATATAAATGTAAATGGAATATGTCAACCTTGGGCATCTCCTTATCTCTGGGAAATGAAAAGTTGAGAGAAACGGCAAGGGAGCTTATTTACATCTGTATCATTTTAGCTCTCCTTTTAATTAGATTTTTAGAAGCAAAGATGTTAACATTTATTTAATTTTAATGGTGGATACACGTGTGTCTATTTTCTTATTGTCATTCATTTCAATATATATGATATTCTTTATTATTTTAAATAAAATAACTTTTTAGAGGAAAGATATTAAAAACATTTGGTTAGAAGCAAAACCGCAATTCAAAAATAGTTTGCAATTATGACTGAACTATAGTATAAATTAGGTTAAGGCACATATTAACATAAACTTAGTAATTTCCCTAGGCAATGATCAGTAATGTTTCAACCTAGGGCTACATAGGATATTACTGGAATCCTTAAGTAACTTAATGCTAGGTTGGTGACACATGAAGTAATTTCTTCTTTGTATACAAAACACACACAAAAAAACATAACATCTTACTCCAGTACAAGGATTATTTTCCAGAATGACACAATATTTGGCATAAAATGTTGCACTGGCAAACAGTGCCCAAGTAATTGTAATATACACATAAGATTAAAGCGGCTGATGTATTTAAGTGGCTTTAATGAAAAACTTATCTTTCTTCCAGAACAACCCCACAATGTGAATACACCTGTGGGCCCTGTTAGGTGAAGTTCTTAGCATAAAGCCTACTTTTGCAATGACTGGGATGCCAACACACAGCAGGGGGCCTCCCTCCAGTGGGCCTCTCTCCAGTGTTCTATGGAAAGAGTACAAGATACTTAAAGGAGGCTATATCAAGTGATTAAAGTCCCCTCTCTTTTCCATCACCATAGGTAGGAGGCATCATGTGCACTCTCCTTCCCAGTCTGATTCTGCTTGTTATTTTATCTGATTGGAATCCAGGACCACCTCGTGGTGCCACATTTCACCAGAAGGTATACTGCCCATGCCTCAAGGCAGAAGTTCAGCTTCCTCCTCTCTCCTGGGTTCCCTACTGCCTCGGTGGAGCACAACAAGGCAGGCTGCCTTCTCTCCTCTTTAATCAATGCTAGATTAGTCAGTGCACCACTCGGAGGACAGGCCATATTTTCTCTTTCCTCACAGACAGGTTTAACTTGTTAGTACCAAGATTTAGAATCAAGGAAGAAGTATACAGCTGTACCAGAGTTCAAGGTGAAGCCATGCAATCCAGTTTAGCTTATGCCAACGAGCCCTGCATTTCTGATTTGGGTTGACCCCAATAATCATAAAATATACTTTAATTCCCATTCAGCTATGCACAGGGCCCTCTTAGGGACGCCTCAGGGAAAGAAGGATGATTGAGAGGAAATATTCTCTATCCCTGGCAGAGAAATACTTTAACGCCATTAAAATATTGCTAATATTTTCTGCATACCCCATATGAGTAAGCTCCTAGTCCTTACGCAGGAAAATGTGAGTACTACAGATTTTAATATAGGCACCAAAAATCTTCAAATGAACATTCCCTACAGAAGAAAGTC
This sequence comes from Physeter macrocephalus, assembly GCF_002837175.3. Taxonomy (NCBI): domain Eukaryota; kingdom Metazoa; phylum Chordata; class Mammalia; order Artiodactyla; family Physeteridae; genus Physeter; species Physeter macrocephalus. Next base: position 16,982,785 of record NC_041220.1, read on the forward strand.
TCTAGAAAAGCTTACATAATTAACAACAAATTTACATACACTGAGTTATTTTTAATAATTGGCAAAACAGTGTTCTTTGTTTTATATGTTCAATTTTTTTATTGATTGTTTTTATTTTTCCCCCAGGAAGCCCAACTAACTGGAGTAGGAATTATTTTCAGATACGACTATTTATGGTTTGTTTGTTATGTTTCTTTTCAATTAGACCAACATGATCTGCTAATTAAATTCTCTTGGAAAACAAAGCTTATATCATTAGGATATATATTTCCACAAATGGTTTTACCATCTCTACCACTTATAAAATTATTAAGAAGTTTTTCAAAACTCATCAGCAGTACTGGGAAGTATTAGGCTTTCTATACATGCACATTCTTTGGAGAATTTATGAGATGATAAATAGGTTTATGTTTATTTCTTTGTTTCCCATGTAGCAAATCCAAAACCACTGAATACGTAAAGAGTCATTTTCTTACAGACATAAGGAGTTGTGTAAATATTTTCTGTCTGATCCTGGAGCAGGAAAATGGATGGCATGCTAACCATAACAGAATAGAGCAGGCTGGGAGGGTCAGACTGTGGAATTTGTCCCAGAGATGGGTCACACACAGGACACATACACTGCAACAGGTGCCAGGAAGAAGTCTACCCACACTTATAAAACATGATATGGAAGAGATGCATCATAGATAGTAATGATAGTAATACAAATCCACATAGATTTTGCCTCAGAGAGCTCCAACATGGACACAAGTGTTTTTCAAACAGGCAAGTAGAGAACAGCCATAAGGAATCCAGAAAAAAATGTTATTTAGAAGATTATACCAGTAATCAGGAAATCAACATCAGGGAAGTCTTCAGTGATGAAGAAAAGGGAACTAACCCACATAAGGAGTGTCAGGCACCAGAGTGGAAAGTTAAACACATTGATCCATTTAATCCTCAATAATCTCAAATTTTTTTCATTTCATGAAAAAGAAAACTGTGGACCAGATAGGTTAATTATACCTGGTACCTGGTATTCAAATCTTGTCTGACTCCAAATCCTTAACACACTGAAAATGAAAAGCATGTTGTATTTAATTAGCAAATGGATCAACAAATCACCACCAGGTTGGGCAGTTTGGGATGAATAAATATAAATTGTTTCAAATAACATGAGTATTGAAATGTTTAAGGGTCTTGCTATTATTCTGCAATTAATTTATTCATTTTTTAATACCTTTATTGGAGTATAATTGCTTTACGTTGTTGTGTTAGTTGCTGCTGTATAACAAAGTGAATCAGCTATACATATACATATATCCCCATATCCCCTACCTCTGAGTCTCCCTCCCACCCACCTTATGCCACCCTTCTAGGTTGTCACAAAAAACCAAGCTGATCTCCCTTGAGCAGTGTTATGTGGCTGCTTCTCACTAGCTATCTATTTTACAATTGGTAGTGTATATATGTCCATGCCACTCTCTCATTTCGTCCTAGCTTACTCTTCCACCTCGCCATGTCCTCAAGTCCATTCTCTACCTCTGCGCCTTTATTCCTGTCCTGCTCTTAGGGTCTTCAGAAACTTTTTTTAATATTCCATATATATGTGTTACCATACGGTATTTGTTTTTCTCTTTCTGACTTACTTCACTCTGTATGACAGACTCTAAGTCCATACACCTCACTACAAATAACTCAATTTCATTTCTTTTTATGGCTGAGTAATACCATTGTATATATGTGCCACATCTTCTTTATCCATTTATCTGTCAATGGACACTTAGGTTGCTTCCATGTCCCGGCTATTGTAAATAGTGCTGCAATGAACATTGTGGTATACGACTCTTTTTGAATTATGGTTTTCTCAGGTTACATGCTTAGTAGTGGATTTGCTGGGTTGCAAGGTAGTTCTATTTTTAGTTTTTTAAGGACCCTCCATACTGTTCTCCATAATGGCTGTATCAATTTACATTCCCAAAAACTGCAAGAGGGTTCCCTTTTCTCCACACCTCTCCAGCATTTACTGTTTGTAGATTTTTTGATGATGCCATCCTGACCAGTGTGAGGCGATACCTAATTGCAGTTTCGATTTACATTTCTCTAATGATTAATGATGTTGAGCATCCTTTCATGTGTTTGTTGGCAATCTGTATATATTGAGCTGCATGAGCTGCTTGTAAATTTTAGAGATTAATCCTTTGTCAGTTGTTTCATTTGCAAATATTTTCTCCCATTCTGAGGGTTGTCTTTTCTGCTTGTTTATGGCTTCATTTGCTGTGCAAAAGCTTTTAAGTTTCATTAGGTCACATTTGTTTATTTTTGTTTTCTTTTCCATTTCTCTAGGAGGTGGATCAAAAAGGATCTGGCTGTGATTTACTTCAAACAGGGTTCTGCCTACCTTTTCCCCTAAGAGTTTGATAGAGTCTAGCCTTACATTTAGGTCTTTAATCCATTTGGAGTTTATTTTTGTGTATGGTGTTAGGGAGTGTTCTAATTTCATTCTTTTACATGTAGCTGTCCAGTTTTCCCAGCACCACTTATTGAAGAGGCTGTCTTTTCTCCATTGTATATTCTTCCCTCCCTTATCAAAGATAAAGTGACCATATGTGCGTGGGTTTTTCTGTGGGCTCTCTATCCTGTTCCATTGATCTATATTTCTGTTTTTGTGCCAGTACCATACTGTCTTGATTACTGTAACTCTGTAGTATAGTCTGAAGTCAGGGAGCCTGATTCCTCCAGCTCGTTGTTTCTTGCTTTGGTTATTCAGGGTCTTTTGTGTTTCCATACACATTTTGAATTGTTCTGTTCTAGTTCTGTGAAAAATGCCATTGGTAGTTTGATAGGGATTGCATTGAATCTGTAGATTACTTTGGGTAGTAGAGTCATATTATATTGTCACAATATTGATTCTTCCACTCCAAGAACATGCTCTATCTCTCCATCTGTTTGTATCATCTTTAATTTCTTTCATCAGTGTCTTATAGTTTTCTGCATACAGGTCTTTTGTCTCCTTTGGTATGTTTATTCCTAGGAATTATATTATTTTTGTTGCAGTGGTAAATGGGAGGGTTTCCTTAATTTCTCTTTCAGATATTTCATCATTAGTGTATAGGAATTCAAGAGATTTCTGTGCATTAATTTTGTATGCTGCTACTTTACCAAATTCATTGATTAGCTCTAGTAGTTTGCTGGTAGAGTCTTTAGGATTCTCTATGTATAGTATCATGTCATAGGCAAACAGTGACAGCTTTACTTCTTCTTTTCTGATTTGGGTTCCTTTTATTTCTTTTTCTTCTCTATTGCTATGGTTAAAACTTCCAAAACTACGTTGAATCATAGTGGTGAGAGTGGGCAACCTTGTCTTGTTCCTGATCTTAGTGGAAATGTTTTAGTTTTTCACCATTGAGAACGATGTTGGCTGTGGGTTTGTCATAGATGGACTTTATTATGTTGAGGTAAGTTCCCTCTATGCCTACTTTCTGGAGAGTTACCATAAATGGGTGTTGAATTTTGTCAAAAGTTTTTTCTGCATCTGTTGAGATTATCTTTTGGTTTTTATCCTTCAATTTGTTAATATGGTGTATCACATTGATTTGTGTATATGAAGAAGCCTTGCCTCCCTGATAAACCCGACTTGATCATGGTGTATGATCCTTCTAATGTGCAGCTGGATTGTGTTCACTTGTATTTTGTTGAGGATTTTTGCATCTACATTCGTCAGTGATATTGTCCTGTAGTTTTCTTTTTTTGTAACATATTTGTCTGGTTTTGGTATCAGGGTGATGGTGGCCTCATAGAATGAGTTTGGGTGTGTTCTTCCCTCTGCTATATTTTGGAAGAGTTTGAGAAGGATCGGTCTTAGCTCTTCTCTACATGTTAGATAGAATTTGTCTGTGAATCCACCTGGTCCTAGTCTTTTGTTTGTTGGGAGATTTTTAATCACAGTTTCAATTTCAGTGGTTGTGATTGCTCTGTTTATATTTTCTATTTCTTCCTGGTTCAGTCTCAGAATAACTTTGGGTTTTGCTTGTTCTTCCTTCTCTAGTTAGTTCCTTTAGGTGTAAGGTTAGATTGTTTATTTGAGATTTTTCTTGTTTCTTGACGTAGGATTGTATTGCTATAAACTTCCCTCTTAGAACTGCTTTTGCTTCATCCCATAGGTTTTGCGCCATTGTGTTTTCATTGTCATTTGTTTCTAGGTATTCTTTGATTTCCTCTTTTGATTTCTTCAGTGATCTCTTGGTTATTTAGTAGCGTATTTTTAGCCTCCAGTGTTTGTACTTTTTACAGTCTTTTTCCTGTAATTAATATCTAGTCCTATAGCGTTGTGATTGTAAAAGATACCTGATATGATTTCAATTTTCTTAAATTTACCAAGGCTTGATTTGTGACCCAAGGTACAATCTATTCTGGTGAATGTTCCTTGAGGACTGAGAAGAAAGTGTATTTTGTTGTTTTTGGATGGAATGTCCTATAAGTATCAATTAAGTCCCTCTTGTTTAATGTATCATTTAAAGCTTGTGTTTCCTTATTTAATTTCATTTTGGATGATCAGTCCATTGGTGAAAGTGGGGTGTTAAAGTCCCCTACTATAATTGTGTTACTATTGATCTCCCCTTTTATGGCTGTTAGCATTTGCCTTATGTATTGAGGTGCTCGTATGTTGGGCGCAGAAATATTTACAATTGTTATATATTCTTCTTGGATTGATCCCTTGATCATTATGTAGTGTCCTTCTTTGTCTCTTATAATAGTCTTTATTTAAAAGTCTATTTTGTCTGATATGAGAATTGCTACTCCACCTTTCTTTTGATTTTCATTTGCATAGAATATCTTTTTCCATCCCCTCACTTTCAGTCTGTATGTGTCCCTAGGTCTGAAGTGGGTCTCTTGTAGACAGCATATATACGGGTGTTGTTTTTG
>NC_041220.1:16988097-17016316 GCF_002837175.3 Physeter macrocephalus
CTTTCATCACTTTAAATATGTCCTGCCACTGCCTTCTGGCTTGCAGAGTTTCTGCTGAAACATCAGCTGTTAACCTTATGGGGATTCCCTTATGTGTTATTTGTTGTTTTTCCTTTGCTGCTTTTAATGTTTTCTTTGTATTTAATTTTTGACAGTTTGATTAATATGTGTCTTGGTGTGTTTCTCCTTGGATTTATCCTGTATGGGACTCTGTGCTTCTTGGACTTGATTGGCTACTTCTTTTCCCATATTAGGGAGGTTTTCAACTATAATCTCTTCAATTATTTTCTCAGTCCCTTTCTTTTTCTCTTTTTCTTCTGGGACCCCTATAATTCAAATGTTGGTGCATTTAATGTTGTCCCAGAGTTCTCTGAGACTGTCCTCAATTCTTTTCCTTCTTTTTTCTTTATTCTCCTCTGTGGTAGTTATTTCCACTATTTTATCTTGCAGGTCACTTATCCATTTTTCTGCCTCAGTTATTCTTCTATTGATTCCTTCTTGAGAATTTTTACTTTCATTTATTGTGTTCTTCATCATTTTTTGTTTGCTCTTTAGTTCTTCTAGGTCCTTGTTAAACATTTCTTGTATTTCCCCATTCTATTTCCAAGATTGTGGATCATATTTACTATCATTACTCTAAATTCTTTTTCAGGTAGACTGCCTATTTCCACCTCATTTGTTTGGTCTGGTGGGTTTTTACCTTGCTCCTTTATCTGCTGCTTATTTCTCTCTATTCTCATTTTGCTTAACTCACTGTGTTTGGGGTCTCCTTTTCACAGGCTGCAGGTACATAGTTCCCATTGTTTTTGGTGTCTGCCCCGAGTGGGTATGTTTGGTTCAGTGGGTTGTGTAGGCTTCCTGTTGGAAGGGACTGGTGCCTGTTATCTGGTGGATGATGCTGGATCTTGTCTTTCTGGTGGGCAGGACCATGTCTGGTGGTGTGTTTTGGGGTGTCTGTGACATTATAATTTTGGGTATCCTCTCTGCTAATGGGTGGTGTTGCGTTCCTGTCTTGCTAATTGTTTGGCATGGGGTGTCCAGCACTGGAACTTGCTGGTAGTTGTGTGTAGTTGGTTCTTAGCGTTGAGACGGAGATCTTTGGGAGAGTTCTTGTTGATTGATTTCTGTGGGGCCAGGAGGTCTCTGGTGGACTAATGTCCTGAACTCGGCTCTCCCACTCAAAACCTCAGGCCTGACATCTGCCGGAGCACCAAGACCCTGTCAGCCACACGGCTTCAAATCTTCTTCAATGTGTTGTTTGCATTAGTTTTTCAGTGTGTTGCATCAAGGAGTTTTCCTTCTTCATATTTTACAAGGAATTCTCCCTTTTTTTCCCTTTGTGCTTTCTAGTTTCCCTCACTGCCTTAGTGCCAGGGGCAGAGGGCTCACACCTGGCTCTTCAGACCTAATTTATTCTTTTTATAACTACAGAGGTGATATTAAACATTTGTCATAAGGCCATGGAGAAAATGAGGCATTAAAAAGTATCTAGGAAGCATCTGAAGTCTACACTGTGCTTTCTGGCATTCAGGAAGACTGGTCCTACATGATTAAGGTCCTAGTTAAAATTGTGGATAGATACTATTTAGGAAAAATGAGGTTTTTTTTGTTTTTTGGTATGGTGGAGACAGTGCTATATATAGTTTAACCAAAGCTCCTTTAACATTCCACCTTCTGGTATACATGGAAAACCATGCATACAGCATGTAGAATTTATGAAATGTATCTGATCATAGAAACATCTGTTTGTGCTGAATCAGCCTGAGAAATCAGTTCCTCCATGAATATATTTTGGTAAGCAATGCTCTTTTGAGGGTGAAGGGGAGATTGGTAGAGGGAAGTTTGGGGCAAAATCTGGCAAGACCAATAAAGAATTAGAGTCCTGGAGTAACTGTGATCCTAACTAATGAGCCAAACTGTCTCTAACGAAAAAAATAAAGTTGAGTTTTTAGAACAGAGATAAATATGTCTGAATTAGACAAGCAAGAAGGGGGTCTTAATGTTGAGTTCCAGAGTGTTATGTTAGAGTTGCCTAAATCTCTTCTGCTTAAAATTGGGGTTGTTCTATATTCTGGACAGATGATGAGTAAACTATAGAGTGTACAAATGTGTATAAGGGGTGCAAATGGATCCATATATGAGGAGAAGAAGAAAACAGAAAATTAAAACCAGCTGAGCTTGAAGAAAAATTCAGGGTAAAAATATCCCTTTTGGTCTTAAGTCTATATTCTGGATTAAAATAATATGAAGTTAAATTGCATAAAATGATGGTCTGATAGATTAGGCTGGTAAATTGTATTCTTTAAAAGCATGAAGCACATCTGCTATGCAGGAGAAAATAGTCTTGGGAGAAAAATGTACACCAATAAATAAAACAATTAATCTGCTAATTGTGTGTGTTCCTTTGGGTAGCAAAATTTGGAAACATTTGGTAATTTTCTGTCAAGAAGTATACACAAATTCAGTCTCTAGATAATCCTCAAGCAGACCATGGAAATACAGATCATGTGGAATAAAATAAGAAATCTCTAGGTAGAGTCAAGGTTTTTGTTTCACTTTTTGGTTCCCAATTCCAGTAACTCTGTGACATTATTCTTATCTCTTATAAATATGGCAAGGTTATTCTCCTCACTTGCACATTCACTGAAGCAATAAATCAGTGACTAATTGTACTTCCCATTCTCCATGTTAAGTGTGGTTTGTGATGATTTACATTATTTAGACTATAAAAATGAGATTAAACCATTGCTATCAATGATTATAGTAAAGGGCACAGAAGGAAATTGTAGCATTTTCATGAAAAGGTTAACTTCTGCTTAGAGGCACTATCATTACTCTGTGTCTCTCCTGGTGGTCCTAATGTGTCACCCTTCAGGGTCAGAGCAATTACTGCAACTCTCTGTGGAACCAATATTTTTCCATGTTTTATCATCTCAATATAGAAACATTTAAAATGGTGCAATGTCATCACTGCCATGACAAAAGATAAACCTTCAGGTAAAATTTAGCATTATCCTACAAGATAAATTTTTAATACCATTTTAAGTTTGAAATTTGTCATTTGTACTTTGCAAAGTCACCATAAGTTTCTGAAATGCAGCACATATTTTAAAAAATTAGAAAATAGTAGCTGGTTTCCTTTCCACCAAGCAATATGTTCCAAACTAATTTGACTGAATTGATAGAAACTGATTATCCTCAAATAGAATGTTTTCCATATCTTATATACTCATCATCACAGTAAATGAAGTGATTCCTGTTTAATACCTCTAACCTTTATATTGCCTTAGATAAAGCTATATATCACAAACTTTATTTCTATAGTTTACCAATCTATAAACTGCTACTGAAGGAAGAAAAGATCATAAAAATAAGTAATTAATAAAATGTTTAAGTTATGTGGAGTTTCCCAGAATCCATATGAGTAATCTTTAATTGACAGAAATCACAAGACATTGAGGAATATTATCTTGCTTAAAGGGTAGAAGGTAATCCTGTGACTTTACATCAAAGAACAAAAACAACAGACTTAAAAGAGCTGTAGGGTTAAAAAGAATCACTCGTAAGCCTCAAGTCTCTCCACCCTAGGTACGCATCATGTATCTGTTTGCCTGAATGACTGGTGAAAGATCTGGGAAGACGCTCACTCTAAGGGAAAACATCTTCATGATGTATTTCTTTCACAGGTAACGTGTCAGCATCAGAGGGGAGTATTTAAGCAATCAGTAACTGTATCTTAAATTGTCTTAACCCTTCTGCTCTTCCTTTCAAGATCATCTCTAAATTTAGAGAAGGGGCTACAATAAATACCAAGTAAAGCATGAGACACAGTTTGCTTAGCAGAACTGCTTTGAGTATATGTAATGGAGGGAAACACAAAGAGAGGGAAGAATGGTCCAGCCTGGTTGCCCTCGAGGAGTCTACTGGACCACACTGGAGCATGAGCCAGACACAGTGGCCTAGATGAGAAACAGAATATTACCAGCACCCCAGAATCTCCTCATGCCCCCTCCAGTCACAATCCACCTCTACCCCTCAATGGTAACCACTATTCGGACTTCTAACATATGCATTGATATGACCCACCTTTAGCTTTAGGTTAATAATGCCATATCCAGACAATTTAAGAGAGACAAGGTATCTCTTAAAGGAGAAGCTAAGAAATGTCTCCTGTCTTGCCTCTCTATTTCCCATGTCAAAATAGATAATTAGATTTTCACTTTTCAAAACTTATTTAAAGTCTGAAAAATAATCTGGACATCTGACAGCAGATCAGACTAAGCAATTATGAGAAATCCTTAGTAATTTATCTTTGGAATTACCTCTACATGAGTAATCTGTAGATTCAAAGGAGACTGATAGAACGAAGAAAGGCATGTAAAGAGAATAATGAGTAAATGTAGGGAGAAAAGGAAAGAAAGGGAAATATGAAAACTGAAAGAGAAATGATTTTAGTCTCATATTTTTAATTTATTAATTCTTATTTTTTATTTAATAATATTAAATCTTTAAATAGCTAAAATATTTTAACATTCATTTGAGATTTAAAAAGTCATATTCTGCTAAAATTTTTTCAAATTTTATTTTACAACTCATTATTTGAATCTTCAGCCTTTATATCACCCAACAAAATATCTTCACATAATTTTAAAAACAAGGAATAAAACCCACTGGCATCAAGATAAACATGATATAAAATCTATAATAGAAATACCTTTTTCCATACATTATAAAGCTTTAAAGCAAATATTTTATAAAGTGTACTTGTGAAAAGACTTTGCAGTTTCATTATAAAGGAACAACCAAAATAGCAGAAGTCATCAGATTAGAATTACTTCATCTTCCCACCAACAAATCTAATAACCCACTCATACATGTTTCCATAAAATCTGCCTTCCCTCCTATCACAATATATTGTGCAACAAACTGTTCCATTTGCCTTGCAAGGATTTTGCTGTTGAAATGATTCTCTCTCATCTGTATCATCAAATTTTCCCATGCTACTGAACTGTTTCTCTTTATTTCACAGACACATCTCACAATATTTCTCAACTTAAAATGAAACCAAAACAACAAACCACAACCCTCCCTTGATTCCACCTTGCCTATCTGCTCGTCTTTATAGCAAATTCCACAAAATGTACTGTACTTGATGTTTCCTTGTCCTCATCTTCTATTCTGTCCTCAACCCGTTCTGTGGTTGTTCCTCACAACTTTTCTGAAAGAATTATTCCATGGTCACCTTCATCTTGCCACACCCAGTGGTTAAATTCTCAGTTCTCACCTTTCTCTCACAAATGTATTGTACGCAGTTGACCATCTCCCCCTTGAATCACTCTCTTCCCTTGACTCTTAGGGAATCATATCCTACTGGTTTTCTTTCTGAACCAGTGACTGTTCCTTTTAAATATCCTTTTCTGATTGCTCTTTTTTTTCTGCCTTTATAGTGTCCCTTGACTGAGTCCTCAGAAGTCTTCAGTTTCCACATGCACTTTCTAGGTGTTCTCATCTCATCCCTTGACTTTAAACACCATCTCTGTCCCAGTGCATTCCAAATGTCTATCTGAAGCATTTCAAATGTGTACCTCCAGCCCTAATCTTTTTTCTGAGTATCAGGCTCATACACCCAACTATCTAATGGACATTTCCAATACAGTTGTACAGAACATAAATCTTGTTTTCCCTCCTATGATCACCCTCACACTTGACCAATCATGTTCTTACCCTTCAGTAATATAAATTCACCAGTCACTCAGACCAATGTTTAGAAATTATCCCAACTCATCTCTTTCAAAATGGCTCTTTGTCTGCTATGGACTGACTTGTGTCTTACCCCCTAAAAATATTCATATGTTGAAGTCCTAACCCCCAGTAACCCAGAATATGACCATATTTGGTGTTAGGATCTTTACAGAGGTTATTAAGAAAAATGACATCATTAGAATGGGCCTTAATCCAATATAACTGATATTCTTATAAGAAGAGGAAATTGGGACACAGACAGGTAGAGAAAAATGGTGAAGAGAAGGTACAGAAGAAAACTGCCATCTACAATCCAAAGATTAAGGCCTGGATAGAACCTTCTCTCACAGCCCTCATAAGTAACCAATGTTGATCTCAGACTTCTAGCCTCCAGAAATGTGAGAAAAAAAAAATTTCTGTTGTTTGAGCCACTTAGTCTGTTGTTTTGGCATCCTGAGTACAGTAATACAATACCCACCCTATCAACTTGTTCTATCAGCCCTATCTTCAACATATATCCCAACTTTGACCATATTCAGCATTAAGCTCATGCCCTGAGCTACCTGTCCCCTTGAGGTCAATGAGAACCTGCTAACTAGTCTCTGTACTTCCACTCTTGACCCCAAAACTCAATGGCTGGAATCATACTTTAAGAATGCAAATATTGTATTGCTTTGCTTCGCAAGCTATTCACTGGCTTCCCATCCAAGATGAAATGAATGCAAACATCCTACCTCAACCTACAATGTCTTAAAGGATCTTGCCTCTGCCCAACTTCTTGATTTCATCTCCTACAACCTTGGGTTTTGTTCTCACTTGCCTTCTTGCTGTTAATGGAATACACTAAGCTTTTTCCCACTCCAGATCATTTGCAAGTGCTCTTTCCTTCCCTTTCCCATGATTTTCACACTTGTAAGTACATTCCTGCCTGGATGAAGTGACACCTACTCAGAGAGTCATTCCCTGACCACCCTAAAATATGTACTATCCACCTATTTACCTGTCATTATATTATAATCCACTTGTTTATATTTTCCTATATTTCTCCCTCCAGTAGATGGTGAGCTCCTCGAGGGCAAAGGCTTTGTTTGTACCACTGTACCACCAGAATCTAGAATAATGTCTGGTAATATCTGCTGCATGAGTCAATGCATGGAGTCTCTGCCCTGTACCACAAAGATGCCTCACATAGTACTGGGGTCCCTGAAACAACTAATATTTAGTACTAAAATGTGTCTTACCCTGAGCATTTACAATGCTGCATTCAAACAAAGAACAGAAATATAACTTTTCAAGGACCACACATGTGTTTTTCTTCACTTTCTTTGGCCCCTACAATCTTTATATTCAAGAAAAATGAAAGAGATCGAGAACTTACTACCCATTCGTCTCCATTATACTTCTCAGTTATCAAGTTAATATTTCTTAAAATTGCTACATGAAAAAAGTTTTTGACAGAGAAATAGAACATTCTGAAATCATTTGAAGGTTTTCATTTCTGACATATATGGATAGGTCTCAAAGTGCAAGTTGCCTGGGAGACCTATTTCTTCACTCAGTACACATTCTACCTCCTACTAGGCCAAGCTTTAGTGAGAACCTTTTTGATTAGAAGTTTCTTTTCATTCTGGTAAGATGAATGTTTAAGGATACATCAAAGTATACTTGATCAGCTGAAGATACTCTACAAAAATAGTTAATGCATGCCTTTATCTTAATGAGTAAAGACAAGATTTCAAAACAAGCATGCTGTTTTAAAATAGATCTCTTACTGTTAATTTTCTGAGGGTGAATCAAGGTCATCTTTACATTGGGTGAAAAGGTTTAGATTTTCTTAAAACATGTAAAATAAGTCTAGACAATGACTAAGTAATTCCTAAGGTCTTCTGAGGAAAAAATGTATTGTTTTACACTTCACAACTCAGAAATTTTGGGGGTTGATAAATGTTATGTTTCAGTTTTAGAAGATTCAGTCATTGATTTATTAGTTCAATAAAACTTACTGAATACCAAATAAAAAGCCATGCTCAATGCTAGGCACTGAGCACATCCAAGATGAATTAGATATGTCCTTTGCTTCTTAGAAGCTCAGAAGTTGCTCAGGAAGATAGCCATGTAACAAACAATTACAATGTAACATAATAATAATTATGATAATGATAGTAATAAATTCATATTAATTTTTGTGGATTATTTGTTCCACAGATTGAAATGTTCTTAGCGTGCACGTAAACTCTCAGAGTAAGCAGAGATAGTCAGGAATTGACATTTGTGTCGTGTTTTGAATAATGAACAAGAGCATGCAGGAAAAGAATGAATATGCAGGAAGAGAATCACTTATCAGAAGAAACACCTCTGTGTAAGGTTATGGAACCAAAGTATAAATCTTAGTTGCCATCTTGAAAAAATGATAATCTCAGTTTTGCTGAAGCAAAAGCTTTTGGAGAAGATAGGGATAATTATATCTGGTATAAAATGAAAGAGGTAAATTGAGTCCAAATTGTGTGCCAGTTTGGCTGCCTTCTACACCATATGGCAGTATTCAATTTTATAATGCAGGCAATAATGAACCAACAGAAATATTTTAGTTAGAAAAATGTGATTAAGACATTTTTATGAAGATAAATCTTGTGACAGTGAGACTATATATAACATATATATAAAAACTGGATAAAATGGTGTTGACAAGAGCATTTACCAGGCTGTTGAAGTTGAAAGACATTAAGGACCTGTACTGAAAAGGATAATAAGCATAGATCAAAAGAAATGGCCAAATTTGAGAGCTATTCCTGATATATTTAAATGGATTTAGTGTCTAATTGGAGGAGAAGAGTTCAAGAGAAAAGAGTTAATAATTATAAGGGTTTTGGCTTAGAGATATGAATGAATAAAGTTTAACTTAAAAGGCTAGAAAATTCAGTTGGGTAAATACCTTTGAGAAGAAAAATAATTAGTTCTTTTGGGGACATATGGGGCTTGAAGTACATGGGGGGACTTCTCAAGGTCCATTTCTTGTCATCACATTTGCTCCTATTGAAAGTGGCACATTATTACAGCAAAGTAGGGAGACTTCAGCTAACATAATTATGCTTCTAATAGATTAAAATAATTCTAACCATAAGGAGCTTTGAATGTAAACATTGCATAAGTGATAAGCATTATTATCATTCAGGGCAACCTTAAGGCTTCAGTTTGGTGATATAATGGAGATCATAATTAATTTGAAAATAATTTCCAGTCATGTAAAAAATCTCCAAAGAAGAAAGAGAAGTAAAATTTTTGGAAAAAACATAGAAAAATAAAAACAAAAACCCCACAACTTTGTTATCTTCCCCACAAATATTACTTTAGGATCATACTTCTACTACCAATGGATCTAATGAGCCCGTTAATCAGACCTCTGCCTCCTAGATAAGGTCATGACCCAATTCAGAATTTTCTTCCAGATACACACGGGGATGAAGTGGTTAGAACTGAATTGTTACTGCATCGTCCTTAAGAGATGTCCCCCAAAGTGCCTTTTGCTGAGATCTCAAGCTGCCCTGATTTCTGTTTTTCTTGAGAACTTATTCTATTGATGATTCTGATTTTCTGAGCTACACAATTCTTAAAATAAATCCTCCTTTACTCTCCTTTATTCCTTTTTATTGTTTAAGTTAGTTGAAGTTGGAGTTTATTTATGATAACTGAATAACCTAAGTGATACAAAAATTGATACCAGAGAGGAGCTATACAGAAAAGATCCTCATGAAACATGGGGTATTTTGAATTAGTGATCAAACTCAGACTGGGCATATGAAATAGAAGTCTCCATTTATATTCTGATTGAGCTAGAATTAGTCAATGTCTCTCAGTGCCAACTGCATTAATCAGCCTACTCCATGTGGCTTCAGAGTAAGCTTTTGATAAAGTTTGGGAGACTAATCAACTGCTAAGATAGATCAATAGAAAGGAGATGAGAAATGTGGTTTTTTTTAACCAAAGAAATACAGGTTGCTTTCAAAGTACTGAATATTAAAATTCAAAAAAAAAAGAAAAACAAACTAAAATTTGAAATGTTTATCTTTTAGAACCTTTATGTAACAATAATGAAAGAATAGCTTGCTGCTTGTATCTGTTGTTTAAGACAGTATGAAGAGATTGATTGTGGAAATTGCTGGATTTTATTGACATTTGGCTGCTAGATGAAAAGTTAAGGCTGATCATACGGTTTCAGAGGACTAAGAGCCTTGAAGAATCCCAACTTCCCAAATCCCTTGAGATTTATCCTTTATTATTGTGCCTTATCAGACTGAAGAGAATGTGCTTCCCCTATAGAAAAGATTAACCCTTCTTCTCATACCATACCCCTCGCATTATTTACAAGGTAACATAAATTCAAAGGTAACACAAATCAAATAAAGGAAACCTGGAATCAGTCAGTGGAATCATAAAAGTTAAAGAATTTCATCCAGAGGATTTGCATATGGTTTGAGGAACATATTTTGATTTATTACTGAGCTTTGAGGTTGACAGCACACCTACCCTTGGTCCAGCACGTGAACATGCAATCTAAGATGGTAACATGGACCCAGTCTTCCCTTACTCATCTGACTGTGAAATTGGGAATGTGTAGCCACTCTGTGGCATCAGAGAAACCTGGCTCATCTAAGGGAGGCCTGGGCAGCCTCGGAAGGAACACTGCATTAACAAGCTACTATTTCTGAAGTGCCGTACATACATACCACTTCCTCACCACCAACCACTGAAATCAGAGGTGTGCCTCAGATCAATTAACTAGGCAATGAAAAATCTCTTGCCCAAACTACAGACGGTTCTGAAAATATGCAGACTACAGCAATGAGACATCAACTGGAATATTACAGCCTCATTAATAGGAAATCCCTAAGGACAAAAGGAAAGTTCTCTGATTAGGCAAAAACTTCAATCATTACATTTTTTTTTCTACTTTGCTTAAAAGGAGTGATGACCTGGGGTCAAGATCTACACTAATTCATGAGTTGTGACTAATGGAATAGAAAATTAGAATCTTAGAAGGCTTCAGACTCTGGAGACTGGACAGGAAGCTCAGTCTTTCCTCTTCACTTCTGCTATGCATAATTTTGGGAAATATTTTTGTTTTAACATTGAGTCCTCCATAAGTCTATAATATTCCTTAATGATATTGGATTTGGAGAAAAGAAGCCTTGTGACACTGGCCTTTGTAGGCTTTAGCTAGACGTTTTTTAAGATTGTCTCTCTGACAAATCAGTGAATTGGTTTGCAATTTTAAGAGGGTCAGTTTTGTAAAAAGTGACATTTTTGGAAGTGAATACATATAGGGAAAAAGGTGTGTGTGTGTGTATGTGTGTGCGAGAGAGGGGGGAAGGAAAGAAAGAGAGAGAGGTGTATCAAGAAAAGAACACAAAATAAATAATAAAAATAAATTGTGTGTTGATTATTAGTAGTACAAGCTCAATTTTCTTGAAATAGCTTCTCCTGCTCAATGTGATTCTGGTAAAGCTACCAATCACTGCAGAGTTCGGGCTCCTATGCAGAGGATGATCATGTGACTCAGGCTGGGCCAATTCCTTTCTCAGGACTTTAGAGCAGAGATGCTTCTGGAATGAAACAGCTTTAGTCGTGATTAAAACAATGTAGTCCTCTAAAGAAAATATGAATGATTTTTTTAAAATTACTGTAATTTCTAGAGTTGCATGGTTCCTCCCTCTTTAAGACCTGTTTTTATGTTTTTTTAACTCTTTCTATCAGTTGCAGTAATGACCTTTTTCTTGCTCTAAATTAAGTCTAAACAGAATTTATCAGGGTTCTTAGAAAAGCAGCTTGGATATTTTGTCATGAATATAAATATAACTGCATATTTCTAAACACATAAAGTAAATATTTTATTATAATGTGGCTATGAGTAAGGAAATTGTTAATTAATTGAGTTATAAATAATAGAATATTCAGCTGTACTTAAATATTGAACAAACTCAAAATTTAACATTGTGTGTCAGGGAAGGCACAGCCATCCAGTTTCAGCTGTCCCTTCATAATGACAAGGCATTAAGGTCATTGAAAGGACATCCATGTATTCCGTATCTAATGTCTACAATGGAAGAAATTCATGTTGATAATTAACTTAATCCCCTTTATTTACCTAAGAATCAGTTAAAACATCTACGTCCATTCAATATAATTTAAATGGTATGATGGTAAGAAGTTTTTTGGAATAAAATTTGAAGAAATTTAATCAAAATCCCCATTATCAGTTCTATCACGATAGAGCACAGTCCAATTTTCCCATCTGTCCCTGGATACACAAAACCAATTTACCTAGAAGTCTGAAGTTCCTGAGGTTTAGAATGAGCTGAGGTGACAGAGTTAATCATCTCATCCCCAAAATATGTATCTATAAATGCACCCTAGTTCTGTAAAAATCACAACCCCTGGCTTAACCTGGCCTAGAAGTGAATGTATAAAACAAGTTCTTGACAATTGTTTACTGGACTGTGTAGAAAAGGACCTGCCATCAGTGATGTTACCCCGACAGCTAACCTACTTGGCTGTTACCATGGTGATACAAGGAGAATATCTTGGGAAGAACTGTGAATTGTTTGCATGTGGTGAGCATTCAGTCCTTCCTATCTACCCTGGCAAATTCCTTATTTTAATTACAAAAATCAAAATATACTAAAGCTAACTATATAAGGAAATGCATTAAATTGTTTTTAATCCACATTTTAAAGAGCAAATATGCTTGGAACTGCCCCATTTAAAAATACTCTTTATTGAAATTATTTCTGGGAAGTCAGAAATCCAATATAATATATAAAATGATTTCTATGAGTATAAAATTGATAATCATATAGCAAAATCCTAACATTAATTAAATATTCACATTTTTACTGTTGCCCTAGAGAAAAAGCATGACATAGGTAAAATTTTAGTGATAATAGAATTAGAATGTTTATTCTCTTAGCCAAAAGTATGACCTCTGAAATAGTGAAAAAAAAAGTGCTTTATATGTAAGGATAGTAGTGATTAATGACTATAAAATATGAGAAAGGTTTCCACATAAGAATATCTGTCTCATAGTATTATAATCATGTCTTTAGATAAGTTTAGTGGCTTCATAAACTTATTACAGGCATATAAAACTCCAAAAACTTCTGGAATCTGTTCTTTAACTGATGACATAGCAGAGAGGGTTTCACAACTTCAATATAATAACATTTATGGTTTTCTTTACAACCAACTCTATATAGTATTCTCTTTGCATACATCTTAATAAATGTTGCCTATTATACAAAGTTTACTATCTACCATTCTTCAACATCCTTGAAACCCTTGACCAACACCCAAGATGTAAGCTTTTTCCATAAGTTACTCTGTCATGTTTTACCAATACACTCTTACAATGCTTTCTTTCCTCTTATTCTTGCTCCGAAATGTTTCCATTGTGAATTCTGAAAACGTCTATTCTACTACAGTCTCATCCTCTCCCTTTAAACTTGTGGACTTTTGGAAACAGATTTCCCTGCAGAACATTTAAGAGGAAGTTACCATTCTCTTACACTGCTGTATGGGTATCAGCTGAGACTGGTGTAGTCTTGGTTCCTCAGTGGCTTTTCCAAGCCATTATTGATGATTTCTCTTGTAAAAACCAGTCCAGTGCTTCTGGAGGCCCATGCCAGTTGGCTATATAACCAGCTATCTTTCCTCATGCTTTCATTACTCATTCTTGTCATTTTCCTCTCTTCCACTGATAACCTTGTTACTAGCTTTTCTGGCCTTACTCCATTCAGATCCTTACTATCATCCTGAATGATTATGTCCATATAAAAAACTCCACCCAACACACTGCATTTCCAGTTCCTTGACCCAATATTCCAAATAACCATCCTACTTGCTCCACCAGAGACATCCATCCCCATAGCCATATTCTAAACTTAGTCACTACTCAAGCTACTTTAACTCTTAAGTAATAAAAAAATATATATGAATGTGTTTGACTTTTTTTTAAAAAATTGTTATTCTTCTCTCTTTCTCCTACTTTATGTGGGTCAGACCAGCATTGTGTCATCTTGATAAAGAAGGGAATCCCCTGTACTGAACAAGCTGTCCCATCAGTGTCTGAAATTTATGAGACGGCTAAAGGATTTCTAGAACCATTTACTGTCTAAGCACTCCATTTTGATGATTAGTAGTCATTCAATTTTTATTGTGAATGAATCATTGTGAAATTTTGTTTAAACAACCAGCTACTTAACCAATGCCCTTTTTCTCCCTTCCTTCCTCTACTCTTTCTGGATCATGTTGTTTCACTACAACCTGTTCCTAAATTCTGAGCATCTCTATGTCTAAAGGCTCTTACTCTAAAACATATATACATCCACACATTCTGCCTCATGTGGATTAAATGCTTCCCTTCATTTTTCACCTCCAAACCCCAGCTACTGGCTTCTCTCACCTCTGTTGCCTTCTAAGCTTCTTGGAAAAAATTACTCCACATTTTCACATCCGATACTACTGAATCTCTACAGAAAATTAAAGCCAATTTTCTTTCCTGTTCTTTTCTTTTTAATTGACTATCCTGCTTTGCCATACATTTTACTACTTTCTCTTAGCTTTTCTTTGACATCTCTAACAATTCCTTTTTTCCACCTGCCTCATGAGAACTTCTTTCTCCAGCTCTTATTTAAATACTGGGGTTTTCAGACTCCTGTCTTTGGTTTCCTAACCTTTTTATAATTCTCCACATTTCGCATTGTTTTTACTAGCATCCATATGCAGTAGATAGCAGAATCGTTATCTCTTCTTCTGCCTTTTCATTTGAGCTTCAGACTTGTACATTTACTCAAATTTATGGATACATTTGATACATTCCTGACAAGTTTATTGAATGAACTGAGCTCTATAGGGAACAACCAGATAACAACTCTATTTTTCCCCTTTCCTTATCAAACACACTCTCCAATCTCATTCTTTCTTCTTTCAAGCATGGTCCATCAATTCTTTAGTCCTTTGTGGTACAAGAGAAAAGCCTCAGTTTCAGTTATTTAAAAATAATCTCCGATCCAAAAGTCCAACTGATGTGCTTGGGAGCTCTGTCCCTTCAACAGCTCAGGACTGCCATGGACCACAGTGGCACTGTGTGACACTCACCTCTTCATTCTCTAACGCAATGGTTATCAGACTTCCACACGAATCAGCATGAATCAACTGTACGATTTGTTGGACAGGCTGCTGTGTCTAATCCTGAGAGTTTCTCATTCAGTCAGTCCAGTGAGGTCTGAGAATCTGATTTCTAATAAGTTCCCTGATCACCTTGTTGCTGCTGCTAGTCAGAGATCATACTTAGAAAACTACTTCTCTACTCGCCACCCTGCCCTGCCATGTGCTGGCTTTTACTGGGCTACTGTGGCTGCAAGAGAGATAAGAGATAGCAAAAACCTCACTAGGTTGGTAAACTTGTAATTTGGTTTCAACATCCTCAGGGTGAAAGAGGAATTTTTTGGCTTTCTCCCATGGGGTTTCTGTGAGTTCCTCATAGACCCTCCCAATGAGACTTGGATGGACCTGTGATTCCCTTGACATCCATCCACTCCCTTTTTTACCATCCCCCCCAGGCCTTGGTCTGCAGCGTACTCACCCTTCTGATAGAAACCCCTTATCCATTTTAGGACTGCTGCTTTTAAAGTGGCCCTAGGCCAACCACCTAGAGAATTCTCATCAGGTCCTAAATACATTTGCCCTGCCTAAAGGAAAATGCAGCTTCTGCCATCACAGTCCTCTCTTGCTTTGTTTTGATGTTTCAGACATAAGTAATCAGTGTTTTTACCTTTTGACTTATCACAGAAGAGTAAGATCCCAGACCCCAATATCCCTCAGTCTTCAGAAGATGCATATATCAGGCTCTCCAAATTATTTCCTTGAAGGCCCACTCACCTGACTTAAGGTGACAGAGACACACTTTATTCTCCTCCTCCAAAAGGTAGGGAGAGCAAATGCCACAGCACTCCAACGACTCATTTCCCCCAGATTATCACTCCTTGTCCTGTACAATACCCCAACCCCCTCTACAATAATAACAATAAGAAAAGGGAGAGGTGGTTACTGCTGGTAACATCTTATTACTATCTCTTAACATGTCTTACCAAAGTGTTTAGAATCTTTAGAATGTGGGAGAAGTGGAAATAACTGTATTGTTCTTGGCCTTTGAGGCCTCACAAATATTCTGCGACAGAAACAGTCTGTTTATACCTCCTATTACACTTATTATGTATGAGACAATGAACTAGATTCTTAGGATAAAAAAGAAAAATAAAATAGTCCTTGTTTTGAGGGCTTTCAACTTAGTAGTTTAAACCAATAGAAGTGAGGTAAAATATTATAGAACTTATGATAGAAATTTAGGGAACATCTGGACATACATAAAGTAGTGGACAAATGTAGTGGGGATTTACAATCATCAAGTGCTGTCATAGTCACCTCAAGCTCAGAAGGCTAACAGGGAACCCACTTTTCTTCCCCTCAGACCTGCTGGTCCTCCTGGGTTCTTTACCGCTAACAAAAGCCCATCACACACTCAGTCACTTAAGGAAAAACCCATCCTAGGTCCCTCACATTATTTAACTCTCTACAAATGATCAATGTCTTTAAAACATATATATATATATATATATATATATATATATATATATTTATTTATTTAATCTCCCCTCTCTTCTCCTTCCTCATTATCACCACCTACCTCTGTCACATTAAAAGAGATTACGTCTGTCTAAGAAATATGAATGTTTCTAAATCTAGTGCCCTCCGATCCAATTCACTTCCTGGCTCATTAGAGCCAGAATGAACGTCTAGGTCTCACACCTAACCATGATATTGGCTCCTCACCATGTATATAAAAATGTCAATCTCTTGAGTATTAAAAAAAAAAAGATACTCGATGGCCTGACTGCTACCTACCTTCCCATCTCCGTCTTTACTATTCCCCTTATCACATACTGCCCCTCATAATTTGTTATCATGTTGCTTCTTATCTACGTAGTTCCATTCATACTATTCCTTCTTTGTGGAAAGTCTCTTCCCACACTACTTACCTAATTTATGCTGGCTAGGAGGTAGCTAAACAATCTTCTCACACAGATAACTCATACTGAACACTCTGGCTGGATTAACTGCTTGCTTCCTTCCTTCCCAGTCTGTGGCACAGTGCGTAGGTTTTCAACACCAAACTTACTACTTCCTCCTCATCTCGAAGTTAAAATTAAAGAGGCCATCTTTTAAAATTTCTTGGGGGGGATTCTTTTTATAAATTACCTTTTTTATTTTGAGATAATTTTAGATTTACATGCAGTTCTGAGAAATTGAACAAGATCCTGTGTACTTTTTACTCTATTTCCCCAACAGTAACATCTGGAAAAAATATAGGACAATATCACAACCAGGACATTGACATGTATATGATCTACCAATCTTATTCATATTCCTCAAGTATTGCTTGTACTTGTGTGTGTGTATTTAATAATATGCCATTTTATCACACATTTAGGTTTATGTATACACTGCCACAGTCAAAATATAGAACAGTTCCATCATCACAAGGGTCTCCTGTTGCCTTTTATAATCACATCCACACACTCCACCCTAATCTCTAACCCCTGGAAAACACTAATCTGGGCTCCATTTCTAAAATTTTCTCAATTCAACAATTTTAGGTAAATGAAGCACATAATAGGTAAACTTTTGGGATTAGCTTGTTTTATTTATTTATTTATTTATTTATTTATCTATCTATTTATTTATTTTTAATTTATTTTCACTCAGCATAATCTCTTTGAGATTCATCCAAGATGTTGTATGTATCAACTCTTTCTTCCATTTTCATGCTGAGTAGTATTCCATGGCATGGTTGTACCACAGTTTAGCCATTCACCCAGTGAAGTACGGGCCACCCCATTGAGACCTGTGTTTAATCCAATGGCTGGCAAAGGAGGAACAACATTTACTAGAAATTCTACTCTGCTACCTCCATCCTCTATTTCCAAAAGAACAGAAAGTTAATGACTGAAGTGTTGAAAGTTAAAGTACTAAAGGTAAATTGTTTCACTGAAGGTAGACTATGGAAAAATGCTTAATTAATATTAAGGATCATACACCTAATCAAGTGGGATTTATCCCAGAGATGCAAGGATTTTTCAATATCTGCAAATCAATCAGTGTGATACACTACATTAATAAACTGAAGAATAAAAACCATATGATCATCATAATAGATGCAGAAAAAGCTTTTGAAAAAATTCAACACCCATTTATGATAAAACTCTCCAGAAAGTGGGTATAGAGGGAACTTACCTCAACATAATAAAGGCCATATATGACAAACCCACAGCTAACATCATACTCAGTGGTGAAAAGCTGAAAGCATTTCCTCTAAGATCAGGAAGAAGACAAGGATGTTCACTCTCACCACTTTTATTCAACGTAGTTTTAGAAGTCCTAACCATGGCAATTGGAGAAGAAAAAGAAATAAAAGGAATCCAAATTGGAAAAGAAGAATTAATTATGTCACTGTTTGCAGATGACATGATACTATACTTAGAAAATCTTAAAGATGCTACCAGTAAACAATTAGAGCTCATCAATGAACTTGGTAAAGTTGCAGGATACAAAATTAATACACAGAAATCTGCATTTCTACAAACTAAAAACAAAATATCAGAAAGAGAAATTAAGGAATAATCCAATTTACCATCACACCAAAAAGAATAAAATACCTAGGAATAAACCAACCTAAGGAGGCAAAAGACCTGTACTCTGAAAACTATAAGACACTGATGAAAGAAATCAAAGATGACACAAAGAGAAGGAAAGATATACCATGTTCTTGGATTGGAAGAATCAATATTGTCAAAATGACTATACTACCCAAGGTTATCTACAAATTCAATGCAATCCCTATCAAATTACCAATGGCATTTTTCATAGAACTAGAACAAAAAAATCTTAAAATATGTATGGAAACACAAAAGACCCTGAATAGCCAAAGCAATCCTGAGAAAGAAAAACAGAGCTGGAGGAATCAGGCTCCATGACTTCAGACAATGATACATAGCTACATCATCAAAACAGTATGGTACTGGCACAAAAACAGAAATATAGATCAGTGGAACAGGATAGAAAGCTCAGAAATATACCCACACACCTATGCTCATTTAATCTATGACAAATAAAGTAAGAACATACAATGGAGAAAAGACAGTCTCTTCAATAAGTGGTGCTGGGAAAATTGGACAGCTACATGTAAAAGAATGAAATTAGAACATTCTCTAACACCATACAGAAAAATAAACTCAAAATGGATTAAAGACCTAAATGATGAGACCAGATACTATAAAACTCCTAGAGGAAACATAGGCAGAACACTCTTTGACATAAATCACAGCAATATCGTTTTAGATCCAACTCCTAGAGTAATGAAAATAAAAATAAAAATCAGCAAATGGGACCTAATTAAACTTAAAAGCTTTTGCACAACAAAGGAAACCATAAACAAAATGAAAAGACAACCCACAGAATGGGAGAAAATATTTGCAAATGTTGCAACTGGCAAGGGATTAATCAACAAACTATAGAAACAGCTCATTCAGCTCAATACCATAAAAACAAACAACCCAATCAAAATATGGACAGAAGATCTAAACAGACATTTCTCCAAAGAAGACATACAGATGGCCAAAAAGCCATCTTGAAGAGATGCTCAATATTGCTAATGAATAGAGAAATGCAAATCAAAACTACAGTGAGGTATCTGACACCATCATCAAAATGTCTACAAACAGTAGATGCTGGAGAGGGTGTGGAGAAAAGGGAACACTTGTACACTGCTGGTGGGAATGTAAATTGATACAACCACTATGGAGAACAGTATGGAGTTTCCTAAAAACTAAAAACAGAACTACCATCCGATCCAGCAATCCCACTCCTGGGCACATATCCAGAGAAAACCATAACTGAAGAAGATACATGCACCCCAATATTCAATGCAGCACTATTTACAATAGCCGAGACATGGAAGCAACCTAAATGTCCATCGACAGAGGAATGGATAAAGAAGATGTGGTACATACATACAGGGAAATATTACTCTGACATTAAAAAGAATGAAATAATGCCATTTGCATCAACATGGATGAACCTAGAAATTGTCATTGTCAAGTGAAGTAAGTCAGACAAAGACAAGTACCATATGATATCACTTATATGTAGAATCTAAAAAAAAAAATGATACAAATAAACTTATTTACACAACAGAAACAGACTCACAGACTTCCAAAACAAACTTATGGTTACCAAAGAGGAAAGGTGAGATGAAGGATAAATTAGGTATTTGGGATTAACATATACACACTACTGTATATAAAATAGATAATCAACAAGGACCTGCTTTATAGGACAGGGAACTCTACTCAATATTCTGTAACAACCTATATGGGAAAATAATCTGAAAAAGAATGGATTTATGTATATGTATAACCAAATCACTTTGCTGTACACCTGAAACTAATATAATATTGTAAATCAACTATACTCCAATATAAAATAAAAATTAAATTTAAAAAATATAAAAAATGGAAAAGTACTGCATATACAATAGTTAAAATATGATTCTAATCATGTTTTAACTAATCTTCTATATACAGAAAAAAATAGAGCTCAATAGCTGCAAAGTTAGCTGTATTTGGGATTGGAGGTTGATGCTTTGGTAACCATTTTCATATCTTTTCTTTTTTCTATACTCTGCTTAAAGATTTTGCATTAAAAAATAGAAATGGACTTTAAGGAACTAATTTTTCTTTAACTTAACTAAAAGACTAGTTAATAATATTTTATTTTGCTATTAGAAAAAAAGAATGTTGGATCTGTTTGTCATGCTTATTGTTATATAACATTAGGCAAGTTATGTATCCTCCCTGGGCCTCAGTATTTCTATAAAATGTACCCACTTCATAGCATTGTGAAAAAGAAATGAATTGATACATGTAAAGCTTAGGACAGTACCTGGAAGGTGGAAAGCAATCACTCAAAGTTAGGTATTACATTGGTCAGATTTTTAAAATGACGTTTTTATTTTAGAATAACTTTATATTCACAGAAAAGTTGCAAAGATTGTAAACAGAGTTGTAGTATACTTTTCACTATGCTTTTCCTTTTGTTAACATCTTTCATTGTCATGGTTCATTTGTAACATCTAAGAAAACATTTGCACATTACTATCAATGCTCTAGTAATGTCATTTTTCTGTGCCAAGATCCTATCCAAAAAACTACCTTAACCATCATATCTCATAGTCTCTCCTGGTCTGGGACATTTGCTTAATATTTCTGTATTTTTCATGATCCTGACAGTTTTGTAGACTGTCCCGTGACTTTTTAAATATTTTTCTGACAGTTACACTAGGAAGGTGGGTTTAGGGAAAGAATACCACAGGGGTGATTGCCCTTCTCATCAGATAATAACAGGGGTACATGTTATTAAGTTGAATTTTATTTCTCGTAATTTAACTAGATATTTTGGTTAAGGTATTGTTTGCCAGGTTCTTCACTACAAAGTTACTTTTTTCTCCCTTTCCATACTCCAATCTGTGAAACATCAAGTGCAGCCCATACTCAAGGAAGAAAAACATTATAGACTCAACCTCCTAAAAGGAGGAGTATTTACATAATTTGGAATTCCTCTGTAGATTTGTGTATTCCTTCCCACTTATTTATTTATTTTATCAATTATTTATTTATATGGAGTCAGGGATGTTTATTTTATACTTTGGGTTATGACCAGTACTAAATTATTTATTTTATTGTGCAACTGCTCCAGCTTTGGTTATTGGCAGCTCCTTCAGGTTGGCTCTGCTGTCCATTTGACATGCCCTTATTCAATTTTTTGAGCATTTTCTTACTTTCTTATAAGATGCCCAGGCTCATTTTGTACTTTTTATGTTCCAGCCCTAGAATCAGCCATTTCCCCAAATTGACGTTTCTGCATTGAATTTCCTTTGCTCCTTTGTAAAAAATTAATTAATTATATTTGAATCTCTCAATTATGTCAAGTTGATCTATATATCTATTATTTTGCCCATGCCATACTGTTTTGGTTACTGTGTTTTCACAGTAAGTCTTGAAATAGAGTAACGTGAGTCCTTAAACTTTGTCTTTCTCACGATTGTTTTATCTGTTCTAGTACCTTTTCAATATAAATTTTAGAATTAGCTGGTCACTTGTGAATATGCATAGTTAGGTTTTCTTTTTTCTTTTCTGTTTGTTTTTTAATTTTTAAATTTACTCTCATTGTTATTACATAAAACACTTCCAACACTTAATGTCTTAAAACTATTAGTTACTTAACTCAAATTTTTGTATGTCATCACTTTAGACTGGGCTCATCTGTACAGTTCCTCTGCTGGTCTAGCTGGGCTCATACAGTGTTTGCAATGAACTGCAGTTCAGCAGAGCAACTCTGCCCCTGTTGATTGGGTAGCTGGTGGCTGTAGCAACGAAGAGTGCAGGGGGGTTAACAACTTCACTATGTTCTCTCATTTTCCATCAGGTTAGTCTGAGCTAATTCATGGGATAGCAAGAAAGACTTCATGACATGTACCTACAAAGTTGCTCACTGTCACTTCCATTGCATTCCATTGCTTCAAGGATGTCACAAGGTCTGCTTAGATTCAAGGGGTAAGTAAAAGAGCGTCACCTCAAGATGTGAGAAGCTAAAAATTATTGTGCAATCTACCATAGTTATTATTAACTAAGGTTATTAGCAATGACATTTTTAGGAATTATCAGAAGACAAGGGCAATTACTGTGAAAACAAAGTTAAGAAGCAAATTCATAATTTTTTAGGACCAAGAGCACCTGAAATAAAAAGTACCATTTTTTCTTAAAGCAGAATAATGACAATTGTGGTTAAGTCATTGTTTTAGTCCACTGGGCTGCTGTAACAAAACATCATAGACTGGATGGTTTAGATATAACAGAAATTTATTGCTTACAGCTCTGGAGCCTGAGAAGTCCAAGATCAATGGCCAATAGATTTGATGTCTGGGGAGAGCCCTTTTCCCAGTCCATAGACTGCACCTTCTGGCTGTAACCTCACATGGTGGAATGTATGAGCTAACTCTCTGGGGCATCTTTTATATGAATATTACAGCCAATCAAGAGGGCTCCCTCATAACCTAATCACTATCCACAGGCTCTATTGACTAATACCATTCTCTTGATGGTTAGGATTTCAACATATGAAGTTTGGAGGAACACAAACATTCAGACCATAGCAGTCATCAAAGAATAATAGTAGTTTAATCAAAGAGATATTTTACTTGTCCAATCCTTAATCTAAAAATTCATCCATAAATGTAGATATAAATACAACTATTGATACAGATAGAAATTTAGCTCTAAGTCATCCCAAGGATAATAGGTCTAATTGGTCCAAACTCTACAGCTCACTATTAGCCAATGCAGGATTTGGACTTCTGCACTCTAACTACCAGTCCAGTGCGCTTCCCACAAAAGCATGCTCCCTTTTTATGGTAGAGATCTTTTTAGGAAAGTTTCCTATAGATAGAAACTGTATATTTATCTACACAGTTTGTGGATAAATATAAATTTAATATTACCTTTAAGAGTTAAGAGAAAATAAGATTTTATAAAATACTTATTTATGAATTATAAATCTCTATATTCTACTCCCTGCTATATGCCTTTGGACAAGTCACTTAACCTCCTTGGAATTTAGTGTGCTCTTCTATAAAATAAATAAAATAACTTATTTTTCCCTATTATATTGGCACATTGGGATGAGAAGTGGCTTTCAAAGTATATGGTATCAAAAATAATGTAAATTGGGCTTCTCTGGTGGCGCAGTGGTTGAGAATCTGCCTGCCGATGCAGGGGATACGGGTTCGTGCCCAGGCCCAGGAAGATCCCACATGCCACGGAGCGGCTGGGCCCGTGAGCCATGGCCACTGAGCCTGTGCGTCCGGAGCCTGTGCTCCACAACGGGAGAGACCACAACAGTGGGAGGCCCGCGTACCACAAAAAAAAAAAAGAAAAAAAAAAGTAAATTATCTTTTCTTTGAGAGCGATGCATCCTCCATAAAACAAAAATCTATTTCTCAAAGAAAAAAAAGAAGAAATTGGATTGTTACAATAGGAACCTGCAGGCAAGTACCCCATACTGTGTTTTGAAATGTAAATACTTTTATGAAGGCAAGGGAACATTATCAATTTAAAATAGAAAAAACTGAATTATTTTGAAATGTATTTAAATATAAGTACTGATTAGAGCAAAATTAATTAGCCTATGTAAAAAAAAATTAACTCCTATTTGATTTCAATTTTGAAGTCTTGAGCTAAAAAATAAAAACTGCCAATCGATAACAACAACAAAACTCTCTCTCTCTCTCTCTCTCTCTCTCTCTCTCTCTATATATATATATATATATAAACAACAAAAGTATATATGTATTTTCTGGCTCTTTGAACCAAGAGGCAGAATGTACAACTTTTTGATTACTGGTGGTAAAGAAGAAAATTGTCAAAATATATTAATATGCTTTTTCAAAAGATAATAGTGTATAATGTTTTACAGTTAAAAATGCTATTCATAATTTTAGCTCATTCCACTTGATCAGGCTTATAAGAAAGAGAAGGAAGTTCATTATTCCCATTTTGGAGGTGAGAAAAATGAAGTTCAAAAAAATGGGGATTTGAGCCAAGTTTCATAGCTAGTGATTTAAAGTGTCCAGACTTGAACTAATCAATATATGTTTTTTGTGCTTTTTCTTCATTTAAAAGTGTGGAATCTTAGGGGGAAAACTGATTAAAATTTTGCTAAATGTTAGGAAAAATAGGATAAAATAAGTGATACTTCCACTGTTATTATTACAGCAAGGGTTGGCAGATTCTCAGTCTTTATTCTTAGAAGTCTGTTTGTGTAAGTCTCTGGTGACCTAGAAATGTTTTTTAAAGCATCCCCAAATTCTTCTTATGCATACTTCAGTCTGGAAAAAACTGTTAACAAAGCCCTGAAAGTTAGAGATGTCTGAGTTTATACGTGTGTATGTGTGTGTGAGTGTACGTGCAGGTGAAGTCCTATATAGAACTGCAATTGTACATATGTATATGTTCAACTATATGTGGGTTTGTGTGTGTGATGTCTTGGTGTGCTTGATATTGGGGAGGACTGCTGCTTGATAACCATTCCTTATTTGTGTGAATGAAATTACATAAAACTGTATCCCAGAAATACACCCTTATTCTTGAATTTTCACTCAGGTAAATTTTAGAAATTATATCCACTCAATAATGCACTTCCTACTCTTTATATTTTGAAAAATCAATGCTTTTACATCTACATTGTCTTTTATGGATGTAGTACATTTCTTCAAGCATCTTAAACATGGGCACCTGTGTTATATGAAGACAGACATTTTACGATAATAGTACTTAAAATGGATTGTAAGTTGAGATTGATTTTTCTCACATTAGTTGTTTAAAATGGCTTTTATAAAGCAGACATATAATGGCATGGTTGTCCCCTGTCAAAATATCAAAGTGGAAAATATTTAAAAGAACGATATGAGGCATTTGGAAAGAAAGCCCATATTCCTCCTCCTCTAAGCGGCCCTTGGGACATTTCTACTTAAAAATGTTAATGTGTTTTATAGGTTTTGATTAATAGATATTTTTAACATTATACCTTTAACATGTCAGCTCTTGGTAAATTAATTATGCTCCCTGCCCCTTTCTAACAGCATGAAGGCTGCTGGGTATACCCTAAGGGAACGAACAACAAAATGAGTAGGAATTGGGTTTGTTAATAAGGTTTGATCTGAAATAGAAAAGACAGAAATATACTAATGTTTTGAATTTGAATAACATGTTAGCTAACAGCAATAGAAAGAAACATCAATTCAAACAGAAGGGAAGGTAGCTAAAATCACATTATATAATCCAAATCGCAGAATAGCTGCAGGACTACAATCAGTGACAAGGATAGCTCATCACTTTACAAAGCATTTGATTTAGACTCTGTTGTCTCTCCCCATGTAGTTGCTTCCCCATCTTTAAAATCGTCGTCACTTCAGGAGTAGAAACAAGTAATCTGAAAACTTGAACATGAACCCAAAGGAAAAAGGATGTCTGAACCAACAAACAGAAAAACACGTTCTTCTTTCTTTTGTCTATGGAACCCTTAAAAAAATCTTGTATATGGGTAACAAAAACAGCATCAGTAAATGTTAAAAACAGTGATTTTAGAGGCCATGTTCTAAGACTTTAATAAATATAGAAGTGAACAAAAATAGCTTAACATTAAATAAATGGAAATTTAAAATGGAAATCATCTCTAAATTAAAAAGAGATTTTTAAGGAACAACATATCTTGTAAGAAATGAATTGTATTTGTTTAAATGCTTTCCTTTTCAGAAATAAAAGAAAATATATGTGCTATATTAAGTTTATGATAATAGAAAAAGAGCAAAATAAATTAAAAATTGAGTTGGTATGAATAATGATAAAAGCTTAGATTAAATTAAAGTAAAAAATAAATTAATATAAAACCCTAAATAGAGCCACCTTCTCTTTCCTTAAAAAGACCAAGTATCATTAAGAAAAAGAAAGAAAAAAAGTACTAATATGTACAACCTCAGGATTGAGAAATATGGACTCAAAAGGGATTTAAATTATTATAAGTGACAGTTGTATGCTAATGCATGACATCCTTCATGATTTTCCAGCAAAATATATATTATAATAACTGGCCTAAAAAGAGATAAAAGATTCAACATTCTATAGCTTTAGAAGGAAAGATTTTCAAAAGTACATGATTGCAAAAGACACCAGTCCCAGGTAGTTTTACTTGTGAATTTTAACATATATTCAAAAGACAGATAAACCCTTCATATTTTAGTACATTTCATAATAGAATGACAAGAAAAACTCCTCGGCTTATTTTATAATGCTGGCATGATCCTATCACCAAAACGTTATTTTAAAAATTGCACAAGCACACACACACACACACACACACACACAAATGATAGAAAAATACACTTTTGTTTGTAGATGCCTGAATAAATGAATAGATGCACTGAAGGAAAAGCATAACATTATACAGTAGCTATCTAGCCACATAAATGTTTGCATTTAATTTAATGACAACCGGAATTACAAAGTACTTTTTAATAGCAAATGATTCTAACGTGTATATGGGAGAATAAACATGAAATTGATAAACAAACATTTTAAAAGAATAATGAAAAGATACCTGTCCTTTAGCTACCAATCAGAATAGCACGATAGTTGTACAATAAAAGTCAATGGAAATAATAGAAAGTGAAGAAATTGATCAAAGTAGTTATGTGGAAATAATAATATATAAAAAAAAATATGTCCCGGGGAACAGGCAAGATGGCGGAAGAGTAAGACGCGGAGATCACCTTCCTCCTCACAGATACATCAGAAATACAGCTACACGTGGAACTTCTCCTATAGAACACCCACCGAACGCTGGCAGAAGACCTCAGACCTCACAAAAGGCAAGAAACCCCCCACGTACCTGGGTAGGCAAAAGAAAAAAGAATAAACAGAGACAAAGAATAGGGACGGGACCTGCACCAGTGGGAGGGAGCCGTGAAGGAGGAAAGGTTCCCACACCCTAGAAGCCCCTTCGCGGGCGGAGACTGTGGGTGGCGGAGGGGGAAGCTCCGGAGCCTCGGAGGAGAGCGCAGCAGCGGGGTGCGAAGGGCAAAGCGGAGAGATTCCCGCACAGAGGATCAGTGCCGACCAGCACTCACCAGCCCGAGAGGCTTGTCGGCTCACCCGCCGGGGCGGGCGGGGGCTGGGAGCTGAGCCTCGGGCTTCAGTTGGATCCCAGGGAAAGGTCTGGAGTTGGCAGAGTGAAAACAGCCTGAAGGGGCTAGGGCGCCACGGCTAGCCGGGAGGGAGTCCGGGAGAAGTCTGGAGCTGCCAAAGAGGCAAGAGACCTTTTCTTCCCTCTTTGCTTCCTAGTGCGCTAGGAAGGGGTTTAAGCGCGCCGCTTAAAGGAGCTCCAGAGACTGGCGCGGAGCTGCCGAAGAGACAAGAGACTTTTTTTTTTGCCTCTTTGTCTCCTGGTGCGAGAGGAGAGGGGATTAAGCGCACCGCGTAAAGGAGCTCCAGAAACGGGCGCGAGCCGCGGCTGTCGGCGCGGACAGCAGAGACGGGCGTGGGACACTAGGGTTGCTGCTGCCGCCACCAAGAGACCTGTGTGCGAGCACAGGTCACTCTCCACACCGCCCCGCGCGGGAGCTCCTGCAGCCCGCCACTGCCGGGGCCCCGGGATCCAGGGACAGCTCCCCCGGGAGAACGCGTGGCGCGCCTCGGGCCGGTGCAGCGTCACGCCAGCCCCTGCCGCCGCAGGCTCGCCCCGCATCCGTGCCCCTCCC
>NC_041220.1:17017914-17069273 GCF_002837175.3 Physeter macrocephalus
AGAGGATATACAGATGGCAAATAAG
The DNA here is from genome assembly GCF_002837175.3 of Physeter macrocephalus. Taxonomy (NCBI): domain Eukaryota; kingdom Metazoa; phylum Chordata; class Mammalia; order Artiodactyla; family Physeteridae; genus Physeter; species Physeter macrocephalus. The sequence continues at coordinate 17,017,940 of NC_041220.1, forward strand.
CAATGGTTTTGTGATTTTTTTTTAATCCTTATTTTTTAAAGATAAAGGTTGAAATAATGCAGTAGGCAGAATAATGACCCCCCTCCCGAAGAGGTCCATGTTCTAATCTCTAGAACCTGCGAATATGTTACATTACACAGCAAGGAGGAATCAAGATTGCTATCAACTGACTTTGAGATGGGGAGATTACCCTGGATTATCTGCATGGGCCCAATGTAATCACAAAGATCCTTATAAGGGTGGCAGGAGTGTCAGAGTTGGAGTGATGCAATGTGAGAAAGACTTGACCAGAAATTTCTGGCTACAGATAAGGAATGTGGGCAATCTCTAGAAGCCAAAAAAGACGAGGAAATGGATCCTCTCTTGAAGCCTCCAAAAAGGAAGGCAGCCCTGGAGACACCTTGATTTTAACCCAGCAAGACCCATTTCAGACTTTTGAAATAAATTTGTGTTGTTTTAAGCCACTAAGTTTGGGGTCATTTGTTACAGCAGCAACAAGAATCTAATACAACTGAATCACTGTGCCGTACACCTGAATCTTAGATGATATTATAAATCAACTACATTGATTTAATCAACTTCAATTAAATTTTTTAACAATATATAAACATAAAAAATAAGAAGCTAATACAAATACTTACAGATAAAATGATACTATGGTGCTTTTAAAACATGGCCACGATTTCTCTGACACTCCTCTCATGGAGAGGTAGGAGTCTAGTTCCCCTCTCCTTGAATCTGGACAGGCTTGTGACTGCTTTGACCAATAGATTATGTCAGAAGAGGTACAATGGGACTTCTGTGGCTAGGTCATAAAAAGCCATTCAGCTTCCACCTTATTCACCAGGAACAGTCATCTTTGACCCCTAAGACTGCCATCTGGAAGGGCCACATATACACAGCTCCAGTTGACAGTCCCAGGTGAGCCTGTCCTGCAACTGTCCTAGCCCAGGCACCAGACGTGACCAAGGAAGCTATGTTAGAAGTGGATCTTCCAGCCCAGATGGTGAGGGTTATTTTTAAACTGGACTGCTTGTGGCATCGTCATATATATCACACCTATGCAGTCAAATCAGTTGTGAAAGAACATCAGCACCTTCTGCTCTATGGGGGAGCAACAGTCAGCACACAGTTCACAGATATATCTGTCCTTGAAAGGAGGCCTGTTGCAATACAAGCTCCTGGCCACCCAGTAACTAGGGATTCTTCAGAAGGTCCTCAGAAAACAAATAATTTCATCAGAAGTGTCCCCGGGCTTCCCTGGCAGCGCAGTGGTTGAGGGTCCTCCTGCCGATGCAGGGGACGCGGGTTCGTGCCCCCGTCCGCGAAGATCCCACATGCCACGGAGCGGCTGGGCCCGTGAGCCATGGCCGCTGAGCCTGTGTGTCCGGAGCCTGTGCTCCCGCAACGGGAGAGGCCGCAGCAGTGAGAGGCCCGCGTACTGCAAAAAAAAAACAAAAACAAAAACAAAAACTAAAGATTTATGTTCACTCCAGCTAAAGCTGGGGGTTAACAGGTTTTGAGCAAAGACCTGGAGCAGCACTGGCAACACATGCTTTGTCCTTAGCATCTCACCTCCCTGGTACAACACTATGTTCGTGGGGCTGTGAATGAAAAATGTTGCTGCTTTATCAGTAAACAGGGTATGTTGTGGCCATGCAGCCACTGCAGCCGCCCAGAAGGTAAGGCCTGAGGGGACTCAGGATGGAGACAAATAGGCTGCAGCCACTCTCAACAGTGCACCCCAGAGGGGACTCAGGATGAGAAAATACAGGATACTGGCAACAGATAGCTGAGGTGCATATCAAAGGAATGATTTCAGTGAGTTCAGACTCTTGCATCTTCCCATACATAGAAAAGCACAAAATTCCTTAACTTGAGATGTCTGGTTTTCTTTAACTGACAGTAATCTTTTGATGTTCCTACTGCCTGGTTTTTGTTGCAAAAACTCCTATATATCCTGGCGCCTCCCTTACCTCTTAGGAGCAGTCTCTCAGAGCTATCTGAGAGGCTGTGTCCTGGGCTTGAGTCCTTAGCAAGTCTGCCCTGTAAAACATAATTCTCAGTCCATTTATCTCCATCCTGAGTTCCCTCAGGGCTCACTGTAGGGGCATACGGGCGGCTTTAGTGGTTGGATGGCTGTAACATCCTTTGAAAAAAACCAAAAAACAAAAACCAAGAAACAAAATAGTGAGAAAGCAATTAATAAGACAGCATGAGTGAGTCCTTAAATATCAATAATTACTCTAAAAGTAAATGGATTGAACTCACCAATCAAAAAGCACAGAGCAGGGACGTCCCTGGTGGTCCACTGGCTAAGACTCCATGCTCCCGATGCAGGGGGCCCAGGTTCGATCCCTGGTCAGGGAGCTGGATCCCACACGCTGCAACTAAGAGTTTACATGCCTCAACTAAAGATTCCGCATGCTGCAACAAAGGTCCCATGTGCCACAATGAAGGCCTGGTGCAGCTAAATAAATAAAAATTTAAAAAAAAGCACAGAGTGGCTGGATGCTAAAAAACCCCCAAGACCCGAATATATGCTGCCTACAAGAGACTCACTTAAGCTTTAAGGACAGACATGGGCTCGAAGTAGAGGGATGCAAAAAGATACTCCAGGTAAGTGGAAACCAAAAAAAGGTGAGAGTAGCTATACTTATATCAGACAAAATAGACTTTAAGCCAAAAATGGTAATAAGAGACAAAGAAGATCATTGTATAATGATAAAAGGGTCAGTTCATCAAGAAGATGTAACAATCATAAATATATATACACATCTAACCTATTTGCAGGGCAGGAATAGAGATGCAGACGTAGAGAACAGATGTGTGGACATGGGGGGGTGTGATGAATTGGGAGATTGGGATTGACAAGTATGCACTACGATGTGTAAAACAGATAGCTAGTGGGAACCTGCTGTACAGTGCAGGGAGCTCAGTTCAGTGCTCTGTGGTGACCTAGATGGGTGGGATGGGGGGTGGTGGGAGGCAGGTCCAAGGGGGAGGGGATATATGTATACATATCACTGATTCACTTTGTTGTAAAGGAGAAACTAACACACTATTGTAAAACAGTTATACTCCAATAAAGATGTTAAAAAAAAAAAAAAAAAAAAAATGTCCCAACTGGGGGACAAGAGTGTTCCAAAAATGGTGCTAGCATGCCTAATATTTTACTTAGAAGAAAATAGATATGTTTTTCAATTTATAACATACAACAAAATTAATTTTAAATGAATTAAAGGTCTAAATATAAATTTAGAATAACATATTAGAACATATGAGAATATTTATATAATCAGGAGGTGGAGAAAACAAACCTATTTAAATAATTTAGGTAAGTTCAAATTAGGAATGAAGATTTTCACAGAATAAATTGTATAATATGAAAAAATATTATTTGGCAAGGGAGAGCATAAACAAAGATAAAAGGCTAATTCTCACCCAAACTTTACCTTATTCTTAATCTTAATCTGACACACTGTCATAATAAAATTCAAAATCCTTTCCAGGTCCTATAAGCCCCTACCTAGTCTGGTCCATGGCTACCCATCAGTATTCCTAATATACAAAGCTTTGCTACTAATTACTTAATAATTAAAAGATAAAAGCAGTCATTTATTTTTTTATGAGAAGGTTCATTTTCCAAAGGAACAAACTGTAAAGATATCAAGAGTTATACTGTAGATACAGAAAATGTTAAGGATTTTTGAATATAGTGTCAATACTGTGATTTAGTGATTAAAGGCATGATATAAAACACATACACACACAGCAACAAAAACAGAGGAGCATGAGGGAACTTTGGGAGGTGACAGATATGCTTATTACCTTGATCGTGTTGATAGTTTCATGGGTGTATGTATATGTCTAAACTCATCAAATTATATATATATATATAAAATATGTGCAGGTTTTTGTATATCCATGATACTCTTATAAAGCTGTTTTAAAAAGTTAAAAAGAAAAAAGAAAAATTACTACATGGGTGCTTGGAGACAGTTTTAAATCTAAATATTGATACTTTCAAGGTAAACTCTTTTTTGTTCTAAAATAGATATTTTAAATTAAACTTTTTATTTTGAAATAATTGTAGATTCTCAGGCAGTTGTAAAAATAATACAGAGAGATCCTGTGTATTCTTTACCCAATTTTACTAGTGGTTATTATATTTTTCAGTCCTCAAATCTTCATTTGTGTCTTCTTTATATCTTCTACTTCTTTACTGAGACTTACCCACTTTTTCATTTGTTCTTTACTCAGTCTTTACTGATGTTGGTTAGGGTTGGGCAGACAGTGTATCTAGCAGAATTCCCACAGGAAATATATATGGCATACTCATATAAGGTGACTGAAAAAGAGTTTAATAAAGGATATTTTACAGTTGTGTGGACACATTTATGAGAGACCAAAAAAGAAGATGAAGAATCCTATGAATTGGCAACAGCTGGTGACTGATGCTTCTCTGCACATGACAAGACTTAGAGCTACACAAGGTGTGGCCCAACTGGAGCTGTGGCCTGCAGTACAGGAACCAGCCATTGGTAACCACAGGTTAACAGAGAGAGCCAGAGATTTAAATGCAATGGTAGTTTTGTCTTCACACCCACCAATCTCCCACTGGAATTTTCTATGGAACAAATGTAACTGTAAGGGATAAGGACAGGCAGTCTAGCCAACATCAAATACTGATGCACAGAGTATGGTAAAGAAGGGTAGATAATGAAACTCTAGGGCTAAGTGCAAAATATTCAACCCAGAGAAGACTCCATATGGGAAAGAGACCAAATTATGTACATGTGATCAAAGTGAGAAGGTTAAACTATCTAGAGAAGAATTAAAAGAAGACAGCAACTGGATATAAAATGAGATCACAGAGAGACCCATGAAGGTGGGATCAGCAGCCTCAACTAAGGCAGATGATGGGATTTAAGTAATTCAGAGGCTAAATGGTTAAAGCACATATAGGTAGTAAAAGAGATAACATGGAAAAGCTTAAAATATTCAGTATTCAGTTACATTTTTCATAAACAAATTTTTCTCATTATAAGGCAAGAGAATAAAAGATAAATTTAATTAACACAGCAAAATATGATAATTTCATTGAAAAGGTATTTAATTAAATTAGAATGATAGTGGAAGGGTTGGAAGGAATTATTGGACATTTTGTAGAGATGAATCTATTGTGAGGAAGATAAGATTCAGAATGAAATTCAGAATGAAATGCTGAGGATGTGTCATTTTATTTCAAGGATTTGTGTGAGTGTGGCATTCTTCTCATTTATATAAACGAGCTATACTGAAAATAAGAAGTCTCAACCAGATATCTGCCTTCCAATGAGAGACAATAACCACCTAATCACTGTCCTTATTCTTTCCAACACAGTTAGGGTCATCAGAACCACATCTTCCTAACAGGGAAAGAAACAGCCAACATCTTAGCAGGTGCTGCATAATCATGCCTCAAATGACTTTCTGCGGATAAAAAGAAAGTAGTATTTGCTTGCTTAAGTGAATGTATCTGCTTGAGTTGTTTTCCTACAGATGTTAGCCTGGGATTGGAAACAAAATTATTCATTCACTAACAGCTTTCAAGAAGCACTATGATCTGGGGCAACAAAGAACCAGCAATAAAAGACAGAGAGGCAATCACAATTCTAGAAGAAAACACTGGTGTGGAAATACATAAAATGGCTGTTTGGTTCCAAGACTGCCTAAATTATTATCTAGCAATACTGGATGTTCTAATTCCTGTGTCTCAGAAGACTGCAAATAGATATATATATATATACTGACATACATATGTAGATAATACTGTCAAATGCCAGCTTTCATTAACAGTGCTTGTATTAAGCTCTCTGCACTTTTCAGGATGGCACTATTTGTGGCTAAGAGCATCTATTAATCATAAATCCTGAGAGCAGAGACAGTTTCTTATTCACTCTGTATTCCCAACTTGAGCCTTGTACATATGCAGCATCATACATGCTTTTGACATTAAAGATCCTTTATATCAGGGGTCCCCAAGCCCGTTAGGAACCAGGCGGCACAGCAGGAGATGAGCGGCAGGCCAGCCAGTGAAGCTTCATCTGTATTTACAGCCACTCCCCATCGCTCGCATTATGGTCTGAGCTCCGCCTGCTGTCAGCATTATGGTGAGTTGAATAATTATTTCATTATATATTAAAATGTAATAATAATAGAAATAAAGTGCACAATAAATGTAATGTGCTTGAATCATCCCAAAACCATACCCCCCAACCCTCACCCCTGGTCCGTGGAAAAACTGTCTTCCATGAAACCAGTCCCTGGTGCCAAAAAGGTTGGGGACCGCTGCTTTATATCCAAGCTATATTTATAGCTCAAAGCGACTTAAGAGTAGGGATTTATTATAAAATCACAATATCTAATATTTTACTAAAGATTGTTAACACACAGTTTCAGTCAAGTGTAGAAATCAGAATAGACTGATTTTCCCCCAGCTCCAGACAATGCCAGATATGAAACTTGAGCTTGAAACTTTTCTATTAAGTCCAAACTCAGGATCATAATCTTTTTCAACGCAATCCTCCGGGTAGGTACTTCCAACAAATCAGAGTTGGAAAGCAACATGGAATCTACTTGCTGTTCTGAGTTTAAAGATATGTATCACGTAGTGAAAACACATACACACATACACACACACCTATACTCTTACTAAATATATTCTAACTACACTTTATACTATACTGTAACTAAACTATAACTAAATTACTCAGTCACTATACTCTAATTAAATTAATTAAACCAGGTATAAAAGTTATTTTTATATACCAACTTGACTGGATCAGGGGATGCCTAGATATCTGATTAATCATTATTTCTGGATGTGTTTGTGAGGGTGTTTCCAGGTGAGTTATGCATTTGAATCTGTGAACTCAGTAAAGTAGGGAGCTCTCCCCAATGTGGGTGGGCACCATGCAATCTGCTGAATGCCTGAATAGGACAAAAAGACCAAGAAAAGAAAAATTTGTCCCTTTTTTCTGCCTCTACTTGAACTGGGACATCTCATCTCATCATCTCCTGCCCTTGGTCTGAGATTTACATCAATGTCTGCCCTGGTTCTTAGGTCTCTGAACTTAAACTAAATTACGCCACTGGCTTTCCTGGATCTCCAGCTTGCAGTCAGAGGATTGTGGAACTTCTAAGCCTCTATAGTCACATGAGCCAATACCTCATAATAAATCTTTCTTTATAGCCTATTGATTCTGTTTCTCTGAAGAACCCTTAGTAATACACTAGGCAAAGGGAATCCTCATATATTCCATTGTCAGCATATTGTGTTTTTGAAACTAATACTGCATTTTGGGATTCTGATTCAGCTGTAACTGTTCATTTATTACATAGAACTGCTGTGCTTTATTTCTGTTTGCTAAAACCTTCTGTCTCGGGCAGACACACTTACTCTTGCAACAAATATTTATATAGTGCCTAGTATGGGTAAGGGCTTATGCTAGGTAATGAAGTTGTCAAAAAGGTAAGTTAGCTCTGGAGAACCAAGATTCAGATTCCAGATTGTAGTGTACCAGCTTGATTTCTGCAACATCCTTTGCAAGTATGTATCTATTTTTATGGATATTAACAAGCAATGATAACTGCTATATTTCTATATATTACTATTATAATAATTTGCAGGATATTTTCTCAATAAAATGAACAAATGGAATGAATGCTTTGTGAATAAACACACTGAGTTTCAAAAAGATATGTTCAATATTTTAGCTAATTTGTCACTGACTTACTTTCCTCCAAATTATAAGCATTTAAACAGGTATAATGACAGACTGTACATTGGCACTGATTTCAATGTAGGCCAACTGAAGCCATAGTCTCAAGATCTGACAAGATTAGGTCAGGCAGATACTCATCATGGTACTCATTGACTTATCCTGTTTGGAGAAACTTCAGAGCCAACCACAAGAAATGAGTACGGAATAGATTCTGGACTTAGAAAGAGAGGACTAGTGATAGCTTTTAGCAGTGTCAGGACTCCAGCTGAGCAGCCTGAGATTCAAGTTAATGGGTAATAAGTGCACTGAACAAGAATAGAAGGAAGTCACACTATGTAGTAGATGTGACACATAATAGTAGTCTACTCTACAGTAGATAAATAAAGCTGTGATTTGTGTCCAAAGTGCCCACCCAGGCCCTATGGCAGGTAAAAGTAACAGGAAGATTTCCAGCACCCCCTTGCTTGTGGAGTTTCTTCTCCCAGTGCTCTTCCTGCCCTACGTGATTGGCTCAGGTACATTAGTTGAAATCAAGAGGTTGTAAAGTCTGAGCTCCACTGTGGAAAACAGGGAATAATAAGGCTTTTCAGATTTGTGACTAGAGAAATAAAAAGGTGAGATACTTTGTCCATATTCTAAATGTATTTCCAACATTTTTCAGCTCTTTAGTCCTCTTCATTGGTTCTCAATTGCTTTCTAGAACAATATTAAAGCAATATGCCCTCTTATACTATGCATATTTAAACATATATTTTGCTTCACTTTGTGATTTCATTTCAATACATTGTTCAATTTGTGTCTAGTCTATTTTCCTTCAAGATATTTTCATTTCTCAGCATGACCAAGAATAATCTACAATATACTCCACAAAATATTTTATTTCCCTATTTCAATACCTTTCAAAATATGCATTTTATTGACCTTTATTTCCAGTCATTTTAGACTCCACTAAGATATAAAAATAGTTAATCCAATATTAACGTATATTCATAACTTTTGTTCCAAGCTGTGAGATCTGTTAAGTTCAATATATGAACTCTGAAGGAAACTGCAATCAATGTCTGCCTCATTCTGTGTTCTGCTTGGTACCCACTTTGTTCTCAAGAGATCTTTATGTGTATTATGAGAATTACAATGATTAACTGTGTAGCTATTCTGCATTTTATTAAACATCATCTCTGTCCTCAAGAAATAGATTATCTAGGAAGGAAGATAAAGTTCATGTGCAAATAACCATGACAGAAGGTAAAATAAGATAAGTACCTCATAAGGGGCAGACACAGCATGTTACAGAAGTTCAGAAAAGAAAGATACCTGGTTGAATTGGGAGAACTTTATTTAATGTGTTACATTTTATTTGGTTCTCATAGCACAGAAAATATTTTTTAAATGAATGTATTTGGAAACTTTTTGGTTCTTGAGTTTTAAGAGACAGCACTGCCATATTTTGGGGCTGCTATTAACAAAAAGCTCATTAAGGTAGTTAAAAACAAAATATTACATAACTCAAGAAGGTAAAATCCGTGCCTGAGGGTCCCCCTTCAATATAGTACAAATAATAATTTTCCTGAAAAATAATGACATGCCAGACTCCTAAAGTTTCTTAAACATATGAGTCACTGACATGTGGAGTTTTGATCTGCTATCTCTGGATTCAAGGCCGCCTAAACACATCACAATATCTTGTTAACAAAAGTCACGATACAGTATGTCTTATAAGTTTTACTTCACACCTACGGAAAATCACTGACAGCACTGCCTTTACCTTTCTTAGTGGAATTTCAGTAGCAATATTTATCCTCTTAAAACATTTTTCAGAGTAAAAGTTTCACTATGGAATGCAAATCAAACACTGAATTCCAAAACAGAATCTCTGTAAATGCAGCCTTTGGGTTCAGTTCAGTTAAATCATCCATTTATCAAAGTCCCAACTACACAGTAACTTGTTGGTAATTGTTCCCATGCATTTTTATGAAGATTTTCCTAATAACAGGCCTTCCACTCCCTTCCTGCGATATCATACGGGGAGATTTTTCTCTCTCTCCCTGGCCCTCCTGGCTTTCTTTTCTCCTAGAACTCACAGACAAAGCTTTTTGTTTTTCTTATTTCTTCTTCCCCATTCTATTCCTGTGCTTTTCTTTCCGACAACTACAAATAATTCCTTTATCTTCTGCCTTCTCCTCATTCAGTGTTTGCTTCATGGATAACAGTTTATATGCATGCTTGCTCCTCTCTGCCTGAAAAGTGGCAGGTAGGGGTGAATTACCTGAAATTACCTGAAATTATCATCGGGTTTCTTTTAATCCCAACTTCCTTGATCTCCACACAGTTTGCACATGTTGTCCACGTGAAATACTTTTCCTTTTTTATATCCGCTGCTTTGTGAATTAGCTGCCTAACGTGCCACACTCCTTCTCTCCCCCTCCTCTGGAGATGATCCTTTCCAGCTCCTACCATTCTCAGAAATGCACATAGACTCAGGTAAAATTTCATTTAATCTTTTCTTTTTTGTTTTTAAATTTTATTTATTTATTTATTTTTGGCTGTGTTGGGTCCTCGTTTCTGTGCGAGGGCTTTCTCCAGTTGCGGCGAGCGGGGGCCACTCTTCAACACGGTGCGTGGGCCTCTCACTGTCGCGGCCTCTCTTGTTGCGGAGCACAGGCTCCAGACGCGCAGGCTCAGTAGTTGTGGCTCATGGGCCTAGTTGCTCCGCGGCATGTGGGATCTTCCCGGACCAGGGCTCGAACCCGTGTCCCCTGCATCGGCAGGCGGATTCTCAACCACTGCGCCACCAGGGAAGCCCCTAATTTAATCTTCACCACTAGCCTTGTACATGAGGTATGACTGATTTCCAATTTAAGAATTGTACATTGAGGCCCAGAGAATTTGAAACTTTCTCAAGGTGCCTACAAAGGGGAGTGACAGAGCTGACACTGGAGCCCAGGTCCACATTCCTAGTCTTATGCTCTTTCCACTGCCAACCACTATTTTATATAAAACATAAACAAATCAAAAACGTAAGTAAATTACACATAGTTTCTATACTTATAGTTTCCACTGGGACAAATACAATTTCTTAGGAAAGAAATAACACTAAAAATTTCTTTTTCATAAAGACAATTACAACTCGTAGAAGTAAAAAGTTAAAGAAAATATGGGAGAAGAGACTCAGAAAGACTTCAGCAAACTTAAAGCCTGAGTCTGGTAGAGAATTTGAACTACAGAAAAAGTTTTGTCTTGCTTCTGAAAAGACCTTGGCCTTTCTCCAAATAGTATCACATCCAAGTCATTTAATTAAGTGAATACTACACATTGCTTGATGTTCAATGCAAACTAATATGATATTTTAACCACAATGTAAAGCTCATTGTGTAAGAATCAGCTGGGGAATTTGTTATTTATAAAGATTCCTGGGCCTACTCCTAGAAGTCTTTATTTAGTAGGTTTAGGGTATAGTCCAGAAATCTGTATTGTTAAATGCTTCCCTGGGATACTGACATGCAGCCCATGAGGAAACAATTAATTCACACTACGTATTATCAAGGATTTGGTAAAAGCATGGCTTTTGAATGAGGAGAAATTTATTGAATTTCTAGACATTCATTTCTTGATTTCTTACAGACTAGTTTCATCACTTTCCTAAACTGCTCTTTTTCTTATTATTTTTCAGGAAAACTTATGGTAGGAGGAGAGGAAATATTGAAAATATGTATTGATGCCATCTATTCACTTATCCAATCCATAGTAAATATTCATGTGGAGTCAATTACAGGAGTGGGAAGGGGGGAAATTAAAATCTAATGAAAGTTAATCAAGAGAAGAACTTCCTTCAGGCTGGCCATGCATGTCTGTGGTTTGTCTGTCATTTATAATGCTGCAGCCTCTGGTTCATAGTCAAGCTGTAATTCTGCCAGTTAATGTATCCAATTAACCCCACTAATGAGCTAATCAACAGTGTAAAATCTGTGTAAAATCACTGAGGGTGTATGATAAATGGAAAATGCACTGAACTCTCCCAATATAAAAAGTGCTTTATTGCACTTGTTAAAGTGGCACTGTCTTATCCCTCTCTAAAGGGTAATTTATCACCAGTGTCCGTAACAGTGCCATGCCCTGATAAGGCAGAGGTGGCAATAAACCCATCAGAAAATGATTACTCAGGAATGCGGAGCAATTACAATGTCTCAGTGTATCAGAGTCATAGGCTACAGAGCAAATGTGTTTTTCTGTTGATGTAGAATTCACATAAAGAACGAGCAGTAAACTTGAAGGTGATCCATAACTTGTAAATGGATGGTATTTTTCTATACATGCATATTCATTTATAATCCTCTGAAGGATGTATTTCCCGTATCAGGGTATCAGGAGTGAGTCTCCTTTGTAAAGGAGGATGATGGTTCTTATTGGAACTCCTTACTTATCACAAGGGTAGGGCAGCACAAAGTTGGCTGCCCTGTAGAAGCTACCGATTTCCTCTAAAACCAATCATCTCCTACCGAAAGACGTTCATCAGCTAATTAATAGTCCTTTGCTCTTGCTTGTATAACAAGAAAACATTCTGGAAAGGTTAATTCTTGTGTTGGGAAATCAAGGTTTTCTTTGTGGTACAGAATCTAAAGTCATCCTTTTGGATACCAAAGCAAGCTCCAGTATTTGCTCTCCTAATCCTATCCTTTGATGGCACAGTCCCTGGGTGTTTAATAGACTTAAAACTAGTTGTAAATCAATGATAGACTTGTAGGGAAGGGAAGAAGTGGAGGAAGGGAAGAAGCAGCATTCTTTATTCATTTCTGGATAATTATCTACCTTGCTACTTTGGCTGACCTATAGCCTTACCATTATTTTTCTAGATCTGGCCTCTTTACTCTCAGTTATCATCTTCAAAACAGAGAAATTCCCCACTTTTTCACTTAACATATCTCTGCATTTATTACTTCTGTCATTTTACTTTCAACAAAGACTTGATCCGCCTTCTTTCTAATGCTAACTCTTCTTCCCCTGTTGGCATTCTTATCCTTGCTGCCTCCATTAATTGTTTGCTTTTCAGTCTCTCCCTCTCCCCTGCTCCTCTATTTTCATCAATAAATATGCTCAAGCATCACTACTGTTAAAGATCCTTCACTTTCATTCTCAGTCTTCCCTCTATAGTTACCATTTTTCTCCTTCCTTTTACTTAAATTACTTCTCCCTTGTTGTCTCCTTTCCGTCAATGCACATATTAACTTAACCTGATAATCTGATCCCTCTTTTCCCTCTACTACTTAAACTAAAATTGCTTTCTCAAAGTTCCTCACTATCAAGCCAAGTAGTTTTATCATAATTACTGTCTTTGAAAAAACCTGACACACGACGACATATGCCTCCCTAAAATGCTTAAGCGCCCTACATTTTATGACGCTACATTCTTTTTTGCTTTCATGTCTCTGATTACCTTTCTTGAAATTGGGCTTTAGTCATCTGTTCTTCACATGTATGTATTCTACAATATTGATTTATATACACATTAAAAAATACTCCTACCATGCCTGGACACACAAGCAATCTCCATCTTGCCTAATAATTTGACTGTCCTCTCTATTCCAAACTAGGAAACTACAGTTCTGAGCTCGTTCATGAATTCCAGGTCTGAATCTCCAAAATCTGCTGATGTTTTCGACACCTCACACTTAATATCTGCAAAGTTTAGGTGATTATATTTTACTACTCAATCAGCCAGGCCTCTTTAGGTTACAAAAATCCCACTTTAATTAACTTAGGCTAAAGAAGGATTTATTAGAAAGATACTGGCATGTGATTGGACTAACCATAGTCAGAAGTCTGCACAGCTGTCTTCCCTGCGTCTTTCTAGGTGCTGGTTTAATTATGCCCAATAAAACTCCACACTATCCACAGGATAGGGAAGGTGGTTATCAACACCTCCTGATTCTCATACCTGAAGCTTCCAGTTCTGAAGCTTTGACTGGATCTCCTTCCCTCCATTCACAGCCACATTTCTCTGCTAGCCTTTAGGATAAAAAGATATAACACATCTTTATGACAAAATTCCTTAGAAAAGCTGTCAATACTGCCTGTCTTCAATTCCTCAAGTCTGTTCTCTCTAGAAACTAGTGGAGGTTTTCATCCCCACAAACCCATTAAACCAATCATTCCTAATCACCAAAGACATCCATCATGCTAAGTCCACTATCAGCTATCTGTCTCCTTTTTACTCAAACCTTAGCAGCATTTGATTCAAATGATTAATTCCCATTCTTGAATTACTTTCTTCTTGCCTTTTTAGTTTCCATACACTCCTGATTTATTTCCTACCCCATAGATGTCTTCTTTTTTTTAATCGAGATATAATCAACATACATTATATTAGTTTCAGGTGTACAAGATAACGATTCGACAGTTGTATATATGGCAAAATGATCACCATAAGTCTAGTTACATGCACCACCGTATATGGTTACAATTTTCTTCTTGTGATGAGAACTTTTACATAGATGTCTTCTTTCATTATCTATTGCTAGATCTACTTCCTCTTTCCAAACTCCAAATACTGGCACACTCCAGGGTAAAGTCCTCAGGCCTCATTTTCTTCCTTATATAAACTTTCTCCCTAAGTTAGCGATGCAGCTTTCCCTGCCCTCTGTAAATATAAACTCATCACCGATTGCATTCATATATCACAACCCTCTGGTGTATTCATAATTTCTGTAATACTTCTGTATTTCTGTAAAACTTCCTGTGCTCTCACATAGTTGACTTTGATCAAGTTCTTTCCCATTCTCTGCCTCTGATACCCACCACTATATCCCCAGAGCCAATTCGATGCTAACTCTCCTATGTAACTTTTTTTTTTTAACATCTTTACTGGAGTATATAACTGCTTTACAATGGTGTGTTAGTTTCTGCTTTACAACAAAGCGAATCAGTTATACATATACATATGTTCCCATATCTCTTCCCTCTTGCGTCTCCCTCCCTCCCACCCTCCCTATCCCACCCCTCTAGGTGGTCACAAACCAGCCAGCTGATCTCCCTGTTCTCCTATGTAACTTTTCCTGTCATCCCCACCCAACTTAGCTGGAATAAATTATTCTAGGTTTCTGGCTCTGTGGTTTGTATCTCGTTTTAACACTTGTTTCATCATGTATTCTCTTATAATTTGCTATTAAATTTTCGACTTACCCCACTTAGACTGCAGTTCCATGAATGAATGCAATTATCTGTTCTGGCATGCTCTCAAGGCACTCTGTAGCTAACCTGTCTACAAATGCATAATTCAGTTCCACCAGACAACCTGGACTTTTGATCTCCACCTAGCGCAGCCTATCTGAATGCCTCCTCTCGGAAAGTTTTACCTGTATTTCCAAACTCTGGTTTGCTTCCCAGAACTAGCTTTATTCAATTTTTAGTCTCAGTCACTTACAAGGTAGCAGGCACATAATTTAAAATGTTACATTTATTCACTCTATTTTACTTAATTTTAACTTTTGTTATTGCCTTATCCAAAATTTAAAAATGGTTGCATACTTAATTTTACCTTTTTACAATTCTCTTTAGCTCTATCCAAATGGGGAAAAAAAATAACTGCAGCAGTTAACTTACTTAAGGCCACAGGTCAATGAGGGAAGAGTTAAAAATAACCGAACCCATTTTATTTAATTCCAAAGCTCTCCCCTGTGTTCTTCATCAGTCTCCTCCTTCCCTTTTCTCCTAGCCTCCTTGCTCTAGCAGAGTGCCACCCACACAGTAGGAGCTCTGTAAATATTTGTTAAATTGACTATAACTTTTGTGGATGCTAGTGGTTTGGCCATGAAAATGCTGAGAGGCAGGGAAGGTTAATTGAATATGAGTCTCAAGGTGTCCATGTTATGTCTCTCCTCAGTACTAGTTGGCGAACTGCACTCTTCTCCTTTCTCAACTGCCTCTTACAGCCAGATACAGGGGGCCTGCAAAGCTTGGGGCAAAGGCAAATAACCCAGTCAACCCATTCTAGGGAGGCTCTGCCAGAAATTTATAGTGCTGAGGTGCTAGGAAAGAGATCACAGAGCTGGAGGAAAGAAGAAAACTGGCTTCAAGTGCAGCAAGACAAGTGCAGGGCTTGATGATAAGAATGCAACCTCTGTTACCAGGATTGGATTACTTATAGCATGTGTGAAATAAATATGGTTTTTCACCGAGATTTACTGAAATACTGAAAAACAAATAAGAAAAAGCACAGTGGTGGGAAGGTGTCTTTACACCTTTGTCCCTTTACAGAACTTTATTACAACTCTGTCTTTTTACTTAACTTTATAAAATGTAACCAATGAAACTGAAATTAATGATCCAGTAATGAAAGTGGTTCAGAGTCAAAAGCTGCAAATTCCTCTGCATAACCAGACAAAATAATGTTACAGAGCAGTGTTTAAATTTTTTGTCAACCAGGATGTCATAACTGATCTACCTCTTAAATGGATACAAAACTATTTCCTACATTTCAAAGATGATTCTGTCATTTATATTTTTAAAAACATGAATAATCTCTTCCATTTTAAAAGAAATCTTATGCTCCAAAATTGTTTACATGATTACTTTCTCTGTGGGTATACTGACTGATAAAAGCAAAGAAAAATAGTTGAATATTTCTTATACCTAAGATCATGAAGTAGAATTTAGAATTAACACAAAGCTTCAGCATTAGGTAACCTTCAGACTCTAAATCTTTATGTCACTGACACTATGCCTGCTCATCTTTGACTTGTTTGATCCAAATTCCTAGTTAAATTTGTATTTTTTCTTTCTTCTTATGCAGCAGCACATTAATTGACCATAACAAGTATTCTATTTTCCCACTAGGTCCAAGTGATCCTTCCAAGTCATCCCTAGATTTGCATCCCTGATGCCATGGAAACAGACTGTGTTAGGTAAAAAACTGAATACTGAAACCCTCCAGCTAAGAATGCTTTTAGCTATCCAATAAATTTTAGTTATTTGCAGAACATTACATAATGCGGATTTGTCTAATGGTATCCTCATAATGAGACCAGGTTAAACATTTTTGTCAGGAATGGTGATGTTGTATTTTCTGTGCAGCATATCAGGAGGCATATGGTGTATAATTGTTCAATATTTGGCAATGAAAAATTTGATCACTTGATTAAAGTGTTATCCTCTAGATTTCTCCATCATAAAGGTGCCTTTCTCATTAATGAAAAACAATCTGTGTAGCTATTCTTTGAACTGTGCAAACTTCCTTTCTCCTGCTAAACTTTATCCAATGTTTTCTTTTTAATAAAATTTTTATTCTAGAATAGTTCTAGATTTACAGAAATATATAAAGGTGGTACAGACGGTTCTTATATTTACCATAAGTAGACTGCCCTGTTTTTAACATCTTACATTGGATGACATATATGTCACAACTAATGAGACAGCATTGATGTATTATTACAAGAGTCCATACTTTAGTTGTATTATTTGATTTTTATCTAATGTTATTTTTCTGACCCAGAAACCCATCCAGGATATCACATTACATTTAGTCACCATGTCTCCTTAAGACTTCTTTAGATGATGACAGTTTCTCATACTTTTCTTGTATGACAAGACAGTTGACAGTTTTGATGAGGGCTAATCAGGTATTTTATAGAATGTCTTTGGTTTGGGTTTGGCTGATGTTTTCCTTATGATTAGACTAGAATTATGGGTTTGGGGAAAGAAAAGCCACAGAGGTAAAGTGCATCACATCATATCAGGGGTGCATGCTATCAACATGACTTACGACTGTGGATATTAACCTTGATCACACGGCTAGAGTAGCGTTTGTCAGCCTTCACCACTGTAAAGTTACTCCTTTTCTTTCTTTCCATACTCTACTCTTCTGTAGGAAATCACTATGGGTAGCCCACACTTAAACGATGATGTTCTATGTTCCACCTCCTGAAACAAGGAGTATCTTCATAAATTATTTTTAATCTGTGTGAAGATTTGTCTATTCTCCCCCTTTTATATATTTATTCATTCAATCATTTATTTGTATAAGTATGGACTTATAGATATTTATTTTTACTTTACATTATAGTTCATTTCTACATTATTTATTTTCTTATTCAAATTGTTCCAGCTTTGGTCAACAAAAGGTAGTTCATTTGTGCTTCTCTAACATTTCTGTTACTTTCTGGTACAAGATGCTCCAGGCTTATCTTGTATATTTCCTGTCCCAGACTTATTATAAGCATCCATTTCCCCAAGGAGCCCTAATTCCTTCTACTAGAAACCAAGATCTGGGTTCTGGACATGTTCATTGCTACTGGGGTGTCATTGCTTCTAGGCTTTTTGAGAATACAGAGCTTAGAAATCTGTGTATAAACATATTATTATAATAAACTATTAATAGTTTGCTAATTTTATAGATTATATATTATATAAATAAGGTGTATAAACCCATATTTATAATTATTTATATATCTACATCCCTTTGCGTCAATATTAAACCAAACATGAGTTCATACTGATGTCTCCAACTTAATCCAGTATTAAACGGTTTATTCTAGCTTTGCTCTCTTGCTTGTTTGTAACTCCAACAGTGAGAAACCTGGCTTCCAACATCCATAATTCATTTATGTGTTTGCTCAGTCCCAGTATACATGTACAGTGGTTTCAGATTTGTTATCTCATAGACCTGTGAGAAACAATTTCACTAACTACAGCACAGTGCTTATGTACCATTCCTTTTTTCTTTAGTCTTAAGTCTCCACTTGTTAAAAGTCACTTGGGTCAACATGTTTTCTCCCCACCTCCTTCAGTGATGTCATACATTTGTAATGCTATAGATTATTTTAACACAATTTGCATTTCATCTTGTGAGCAAATATCAAACAAGCCAACATGGAGGTAATGTGACTGCCAGATAGAAATAAGATAAAGGTGTAGTAATAATATTTGGAGAAATAAGCATTCAAACTTTCTCACATTTAATGTCATAAATATAAATTTACAGATCCAAGAAGCTCAACAAACTCCATGTAACATAAACACAAATATATCTAAGCCTAGATATATCAAAGTTAAATTGCTGAAAAATAAAGACAATCTTCAGTATAGCCAGAGAAAAACATGTACAGAGAAACAAAATTACAATTAACAAATGATTTTGCATTAAAACAACAAAGGTCAGAAAGCAGTGGGATTCACATTTCCTGCGCATATTCCATAAATGCCTGAGCCAGAAATGTCATTGTTTCCCCTAATACTGTCACATCTGTGAATGCCTTCCCTTATATCTTTCTTTGTCCAGGATTCTCTCTCCCTCCCTCTCCCCCTTCCCCCCAACAAATACATTATTTTCACCATTCTGATTTTCTTTTTATCCTCATGCATTTATTTTTGAGTTTCAATAATTTTCATTCACTTCCCTTTGGAAGGTCAATGAATTCTAGATATCCCTCTTCATTGTTAGAGGGAAACTGGAAATAGTTAAATACTTAGTGTACTCTTTGTAGTACAAAGAATGATTGCCTCGGTTTCCAGTCTCTTCAGAAGGAAAGTTAAGTTTTTTTAAAGATTGGGTTCTAAAGTGTAGAGCAGGGGTCCCCAATCCCCAGACCATGGACCAGTACCGGTCCGTGGCCTGTCAGGAACCAGGCTGCACAGCAAGAGGTGAGTGGTGGGCAAGCGAGTGAAGCTTTATCTGTATATACAGCTGCTCCCCATCGCTCACATACCACCTGAGCTCCGCCTCCCGTCACATCAGCAGCATTAGATTCTCACGAGAGCGTGAACCTTGCTGTGAACTGCCCATGCGAGGGATCTAGGTTGTGCGCTCCTCATGAGACTCTGATGCCTGATGATCTGAGATGGAGCTGAGGCGGTGATGCTGGCGCTGGGGAGCGGCTGCAGATACAGGTTACCATTAGCAGACAGGTCTGACTGCACAGAGACCGTCATCAATCAACTGCTTGCAGACTCATATCAAAACTATCAGTGCGTGGCAAGTGACAATTAAGCTGCATCTGGTGGCAGGCTTTATAGGCGCATGTGAGTTGACATACTTCAACTGTACAGCTGCATCTGGTGGCAGGCTTTAAGTCAGAATCTGACACTCATTTTAGTCCACGCATGGCCCGCCCATTATTTTATTTACCACTGCCATCCACGCCTCTTTCCTGCACTGTGCACTTGTCTCAGTCACAGTTCTGGTAAGCCCACAAGCTAACCCTAGTCAAAATGAGTAAAAAACAAATGTCGCTGGAGAGCTTCTTTGAAAAGGGGGAAAGACCCAATGATGAGAGAGCAGAAGGCTCTAAGACTGACAACAAAAAGAAAGCTGCATTTAAAAGAACATGCTAAGAGTCCTACTTAAATTACGGGTTCATTGCAACAGGTGATTCACATTCTCCAAGCATGCTCTGTATACTATGTGGCGACCGGCTATCCAACGAAGCCATGTAACCTTCAAAACTGCTTCGCCACATGGAGACCGAGCACCCTGCATTAAAAGACAAGCCTTTGGAGTTTTTCAAAAGAAAAATATGTGAACATGAAGAACAAAAGCAATTATTGAAGGCCACCACTTCATCAAATGTGTCTGCACTGAGAGCATCATTCTTAGTGGCTAACTGCATCGCTAAAGCTAAGAAGACCTTTACTTCTGGTGAAGAGTTGATCCTGCCTGCTGCTAAGGACATCTGTCATGAACTTTTAGGAGAGGGTACAGTTTAAAAGGTGGCACCTGTTCCTCTTCTGGCTACAACCATAACTAGACGAATTGATGAAGCAGCAGAAGACACTGAGGCACAATTGTTAGAGAGGATTAATGAGTCACCGTGGTACGCAATCCAGGTTGACGAGTCTGCTGATGTTGACATCAAGGCAGCAATGCTTGTTTCCGTGCGATATGTTCTTCTTGAGGATGTGTTATGTGCACTTCTTTTGCCAACCAACACCACAGCTGCAGAACTATTCAAGTATTTGAATTATTACATATCAGGAAAACTGAATTCGTTATTTTGTGTCGGTCTATGAAAGGATGGAGTGGCTGCCATGACTGGACAGCTTTCTGATTTCTCTACTTGGGTCAAAAAGGTTGCTACTGAATGTGAGTCTATGCACTGTGTCATCCATAGAGAAATGCTGGCTAGCTGAAAAACGTCACCTGAACTTAACAATGTTTTGCGGGATGTGATTAAAATTATCAACTACATTAAAGTACATGCCCTAACTTACGTCTGTTCCCGCAGCTCCATGAGGAGATGGACGCAGAGCACACACGTCTTCCCTTATACACAGAAGTGAGATGGCTTTCTAAAGGTACATCACTGGCCAGAGTTTCTGAGTTATGAGAGCTGCTCCAGAGATTTCTTTTAGAAAAAGTCACCACTGACGGCACATTTCAGTGATGCAGAATGGGTCACCAAACTTGCTTACCTGTGTGACATATCCACCCTGCTCAATGAACTCAATCTGTCACTTCAGGGGAGAATGACAACTGTGTTCAAGTCGGCAGATAAAGTGGCTGCATTCAAAGCCAAACTGGAATTATGGGGGCGACGAATGAACATTGGGATTTTTGACATGTTTCAAACATTAGCAGAGAGTTTGAAAGAGACTGAGCCAGGGCCTTCTTTCTCCCAGCTGGTGCATGATCACCTATCTCAGCTTTCAAAACAGTTTGAGCATTACTTCCCAACCACAAAGGACCCCGGAACTGGGAAGGAATGGATCTGTGACCCATTTGTGAATAAGCCAGGTGAATCTACTTTGTCCGTGCTGGAAGATCAACTGATTGAGATTGCAAATGACGGTGGCCTTAAAAGTATGTTTGAAACAGCTTCAAATCTCCATACGTTCTGGATTAAAGTCAAGGCGGAATATCCTGAGATTGCCACAATAGCACTGAAAAGCCTGCTTCCATTTCCAACATCCTATCTTTGTGAAGCAGGGTTTTCTGCAGTGATGGCAACGGAAACGAGATTACGGAGTAGATGGACATAAGCAACACACTTCAGGTGTCACTGTCTCCTGTCACCCCCAGATGGGACCATCTAGTTGCAGGAAAACAAGCTCAGGGCTCCCACTGATTCTGCATCATTATGAGTTGAATAATTATTTCATTATATACTACAATGTAGTAATAATAGAAATAAAGTGCACAATAGATGTAATATGCTTGAATCATCGCAAAACCATCCTCCACCCCCTGGTCCGTGGAAAAATTGTCTTCCACAAAACCGGTCCCTGATGCCAAAGAGGTTGGGGACCGCTGGTATAGAGCACATCGAATTAATTTTGGGTAACCAATATTTCAAGATTTTTATAATTTTGAGATTTTCTTGTTCCATGTGGAGAAAACATCATCTGACAGATTTCAGCCCATACATCCAACCATCACTGCACTTGAGTTTTATTAAACAGAGCACCCTTTGTGATGTTGTACTTCTGGACACTACCCTCAATATTAGTTTTAACCTAATTAACACATATATCAATGTTTGTAAAGGAACTGCAGATGTAATTTTTTTGGCATCTCAACAACACTGGGAAGGTCTGAAGAAATGTTGACGATATACAAGAAAATCAGTCACTAGTTTTAGAGTGGGTATCATGGGTCAAGCTTTAAGGACTACTAGTTGGCTGCTATTTCTATGATTCTCTGATACTCTTTAACGCATCTCAGTCCATAGCATTTAGGTGCTCCTTCCTGAACTCTTCCATCAATGCCTCAAAGCACAAAACTTCTGTTTGAGGTAGACTGAGGTAAGAATCACAGCACTGACTAGAGTCAGTAAGTCTCTGTTTTATTTGTTAGCCAGAACTCAACCTCTGCTTTCTCAGTGCAATAAGTAAATCTTTTCAGGCTGCCATTACTTGACAAGTAGAAGCTAGAGATGAGAAAGCCTGGATTTAGTTTCGTGAAATTTATCTTTTAATAACAGTATATTTGAATAGTAAGTACATTTTGAAGGTCTAGGAATCAAATAAGCTAATACTATGGTGATAATTTTGAAATATGGATTTTAGCCTACATGGCAATTTAATTGCTCGTTAGAAGCAAATCTTGTCTTGCTGCAGTAGGGTTAGTCAGTATTTCTCTAAATTCAGTATGAGCTGTTGATTCATGTCCGCTACACTATTGAGGGCTTGCTGAAAGAGCAAGGGTTTCTAGACTACGTAATTTTGAGCAACAAAATCATTTGAAGAAAAAAGCTGTTAAGAGAACAAATTCATTTAACTCACACTGAACCAGACTACTAGGAACTTGGGAAAGTGTAAACTTGATTAATGGTGGCTGTTCGTTTAGTTTTGAAAAGGAGGGAAGCCATGCTGTTAAAATGATCTCTTTATTACTGTTTCCAAAACAATTCAGCTACGTGTTGTCAAATTCCATTGGCTATACTCTTCTGAACAAGAACATATGATCTTGTACATAATCAGACCTTGAGTCTTAATAATGATAAAGGATTTATGAAATTAGTAGAGGCTATATCTTTTCAGGCCCTTAACTCTTTTGTATATCTTTTATTTTCTCTATGGCTTTTTGTATATATCTGCCCACCATTAACATTTCTTATAATGCTCAGGTAGATGGTATGTTATCAAATAAGTAAAAATTGCCTCTAATATATCAAGCTTCTCAGACGCATTCTAGTTTTTCCTTCACTTCCCATGTCCACTCAGCATTCATTGTCATTCCTTGTCTGACCTTCAAAATTTCTAAAATCTTTCTTTCATATCGTAATATTTTTATACCAAGGTAAAAAATAAACAATTAAAGCAGTGTTATCCTTTCTTACAGTATTTGCATTTTCATAATTAAATACATTTTAACCAATATGTATGATACTCACCATAGATCCTGAAATTGAAATAAATTTCCAGGCTAGTGCTTCTCAATGCAGAGATGAGAGTAAAACAAAATTTCCAGAGCAGGTGCATCAGGATGTGTGGGTGAGGAGAAGGGATTGGCCAGGCATGAAGGTTTTGAAGTACTCCCTGGATAATTATGAAGCGTCCTCCATACCCTCTACATGACTGAGAGACACTCAGCTAAGTTTCTGCCTCCTCCTCCCATCCCTAAAACCAACTTGAATCAATGCCATCAACCTTCAGCTTGCTACCCATCACCTCTGCTCTTCGCCTCCTATTCCCAGATCCTGTTCCAGATCAAGATGAACCTTTGCCAGGTGAATCCCAGTGACTAGCATGGGATGTGAAGTTGAGTCAAATTACAAGGGTTATCAGAGAAGGGACTTGTTTCACTATCTGATACAATATATTACTTTAGGACAAGTCTGATTAAGCTCAGAGGGTTGATTTCTTTCCACTCAGATGTAGTCTACAGCAGTATTTCTCAATTAGAATCATCTTGAGAGCTTTTAAAAACATCAAAGTCTGGCCTCAACCCAAAGATCTTCATTTAATTGATTTAGGAATGGTTCTGGACATTGATTGTTTTTAAGTTTCCAGATTCTAATGTGCAGCTGAAGTCTAGAATGTTGAGGTGCCAAAAAAGCCATAGGATAAAGAATAATGTGTTGCTTTATTATGTTTTAAAAGGCAATGTATGTTTGTTTGGTATATTCTTCTTAAATCTTATTCATACACGACCTTCTCCTTTTGTTCCCAAATGTAATATATGAAAGTGGTTTGAAGTTTAAAAAAGAAAGAGTTAATTGAGTAAATTAGGTCCCAAAGGTAGTTAATGCTAGATGTTGAAATCTGAAAGTCTTACATACTGCTAGCCCCAATTTTTTTCCTAAAGAAGCATGTTTTCCTAAAGAGACTTCTGTCGAATACTAATCCTATAAGATGTCACCTAAAAATTGTATATTGGTCAAACAAGCTTGGAAAACTTTTTAAAGCATATCCTAATTTTGAATATTTTAAATAAAATCGGTTATTTTTAAATGCTCTTTGAGGTCCTGCAGTGAAAGAACTCATTTGAAGTGAATAATCCTGCATTTTCTTAACTTATTTGACTACAGACTATATTTTGTGGTAACATAGTAATACTTTGCAAATTTTAATCTGCCAAACACACACTGAAAATCACTGTACTACATCATATTGTCCTATATATGTAATATATACATTATATATATAAAATAAAATGCACAAATAATCTAGTAAAATCCTATGAATTAATGATATTTTCTGAAATTCACAATACTAGAAAAGAAGGTCTAACCTCCTTACTATAAGAAGAGTTACTGTAAATTCCACAATAATACTCTAATAATGTCCTTTAAGATGTGGAAAGGGCTGCAAATCCAATGACTATACTATCTAGTGTCAATAAGCTGATTTTCAGTGTAATTGTAATAGAAAAGAAAATTATTTAAGTTGGGCTTTTTATATTAGATAGAATATAATGGATTAGCAAATATTTATTTCCCTATCTATATACTTCATATAGAGACTAATTTATTTTACCAATTTCTATAAAAGACAGTTACAGTTTAAGTACATTCTCTGTCAATTCAGAGTTTTCCAATACACTGAATTTAAACTATTACTTTGCAACTTCAAGCATTACTCTTCATAGGAATTCATGAATCATACAACTAGGAAGCAGGTACCTTCTCTTTTTGCCATGGAAGCATTTGGAGTAGTAATTCACATATTGTCCCTCTAATAAGAAGACCCTATTGGTTCATATTTGCTAAAGCATGTAATTTACTTGGAGACTACTGGTTTTTGTGGGTGTTCTAAAGATGGTTACTTAAACACACACTCATACTCACACACTCTAGAGGTTTACATTTTATTAACTATTTGTGTTTCTTGGTTACACTAGGAGTTTAATCATATTCTGTAGATTTGAAGTTTTTCTCTTTTAGATTTAGTTTTTGGTCTTGTTCTCATTTGTTTAAGTATTGGCCCATGCCATTATTCATGGCCAAGTCTATATATGTAAAGATCATCTAGTTTGAGTGATTTCTAGTTTTTAAAATCAAATGACTTTTATTATTCTATGTGCTTCTAGATGTTCTCTCTGTCATCAATCCAAAACAATGCTTTTTTCATATACATCACGGTAATAATTGGAAAATTATGACTTACTATGAGAGAATGACATCCAAAGGAGCACTGAAACCTTGCTGTAGACTATCTAATATTGGCTATACATAAATTTATAAGTGTATTTTAGAAACACTGAGTAATGGCTATTATGCTTTATTCCTCTCATAATATTTGTTTGTTTAATAGATAGGAAATTTCATGTTTTAAATGAGTTTTTCTTAGTAGAGTTGTATTCATTTAAACAATTAGCAATCAGTTTAAGATACAAAAAAGAGAAATTTCGTGAGAAAAAAAAAGGCTGTAAATAGACAAATAATATTTCAAAGCTATTGGTAATTCTTGTCATGTTATCTCCTATTTTTAGGACCCTAAAGTAAGCTCACTGAAATGAAACAATAAGACACAATGTCTTGTTTCTTTCCCTTGAACACTTTAAAAAGCAGGAGGGATCCAAATGATTGTCAGGTGGCTTTTGTTGCTGCTGAATACCAAAGAAGTAAAGAATTGTAATTTAAGCTAAATTTGGTTTCTAGAGGCCTAATCCAAAAATTCTGAAACTACCCATTTTTTTCTGCTAAACTTCTAACTTCAATATCTTCCTCAGTTGCCTCTGATTTTCTTTTCAAGCCTGGCAGATTCAATGGTACTGAATTTAAAACTTCTTCATTAGGAGGCTGATCTAAGTATATTCACTGATTCCGTCTTTGGTCATATAACATGATACCTTTAAAAAACACTCAAGCACCTGAAGGCTTATAACATTATCCCCATTATTGAGTCAAATCAACCAACCACATAGCGATTTATTTAGCTTTTATTTGCTTCAATTATTACTCTGAAAATATTAATTAGACATCATATTAACTAAACTGAAGAAAATATATTAATGCCAAAATGTGGTCTTTCATTCCACTAAAGACCTTTCTGATAAAATGTACCTGACTATAGAGGTAGGTGTCCTTTTTTTGAAAGAGAGTTTAGCCTAGAATTCTAGAATTGAATCTTCCAATATCTATGTGCAACTGAAAATGGTCATTTCATTTTTCTATTAGCAAATTCCTTCATTTGTAAAATGGCATAGTAGGACTTGATTATCACTGAGGTTTTTTTTTTGCCAAAAGGCATAGTATAAACTCAGCATTCAATATAAAATATGCACTTAAAGTACATTAGAAAAATCCATTTTCACTTTTAATTTAGAACTAACAGATTCCAACAAAATAGTCTCTTTCTGTATAAGAAATGGAAAATACTTAATGTTGGTGGAAGGATTTGCCTTATAGGGACAACTTGAGTAGATAATCACATGATAAGAACACTGAAAAATTTAATTATATCTTTTTAATATATTGATACTCTTGATATTCTTAATTTCTGACTCAGTGTCACAATTTTTCAAAGACTGTTAGTCTAGTAAGAAGAGGCTACATACATGCACACACGAAACAAGTGCGCGCACACACACACACACACACACACACACACACACACACACACACACACACCTGCTAAATATTCCAAGTTTGTTTAGCTAAATGAAAAACTCAACGAAAAGCAAAGATGTTACCAGAGTTGATAGAGAAGTGGCTTATCCATGTGATGCTTTTCTCCTGTCTTGTTCTGTTCTGTTCCCTGCCGGTAACAGACTTCACTAATAGGTCTTGTATAAGAGTTGGAAAAGAAGTCAAATGTTCTTGTATCACTAATCTTTTATTGTGGGTTTTCCATCAACATTCCAAAAGAACTTAACACTAGCAATTAAATTGTTAATCTTAAAAAAAAAAGTTCCCTTAAAAGGTTTCCTTTACTCTTAAAACAAAATCAAGATCAGTAAGACCAGAGTCTTTGTTCAGAAAAATGTTCCTCCAGCTTTCAAAATTCTGGAAAGACTGTCCTATTAGTGGTAGTATTACATGGTTCATTTTAAGAAAATAAGTCTCTTAACATTGATTAAAACTGTTAAGATAGTTAAAATTGCATATTTTGTTCTGCTTCTATCTATATACTTCCCAAACAGTAATGTAGTTTAGAATTGGAAGGGTTAAAAGAAAAACAAGAATACTTCAGGTAAATTGACAAATATATGCAACCTGCAGAAGATGCTTATAATACTGCTAGGAAGTCTGTATTGATAAGCACTTTCTATATTTCTCGCATATACTATTTTGTTGGGTGTTCATTTATATTAGGAAATACTCTCTATTTTCCTACAAATAAACCCTGTTTATGTCATCCTATGTAACAGGAACTATGTAAAATTGATTAAGTCTTATCTAAGATGGGGATTATCTGGTTGCATCTGAGACATATAACCTTAAGGTTATTTGCATTTTTTGCATTTGCTTACCTATTAGCTTATCCATGCATTATATTTTCATGGAGCACACAGTGTCCGCAAAGCACTTTCACCCCCATTACACCAATGGCTAAGAGGCACTGAGAGAAACTGTAGGAAAGTCCAACTCTGTGAGCCCTCATAAGCTACAGAAAATGCTAGAAGTTGCAGTGACTGATGACTGGATAAATTAAGTCACAATTTTTCAAGGAAACTAGGACCTATCTACTAGGTCTGTGACTCCTCAGAATTCAGTTGACATTCCTTTTTTCTTTGCTTGTTTATTTTTTTCCTTCTCCTTCTCCTTCCCATTCTCTCCCTCTGTTGAATGTTTTGCTTCAAACATATCTTGCTGACAAAAATGACATGTTAGAAAACAAGCACAAATAATCACTTTCATGGGTTTTTTTTAACAGATTTTGAACAAAAATGAGAATTCCACGATAAAAATACAGGAGAGGCTTAATTCTATCCATCCTGATCATTACTATACTATTACAGTATGGATATGAAGCCTGATCTGCCTATCAGATTACATAATTTCCAATATAACTGTCATGGATCTTAATGGATTTTTACAACTAAAATATATCAAAGGAAGCTGAAAAATAACTTTGAAATATTGTAGAGTACTTTTTCTTCCTGGCTCCCACATAAATAAAAATGTGATTCTACTTTAGAAGAACCAGTTCATTAGTCACATTGATATTGAGAATATTTGAATAATAATGTTTCAGATATTAGCTGGTATATGAGTAACTTAATCTAACAAATCTGATGGCAAAGTGTGAAGAATAAATAATGTTGAAAATTGGATTTTAATCTAGTTATGACATAATGTAGCTGTAATCTATGAAAAGTCACTTAATTTCTATGGGCTGATTTTCCACTTTGTGAAATAATGTTCTACCATGCTGAGCAGTAATCTGTAGTTATTATTATTTAAGTAAATTAAATTATAGATTACCCCATTACAAATCTTAATCTAATATTTTGACTTTTTGGCCACCACCTTTAATCAAAGGAGAACAAAAGCAGGGAAGAATAAGGAAAAAAGAGATAAAAAATTATTAATACCTACTATGTGTTTCCCAGTGTTCTAGGTATTTTATAATTGCTGTTCCATTTAATTCTCATAATTATTTTTTGCGGTAAGTATTATCTGAATTAAAAGGCTGAAGATTTTGTGGCTTGACTAATAATTTGGTTAGTAAAAAATGATTGATGCAGGTATTCATACACCTTTGTGACTCTCAAAGTTGCACCTGACTCTCAAATTTGCACTTGAATGTGACACGCAGTGTGAACAAGCTAAAAGTATGTTCTACCTTTCTTTCTCCCATGACCATCTGTTCTCTCTACATACACACATGCACTCAGGCAAGAGGTCTATGCAAATAACACTTTTATTGGCAGAAACTATGTGTTTACCATATACCAGCTACCTTATGTTTCCCCAAAGACTCCAGACACTAGTGTCACCTAGTTCTTTAGGAAGTCTGTGCTTTGTGCCCTATTTACACCTCTCAGTCTAATTTTCTAATTCTGCTATTTTTAAAATTTTTCTTTGTGTCACACATTTAAGTTGTTGTTCTTGCTCAGTGGAGGGAAGGAAACAATTATCTCAGTCTTTTGTAAAGTAAAATAATATATCAAGACCCAGATATTTGTTTACTTTTATTCAGATTAAAAATGCACTTAATGGAATTTGATTCTTGTTTGCCTGGATCTCATTACCAAATATTTAACATTATCTTTCTCCCAAATCCTGAATTATTTTGTATCCTCCCCTTGAGTTACATGAAAGCAAACAGGATTCACTCCAACCTTTTAAACTACATTTCACAAAACATACAATTTATTATCTCCTGGTAGATTTTAGCAGACTAATTTAGATACTAACTCAGTATCTATTGAGTTTTATTTTGTCATGTGTTATTTATGAGAATACACATATTATTAGGAGAAACCATAGACAAAAAGAAAAATAATCTAATGTAGCAATAATGTTAATTCTCTTCCCAAACCATGAGAGAGTATATACAAATGATCAAAATAAGAAAACACTGACCACACTTTACAGTATGTAATATACCATAAAAACGAACAGTGGTTTACAAATAAATGTTTTTAGAAATCAATCTGCTCATATCATTTCAGTATTTGATGTACTGTAATAGACTGTGATATGACATGGAAATAAAACTATATTTTAAAACAAACCACTTGACAGCTGCTGTTCTAAAATATAGGTTGCTATGTGTTGATTAAAAAAGTTAGAAATTTTATAGAAAATTGATGCAAGGTTATTGTGATATATAGTATAATTTTTAAGGCATTGTATATCAGAGACCCTCATTTGCATTTACTCACACATATAGCCCATTGATCAAAGCAAATAAGCCAAAACTAATAATGTAGCATAACTATAAGGGAGAAAAACACTAAAAATAATATAATTATTCTGTCCACATTTGAAATTGAATGACATGCTTTTCCTATAAAATAGTTGACTTTTTTCATAAAATGAGGATAACACTATGATAAATTCATTGTATTCATAATCTTTATTAAATAATATGTATTAATTATATCTCTGCCTCAGTAAACAGACCAAAATATATACACTTAATTTAAGAAAAATCAGGTTGCAATTTAAAGAATTAGTAAATATTTGCTCAAATAAATTTTGAATGTATCATAAAATATTTAAATGGTTCTTTATTACTT
The DNA here is from genome assembly GCF_002837175.3 of Physeter macrocephalus. NCBI lineage: Eukaryota > Metazoa > Chordata > Mammalia > Artiodactyla > Physeteridae > Physeter > Physeter macrocephalus. Next base: position 17,048,768 of record NC_041220.1, read on the forward strand.
ATGAAATACATGTACTAATTTAGTATATCTTGAATCAGTAAATTTCAGGTTTAAACAAAGTTTAATAAGAAGTTTTAACATTTATGACCAGCATTAAAGCTGTTTTAAAAAGCATGGTTACACAGAGTAGTCACATATTTTTTTCTTGCAAAATAGTATAAAAATCCAGAGAAACAGAGTTTTGCACAAGTCTAGCTTTCAAAACATAGTGATTCTAGTTTATAACACGTTAGGGAAATACCCTGTATTTTAGTTTAAAATTACAATGCAAAAAATAGTATAAAGCTTCAGTGAGGACTGAACTTATTTTTAATGCTAGGCAACATAAAAGGCATAGATGGCCACAACTTCAATACATGAAAATACTAAAATATGTGGAAGATAATCAATCCAATCTGAGCCCTTGTTTAAGTTATGTAAAGTTAAAAACAGCCTATGTGATTCTATGGTTGTGTAGACGGCCCTCATTTCACACAAATAAGCTTTAAAAGTGGGGTATCATCACATCTCATTCTGGAGTCAACTACTGGCATAATGTGACATTGCACCTCCACAATATCTCACATAAATGACCAGACAAAAGAAACAGAAAAGAAAGCAAAGTACTGAGACTGCAAATATCAAGTCAGGAAATGCCCAGGAATAAATATAATGCTACTAAAGCACAACATTTAGCATGCTATAGATCATCATTTTAATAGTTTTCTCAAAAGTCACTGAAGGTATAGAAATTAATTGAAAATGGCTACTGCAGTAGCTTCCTAGGTTAACTCAATCCTTCGATGTTGTTGCTAAGAGTTCTTCAATATTTATATTTAATCTCACAGATTTTTATATCTTATTTATTTCTGATTTTTCTGGAGTTATTTTTTTAATTTATAATTTTGCATGGTGTTTCTTAAGAGTTGGAGGTCAGAGAGAAAGAGAATATAATACAATAATATCTACCCTAGAGTTTGATGCTATTTCTGTAACTGGTTTAATGTTCTGTAGATACGCTACTTACAAGTAGAGTAGTGGAAATCTACTGCTACCAGCTACATTAGAGTGAGTAATTAATTGCTCTGATTCTCAGTTTAATCATCTGTAAAATGGAATTAATAATAATAATGGCAAGAAGATATACATATGGCAAATAAAAACATGAAATATGTTTAAAATCATTTGTCATTGAGAACTGTAAAATAAAACCACAATGAGATGAAATACTACTTATCTATTTTAATGGCCAAAATGGGGGGAGGGGGAGAGCTGATAATAGCAAATGCTGGTGAAGATGAGGAACAACAGAACTTTCATTCACTGATGATGGGATTATGGGGTACAGCAACCTTAGAAAAGAGTTAGGCAGATATTTATAAGTTAAAGACTTACCATACAACCTAGCAATCACACTATTAGGTCTTTATCCAAGAAATCTGAAAACTTATATTCACAGAAAATCTGTATGAGAATGTTGAAAGCATGTTTATCCCTAATAGCCAAAGAAATCAATATGTTCTTCAATTGGAGGATTGATAAATCATGGAAGAGCCATGTAATGGAACAGTATTTTGGGATAAAAAGAATGAACTATCGATGCATACAATGACATGGATAAATATTAAATGCATTTCACTAACTGAAAGAAGACAGACCCCTAGATCTACATAAGACATGATTCCATTCACATAATATTGTGGAAAAGGCAAAAATTATAAGGACAGAAAATATGTTAGCAGTTGCCAGGGATTAGAGGAGGGAAGATCATTTGACTACAAGAGAATGGACAGGGGAAATTTTAGGGTGAAGGAACTCTTCTGCATGGTACTAGAATATCAGATACATGAATCTATGCATGTGTCAAAATCTATAGATCATATACATCATACACCATACAAGTCATACATCACAGAGAATGCACTTTAATGAATGCTAGAGTTTAGTTAATAGTAATGTACCTATGGAAGTTTCTTAGTTTCAATACATGTACCTTAGTAATATTAAGATGTTAAACTGGATGAGAGGTGTACTGGAACTCTATGTACCATCTTTGTGATTTTTCTGTTAGTGCAAAATGTAAAAAATGTGAAATTATTCCAAAATAAAAAGAATATGTTCCTTATAGAACTGTTAAGAAGATTTAATAATATATATAAATTGTATATATCAATTCCTGAGATATAAACATTATGCAATGTTAGCTAAATATGCATTCTGTCAGTCTACTCTTTTCTTTCCCACTTCTTCTAAAAAGGGAACCCTTTCTTGCCTGGGGGAGTACTATGCAAGTACTCTGCATGGGACTAACAACATCTTCCCCTTCCCTCCACCTCCAACCAGCAGAATGGGCATATTTGCCACACATAGCCAGTGAGGTAATCCAGTCCTCCAACCTCAATGATTATTTCAGGCAAGGACAAGTAACCCAAGCCAGGACTGCAGAGACCTCAGGCATTGTTGGAAAATAATTATTGTTTGCTATTCAAGTTGTTAAATTTGTAGACTGTGAGCATGTGACTCCTGGTGAGCCTTTTGCAACTACATGAATTGAATTTACTAAAAATAAAGCCAAATAGATGTAAGCAGAATTAGATTTTTTTAAAAAAATTCTAATGATATTAACAATACCCCTGAATCTACCTATATCTGGAGTTAGAGTCAACCAGTAATTTATGTCAATACATTAACTTTATTGCTTCATTTACTAGTAGTTGAGATTCAGATTCTTGCAATACAAAGAGTCATGACTATTACTTACAGTTTTAATTGCTTATGCTTAGAAAATATCAGTTGTATGTAATCTTAAGAAGAGATTAACTCGTTCTTTGGATAGGAAACAATTAAATCAAAGGTGGGCCCGAAGCATCAATCAATAAATGATTGAAACGTTCATTCAGTCAACCAATATATACTGTGTAATTTCGTTTTAGAAATTCATATCACTTAATGTGAATACCTTGCAAGCAAGAGACAAATAAGGAGACTATAAGGAGTTATAGCCTCTAGCTGAACAGCAGTGATTTCTGAAAAAAAAAAAGAAACATGCACTGTTTATTACTCTCCACTAGAAAAGAAACTTAGGGATAAAAACTATGCAAAAAAGAGAATATATTAAAAAGACAACTGTCAAAGTTTTAGATAACCAGCTGTTTATATAATCAGAACAAAAGAACAAAAAGGACAGGGTAATAATAATTCCTTTTCCTCTATGTTACAGTAAAGTGAAAATAAAAAGCCTTGAAAATGAATGAATTATTCCAGTAATGCAAGAAGGGTGCAGCATTAGAGAATCTGTCATCAAAACTCATTACATAACTCTTTTTGAATTATGGTTTTCTCAGGATATATGCCCAGTAGTGGGATTGCTGGGTAGTATGGTAGTTCTATTGTTAGTTTTTTAAGGAACCTCCATACCGTTCTCCATAGTGGCTGTATCAGTTTACATTCCCAACAACAGTGCAAGAGGGTTCCCTTTTCTCCACACCCTCCTCAGCATTTATTGTTTGTAGACTTTTTGATGATGGCCATTCTGACTGGTGTGAGATATCTCATTGTAGTTTTGATTTGCATTTCTCTAACGGTTAATGACGTTGAGCACTCTTTCATGTGTCTGTTGGCAATCTGCATATCTTCTTTGGAGAAATGTCTATTTAGGTCTTCTGCCCATTTTTGGATTGGGTTTTTTTGTTGTTGTTTGTGTTTGTTTTTGTTTTTTTTGTGGTTCTGTTTTTGTGCCAGTACCATACTGTCTTGATTACTGTAGCTTTGCAGTATAGTCTGAAGTCAGGGAGCCTGATTTCTCCAGTTCCGTTTTTCTTTCTCAAGATTGCTTTGGCTATTTGGGGTCTTTTGTGTTTCCATGTCATGTACCACAGTGTTCATTGCAGTTCTATTTACAATAGCCAGGAGATGGAAGCAACCTAAGTGTCCATTGACAGATGAATGGATAAAGAAGTTGTGGCACATATATACAATGGAATATTACTCAGCCATAAGAAGAAACGAAATTGAGTTATTTGTAGTGAGATGGATGGACCTAGAGTCTGTCATACAGAGTGACCTAAGTCAGACAGAGAAAAACAAATACCGTATGCTAACACATATATATGGATTCTAAAAAAAAAAAAAAGATGGTCATGAGGACCCTAGGGGCAGGATGGGAATTAAGACACAGACGTAGGACTTAAGGACACAGGGAGGGGGAAGGGTTGGCTGGGATGACGTGAGAGAGTGGCATGGACATATGTACACTACCAAATGTAAAGCGGATGGCTAGTGGGAAGCAGCCGCATAACACAGGGAGATCAGCTCGGTGGTTTGTGACCACCTATAAGGGTGGGATAGGAAGGGTGGGAGGGAGACACAAGAGGAAGGAGAGATGGGGATATATATATATGTAAAGCTGATTCACTTTGTTATAAAGCAGAAACTAACACACCATTGTAAAGCAGTTATACTCCAATAAAGATGTTAAAAAAAAAACTAATTACATAGGCAGTACAAAGAAGGAAATCCACATGATTATTTTAACTGATGCCCCCAAAAACAAATTAGAAATTGCAGAAAACTTCCTTAACTTAGTCAAGAAGATAATAGTAAATATGACACAACAGTGAAACCAAAAATCGGTTCCATTACAGTACAAAATCAAGAAATGCCTACTGCCACCATTTCTCTTTTACATTATAGTGGAGGTTTTAACCAATACAGTAAGACAAAGAAATGAGATAAAAACGTTTGTAAATAATATGTAAAACTCATTATTGCAGAAAATCTAATTTACCTATAAATCCTAAACTAATGACTACAACAACAACTAAAAAGAGTCTAATAAGTGTTGGATATAAGTTCTCACATACAAAATAATGTCTTCATTTAAACTGTTAGTCAAGAGTCAGAAAATATAATAGAAAAATGCCCTTATGTACTTAAAGTATTGAAAATACTCAAAAATAAAAACAAGAAGTATAAAAAATTTTTATGAAAAGTAAAAACTGATAACCAGAAAATATTACTGAAGACCATAAAATATAATGATGTTCATGAATGAGAAGAATATTAAAATTGTCAGTCCCACTTCAATTAACCTATATAGTCAGTGGTTTCCCAAAATAATGAACAATATTTTGTATAATTTGACATGGGGCTTTTAAAATACAAATGGAACCATAATTTGTAAAAATAACCAAGAGTTTTGATTAAACAAAAAATATAGTAGATGATCTATGACTTAATTACAGCATCTTATAAAACTAAAGAAAATAAAATAGGGTTATTTGATTGAAGACAAAGAATATGTAATTAGAATATTAGAAAATTTATAAAGTCACTGACATAAATGCACACAACAGAAAAATTAGTAAATGACAAAAATATTTCACATTATTAGAGAAAAGACATTATTTTATAATTTGTTTTTTTTTTTTTTTTTTTTTGCGGTACGCGGGCCTCTCACTGCCGTGGCCTCTCCCGCTGCAGAGCACAGGCTCCGGACGCGCAGGCTCAGCGGCCACGGCCCACGGGCCCAGCCGCTCCGCGGCACGTGGGATCCTCCCAGACCGGGGCGCGAACCCGTGTCCCCTGCATCGGCAGGCGGACTCTCAACCACTGCGCCACCAGGGAAGCCCCTAATTTGGTTTTTTTAATCGATTATTTGGAGAAATACATAATAAAACTGTTACATCATGTAATTCATAAAAATAAATTTCAGATGAATTAAATATATAAATATTTTAAAATCTGGGAATATATTGGAAGCATAAATAGTGGTTTTGGAGTAAGAAAGCTTTTCATAACAGAAAAAGGGAAATTATTGAAATATTACACCATCAGTTTTATTATCTACATGGCAAAATTAAGTCATTCACAGAAAAAAATACGTATGACAAATAAACAAAATAATATATTTTAACATTATACATACTATGGGATATTGTATCACAGTTTAAAAAAATGAGGGGACTCTCCATTTATTAATATGTAAAAAGTGACAATATAAAGACTGCATGCTTCAAAATTATACCTGGACTATGATACCTCTGTAAAAGTAAGAAACATACACATGGAAAATTGCAGGATAGCATCATACTTTGGCAGAGTGTGTGAGTGTATGTGTGTGTGTGTGTGTGTGTGTGTGTAAACACACTGTAAAATATCTCGAACCTGACACACCAAACTGATGAAAATAATTACCTCAGAGGAGGGACACAACATGAGACAGGACAAGGACTCAAGTATAATTGCCAAAGGAAATCTTAGCTTATTTGTATTGATCAAAAGCTTTAATTTTTTCCCCAGGAAATCCACTTTCATAACTAAGAAAAAATTCAAGAGCTACATTCTTGTTTTCTAGAATGTACATTTCACGCAGCCAGATATTATTTTTTACTGCTTAATCCCTGGGCCTACAATAGTACCTTGTAGAGGACAAGTGTTCAAGTATCTACCAAATGAATGAATGAACAATTCCTTAGTATAGAAAAATAAGAAACACAAAATAGTAGAACAGCCTGCTTGAGTTTTCCTCTAAAAAGAGAGCAGAACTAGTCCTCTTCCTTTCCCCCTTTTTTTCTGGGCTCAAGGAGAGAGTACAGCTGAGGAGGCCACACTGGGACTAGGATGAGGAGGCGGCTGGCATGTTGGGAGACACATTACATACAGGAGGAATGAACAAATGGTAAACACATGGAGGATAATGGGACCAGGTTTCTCATTGTTAGAAAAAAATTTACAAATGTAGAAAAAAGACAAGGACAGAAAGAACCTGGGGTGTTATATGGGGACTAGAACATATAGTTGTGAACTTAAGTTATTTTAATAAAATAAATAGAAAGATGGAAATGGATACAAACATAGGTATATGTATGTATATATGTGTCTGTATCTCTCTCTCTCTCTCTCTCTCTCACACACACACACACACACACACACACACACACACACAGGGGCATAAATTTCCCTGGTCTGTCTGCTAAAACATAGAAGCCGTCACACTACAGGAAAATGAGCACACTAGGCATGCAGTTCTTGGTATATAGATACCAGCCCTAGGGCCCCTTATCTTGGTATGTAGATAAGGGGCCCTAGTTTCTTTGGGCCCCTTAGAAATAGTTGGTATTAGGGCTGAGGTAGGAAAAGTACAAGATGAGCCTGGAACATCTTATTGGGCCCCTTAGAAATAGCTGGTATTAGGGCTGAGGTAGGAAAAGTACAAGATGAGCCTGGAACATCTTATATTGGGCCAGAATGTAAAGAAGTATTCAAAGAAAAATGAGGACGTAACACAAGGATACAGAAGCCAGTCTTTCAAGGGGATTTTTGCTGGCCAAAATTGGGACACTTTTAGCTTTAAATACTGAAAATAGTGAGTTAACATCCAATAAATAAAATGGAAATCTAAGACTCCAGACTGATAAAAATAAAAGACTATATAAATAAATAGGGGAGGAAGAGAAAGCTCTTCCTCGGAGTAAAATGCCAAATAATGAATATAGAAGAAATGACTGAAATGTAAAAAAATCACCATTTGGCAACTCTCATTTTGGTGTTTGATTCAAGCAGAAGTCATGAATGGATGGACTTCTGGTGGGTGGAGATTTGATGAGAAACAGGTATTGCATTTGGAAAAAAAGATAACAGGATTTTCTTAGGAGTAACTCCGCACATATCACTTATCAAAAGGCTGTAAAATATGAAATATAAAAAGGATATTCTGAAATCCATGAAGGACAAAGAAAGACTGAGGAACTGTAGCACTCTGAAGGCGATTAAAGAGACAAGAAATCTGTGCTATCCAGGATCCTGGACTAGAAAGGAAAAATACACTTATTGGAACAGTTGGCACAATTTATTGGTGATGTAAAAACTGGATGATAGTGCATAATTTTTTTAGTTTGAATGGTTGCATTGTGGATGTTTGGTGGTTACGTAATAAAGTGTCCTTGCTTTAGCAAAAAGCAAACAGGAGTATTTAGGGATGACAGGGGATTGTGTTTACATCACGCTTCCAAGTAAGAGAGAGAGGGTGATGAAACAAAAATGGCAAAATGTTAACAACTGGGGGGTCTGAGTGAATGAAAATTTGGGAATTTATGAGTTCTTTGTACTATTCTGGCAACTTTTCTGTATGTGTGAAATCATTTTTAAATAAAATATAAATAAATAATATTTAAAATAAAGTGATTAAAATGATAAGTTAAAATAAAATGTGCTATATTTAATAAAGCGGGATGATGATCTATATTATAAGCTGAATAATATTTATGATGTGCTTATGATTATGTGAAGACCTGTAAGATAATTGGAGAAGAAATGTCTATGGTGTTCTTTCCACTCTGCGAGGAAATAAAATTAAACTTGATGTTAATTGCTACATTTTGAAATACTACAACCTTCATTTACTTACTTTCTTATTCCTGTGTTATTCCACAAATATTTAAAGCAATTTATAAAATACATGTGACAAAGAAACATAAACTGAATTATAAATAATAATAATGAATAATGATATAATATATAATTATATATTACATAATTTATTATGTATAATATGTACTTATATGTTAGATAAATTATGAGTTGAAAAATAAGAATTAAGGAATTTTTAAAAAGTAGCCTAAGAATGTTTATCAGTAAGATACAATTTTGTATTTTTTAACAAATATGTCATTTTAGTTTAGAAGAGTCTGTGAGATAAAGTCCCTGGTTAAATATTCAATAAGTTGATTGTGGTTTTTTTAATGTAAATGTTTTAACGTTTAAAATAACTTCAGCTGCACTAAATTCAGGGAAATTTTGGAAGCTAGTAGGAAATAGATTTAGAACAAACTAGGTTACAGGCACCTTGACAATCAGGTTTGATTTAAAAGGAAAATGGGGGCTTCCCTGGTGGCGCAGTGGTTGCGCGTCCGCCTGCCGATGCAGGGGAACTGGGTTCGCGCCCCGGTCTGGGAGGATCCCACATGCCGCGGAGCGGCTGGGCGCGTGGGCCATGGCCGCTGAGCCTGTGCGTCCGGAGCCTGTGCTCCGCAACGGGAGAGGCCACAACAGAGGAAGGCCCGCATACAAAAAAAAAATAAAAATAAAATAAAAGGAAAATGGTATCATAATCCTGAGATAAGAAAATACAAATCAGATTCCTGAAATGAAGCAAAGAATGCTGTTCATCCATTCAGCTTTTTCAAGGCAAATGTGTCATAATTTTTACCTCTGAGCTCCTAATTGTTTTTATTATCTCAGGGGGATCAGTTAGTGGTTGTATATGGCAGGCATATATATCATTTTGAAAATCAGACTGTTAATAAATGAATTCTTTCCTCCATTTTCCTGTCTGGTTATAGCAAATATGAGTGTAAGTCTTACAATCATTTCTTTGTTGTAATTTGCCTCACCTGCACAAGGCAAAAGTAAAGAATACAGTAGACAGAAACTCCATGCGTAAAGCCTGCTTCGATCACTACTTTTGTTTCAACTTACTATGTGTAGAAAAAGCATGTCTGTTTGCTGCACTCAATGCCCCTTCCCCCAGGTTCCTAAAAGATTGGAATTGCACTGAACCACACCCCTGTCATGTACATCCCACTTTTATGTGTTGTTGCTTTTCTGGTGTGCTAAATTGCTTAATTAACTCTTACTGGTTTATTCTGCTTGCTCATTCATACCCTACTTAAATCAGCCTACAACATTTTCTTCCTTAAAATGAACATATGAAACCTTATGATGTATTTTTAGAGGTGCATTTTGGCTGTGAAAATGGATAAGTGGTTTAATGTGTAAGGGGCTTTTTGTTGAAAAAAATAACTGAATACTCGAGTATAAAAGTCATAAACAACATTAGCACGTTGGGTTTAACAAAGCTTTTGGAGGAGCAATTATTGGATTAAATGTCTGCTTTTACTAAGTGTCATTCTAGTTTATTTCTAAGCTTTTGTTCTATCATATATGTTTGGAAACATATTCCTGAAAACAAGAATTGTGCATATAATACTCCCTGTAACAAAATCCTTGTTTAGGGTATGTAAGAAGAGGGAGCACTCATGTTTTCTTTATCAGAATCCCTTCATAATTGAAGGTGGCGGGTACACGATAAAGGATTGGAATGTTTCTATACCATTCACTTCACCACTAGTATTCAAAAACTTTTCATTTCCTCTTGCAATGGTTCCTTCTCCTTTCAGATGACTTCATATCTTTAAAATTAAAACTATGACCATTTAAAATAAGTATCTTCATTGTTTCTTTTTCACAGATTAATGATTAAGTGTAGCTTTGTCCAGACTCTTCTCCTTTATGACCATCACCAATGATAATTCTTCATGATACTGAATCATGCCTCAGCTTCTGGTGAATTAGCAATAATTAAATTCACTTTTCTAATACTCCTGTATTATGCCTAACATTTAATATATTCATTTATTTTATTATTTACTATACACAAACTCATTTATTTGAAAGCATATATAAGTATGTTGAAACTTTTCCTCCAGATGAGAATAGAGGCACAGGAACAACTACAAGTGGAGACTCTTCCTTGCTGCTAGGGTTCAAATTGAAACTCTGTCATTGTGGTTTTTTAATCTCAATATATCAGTATATCAGTTTCCCATTTGTAAAATTATAGTTCTCATTAATAGTTGAGTAATTATAGCACTCAAATGAGCTAATATATATTTAGGGTGTGGCCTAATATTGGATCTCATTTTATTAGTATATTTCATAATGTTGATAGACAACAATTGGGTGTTCTATAGTTTATCAGTACCTCCCAGTTGCATTAAGTGGTATTATTCATATTAGGTGTCCCCTCCCATGGCTCCTAGCACTGGCTACCTGCAGAGGTGGGGCCAATCAGCCTATTTTCTATGAGAACCTATTAATCAGAACGGACAGATGTAACCCAGAGAGTCAGGATACAGATAACCTGTTACTGATCCAAGCTTTAACCTGCAAGTAGACTGCTGGGTCCCAGAAAGTTGGTGGATAGAAGAGGTAGCTGCAGTATAGGTTTGTATTGTGGGGACTATCCTCTGAGGACTCAAAACAGAATCAAATTTCCAATCCCAGAGAACGCATGTCAATATTTTAACAGACTGTACTAGGACTGTCTGAATGAATATTATTCTTTCTTTTCCCCAGTGCTAACCACTCGGATCTGGCAATCACCAGATCTAGGGTCAGTCTGCATTAATGTTTATCCCTCTTTCTCTTGCAATTTAAGTCTAACTCACTGGATCGGATACTCTTTTCTCCTTCAAAACTGTAGAGATTTTTCTATTAGGAAAACGAAACAAAAATGGAATCCTCAACCACTCAGACTGATATCTTAGCTCACTCCTTTTCGTGGATGCCAGACTTTACTTTTTGTTTGTTTACTCAATGTGGTCGCTGGGCAGAATGCCAGTTAAGCAATGACCAGCCAGCACTTTGGGTTGGTGTGTTGACTTTAGCGAACTCATTCCATTGAGTACAAATGGAATTCAACAGAGCCAGTGAAAAGTGGAACTCAAGATCTGCATCTCAACTATTTTCTTAATCTATATAGCTTCCAAATATTTAACTCCAGACTTAGCACCATGAGATCCACTTTTACACACATATAGTCACACACAGACACACAACACACGCATATGTGTGTACATATATACATATATATGCATCACCTTTTCAAATGAATATCCTATTGCTGCTTCAAACTGATTATTTCCAGAGTATATTGTGTATGCACCTAAACATCTTCCTGTATTTTCTATTTCTGTTAGTACCTCCTTATTCTAATTATACAGGGCAGGAATTTTGTAGTCATCGTTGATCACTCTCTCTGCCCTTTTCCCAATGTTGAATTAGTTTTATCTTTTCAATAGTTTAATCTCTTAAATTTTTTATTTTTAAAATTCTTACTTCTAAATCACTGTTTAGATTCTCATTAACATTTTCTCAAACTGTCTAATATTCTTCTAACTTATTTACATGTTCCTAGTTTACTTCCCCTTTAATGCAACCCAGTTATCTTTCTTGAGTTCTAGACCTTTATATCCTGCACACTGGACATCACTATTTGGATATTTCATAGTCAATTCAGACATAACAATGTAAAACTGGAAGTCTGAATTCTTCACTACACATAGACAGATGTACCAAATTTGCCCTTCCTATAGGGCTCTCCATCTGAGTACATGGCCCTTTATTAACCCTTTTGATCAGGGCATAAAATCTGGACATGATCCTTGAAACATCATCACCAATATGTAATTTATCACCATGTCCTATCAAAATTACACATGTGGGATGTCTCATATTGACATCTTATTAAAATACAGATTTAGATTAAGTGGGTTTAGGGTGAGACTTGAGGCTACACATTTTTAAAAGATCCCAAGGGATACCAGTGGTGATGGTTTGAGAACCATACTTTGAACAACAAGAACCCATGAAGTCCTACATAATTGGCCTCATTGCAGCCTCTCAAAATTCATCACCTAACACTCTGCATCTGACTTACACAGCTTCAAGCACCTTGACTTCCTTCATTGCCTTCAACCTCTTCTATATGCCCATGCCATTGCATGTAGAGTTTTAATCTTTCCAGAATGCTCTTTACCACTTTTTATACTAATTCCCTGGATCCTTTAGATCTCAACTTCTCTCATTCATCTGACAAATATTTTACTGAGTGTGATGGTTATTTTTATGTGTCAACTTGACTGGGCCACAGGATACCCAGATATTTGGTAAATATTATTCTGGGTGTGTATTTGAGGATATTTCTGGATAAGATTAACACTGAACCAATAGACTGAATCAAGCAAAGTGCTCTCACTAATGTGAGTGGGTCCCATCCAATCCACCAAAGAAGTCCTGATCAGAACAAAAAGGTGGAGTAAGGGAAAATCTGCTCTCTGACTGATTGTCTTTGAGCTGGGGCATCAGTCTTCTCCTGCATTAGACTTGGCCTCAAACTGGAACTTATACCAAAGGCTCTCCTGGCTTTAAGTCATTCTGGCTAAAACTATACCATAAATTCTCCTGGATTTCCAGCTTGCTGACTGAAGATCTTAGGACTTCTCATCCTCCATAATCATGTGAGCCAATTCCTTATAATACACACACCCATGCACATACTTGTACCTCCCATTGGTCCTTTTTCTCTAGAGAACGCTTACTTAAAATACTGAGTGTATATTATCTACTGAAAAACCCTCACATAAATATTTGGACAACATAGCAGTAAGGGCTATAAAGGAAAAGAAATACAATGTTATGAGATAAAGAAATATAGGTTATGTAAGTGGTCAGAGTAGTTTCTTAAGAGGAACAGAATTTTAACTGAAACTTGAAGTTAGTAGACCAAGAGTAGAAAAAGTTATCTCATGAAGATGGAACATCCTTTGTGAATGTGTTGAAACAGTGACTGAGTATAGTCAAGGTCTGAAAGAAATCAGTGTGTCTGGAGCAAGAAGATTTTCATTAGATGTTAGAAAGGAGACAGCAGATAAACGATGCAGAACCTAATAGGTATTGATAAAGAATATGGATTTAATCTAAGTACAATGGGTATTCAATGAAATATTTAATCAGAAAAGAGGTATGACTTAATCTGTGTTTGTTACAAGTCACTATGGTGGGACCTCCGCTTTCAGTCACGACAGAATAAATGGTACCAGATTTGATCTCTTCACGAAAACTATTATAAAACATGATAAATAGATATGAGGCAAAACATTTCAGGTATGGGACAATAGGCAGAGGAGAACTGTGATTGTGGAGAGAAGGGAAACACAGGAGGTGAGCCAGATGACTGTGCTATGATGGCCCCAATTTCAGCGTGCAGGCATTTCGGTGCTGCAAAATAGGGACAAATGAGCAGTGATATTGCTGAGCTGCGGAGGAAGGTATCAGAAGACATCAGATTTGTCTTCTAGAACAGCCAAAATGTACAGCTCTGGGTATGTTAAGACTAGAGAGCTGTCAGAGAGGGTGCTCCATCTGGCTCTGTAGGGAATCATCACCGGTCCCTGAGTGACAGCTAAGTGGTTCACTTGAGATAGACATTTGAGTTCCTCCCACCCCCATCAGAGTGGAAAGACCCCCATGGACACACTGAACATTCAGTCAAGACTCCAGAAAATGCCCTGGCCTCGAAGGAAGGACCACACCTGTGGTAAGTGGCATGCCCTGATACTGATCACAAAACGGAAACAGAATCTCTTTAACACAGAATAAGATCAAATCTGACAGGACTCAAGTATAAACCAGCGATTTAAATACCTGGCAAAACAAAATGCAATGCCCTTTAATGGGGCACGAAATGATCCAAATACTCCACAATGTAATACACTGTGTCCAGCATAAAATAAAAGAAAAAATATTAGATGTGAAGAAATAGGAAAGATCACTCTATAAACAAAAGAAAGATTGGAAAAACAATTAACTACAAAATGATCCAGGAGTTGTAGTTAATAGAAAATAACTTTAAAGGAGCTGTTGGTTCTTTATTACGTTATCATGTAGATACGGTTTTCAATAGTGCAGGGGACAGGGGAAAGGGCAGGAATAAAAATAACTGTGGTTATAACCATAGCAGTAGAGTATTAAGAGAAATAATTTACTAAATTACTCTCCAAGTAATTTAAAGTTCGGACTACCTTGAACAAGCTTCAAGCTTTCTAAGCTTTCATTTCTTTACAAATTTCAACACGCAGCTCTTTTTTATTGCAAGAGTAAGAGGTGTATTCCTTCCACTTCTACATCCTGGAATGACCAATGTAAGTGCTATTCATTTCTTTTTGAAAATGCAAATGTGGTCATACTGCAAAAATTATTTTACAATGTTATTTCTATTTACTTATAAAGATACTTACATGTCACATCATCAAATATAGACACCAGCACCTAATTACCCTGCTTTTCTTCTGATCTCCTCTTTTTCTAAATGAGTTAATCATTTTTAGACAGAGTTCTTGGAACACAAACCATTTCATGTCATGGTACAGTTTTGGCCACAAGTTTCAAGAATTTATTTTGAAATCCAAAAGCCAGAAATTCATTCATTGTTTCGGTTCAACATTTATGTCACCATTAAGAAAATGTCAAACCCAGTGCTGGAGCTATTAGTTTCTGTTGGGGAAAGGAGGAGAGACTTCATTAGTGTATCAAAAGAATTGTTTGCAACTCTATGGTCATGTTGTTTATTTATTATGTAAATAATGCCAACATGAAACTCACAAGGCCCCAATCCTAACTGTGTTTATTTACTAGTTGTTACAGTGTTATTAATGATCTGTTTCCTCTTGCTAAAGTGTAGGCACATATCCAGGCTCCACCCTGGTTCAGAAATGTGAAGATGAAATCAAAATTTCATATGGTGTATGAGACCATTATATAATAGTAAGATAATGGACTTCATTCTTTCTATCATTATAACTAATGAGTCAAATAAGTTATCTTAATTAAAATGCCAACAAAAATTGTTTTTATGATCTTTGGATACATACATTATATACAATATCCAAGGCTATGATACTCTTTGAATCACAGAATCATTTTCATTTTTATAATTTTTGTTTCCGAGAATATTTCTTCTGTTCATTTCATCTTCTCTAACTGTATTTTCTAAAAGAGTTAAGCGTGGAAAAACTAACAGCAGTACTCTTAAGGAGATTAATTTATTCATTAAATATTAATTAGGTGTCTACTATGTAGCAAGCACTGGTGAATATACTTTATATATATGGAATACAGCAAGAAGGGAACAGAAAAAATAAAAACAGAAACTCTGCTGTCATGGAGCTTATATTCTGTATGCATCTATACTCAATACATTTCTATATCAATTGCTTACCTTGCAAACATTCTTTTGGGCATCAAATTTTAATTCATCATGCAACAAAAATATTTACTGATGTGACATTCAAATCTGTAATTCAGAAAATCTCTGATATTGCCTAATGCAAGGAAATATATTTAATTATTATTTTATAATAACGTAAAAGTATTTAGTTGTTAATATTTTAATGTATCTATGGTAAAAAAAAAATGCCTTTGCTTTACTGAAGTTACACTCTAAAACTAAAAAGAACATCAGGGACACAGGGTTAATGCATTGTGCTTGCCAACCATTTCTAAAATTCTTATTATGTGATGTTGCTCCAGAGGGTTCTGGACAGTTTATATGAATCAAAATGGTGACAAGAAATTACTCATCTAGAGCCAAATAATCCAGTAACCATAGTCTGACTGATTTTTACTGTTTTTGCACAGAGCACCGTTTTAATAGCTCTTTTTTTTAAAAAAAGCATACTTTACTCAAATAATCATAATCAAGATATTGAAGTTTTTTTCAGAATTCCATACTTCAAGTGATGTAATTTTAGGACAAAAATATCTCAGAGCTAATCCAATTCAACCCTGTGACATTTAATAGAGGGAAAAATTTACGACCAACGTGGTAAAATGTTACGTATTTTTGAAACTAATTAATCGCAAGAGAACCAGGACTTGAATCATTCTCAATTTTCCTGATTTCACACATTAATAAACTTGTATAATTTAAGCTCCTTTGTTTTTTATTATCACACTTTAAATTGGTGTGAAGGAAGTCCATCTTTATAGAAGGATTACTGTAAGTTACTTTTGAATAGTCTGTATCCTAATTCTTTATCTTTTTTAAAACATATTTTTTGGAGTATAATTTCGTTACAATGGTCTGTTAGTTTCTGCTTTGTAAAAAGGTAAGCTATATATATATATATCCCCATATCTCCTCCCTCTTGCGTCTCCCTCCCAACCTCCCTATCCCATCCCTCTAGTGGTCACAAACCACGGAGCTGATCTCCCTGTGCTATGCGGTTACTTCCCACTAGCTATCTATTTTACATTTGGTAGTGTATATATGTCCATGCCACTCTCTCACTTTGTCACAGCTTACCCTTCCCCCTCCCCGTGTCCTCGAGTCCATTCTTTACCTCTGTGACTTTATTCCTGTCCTGTCCCTAGGTTCTTCAGAACCATTTTTTTTTGGAAACCATATATATGTGTTAGCATACGGTATTTATTTTCTCTTTCTGATTTACTTCACTCTGCATGACAGTCTCTAGGTCCATCCACCTGAATACAAATAACTCAATTTCATTTTGTTTTATGGCTGAGTAATATTCCATTGTATATATGTACCACATCGTCTTTATCCATTCATCTGTCGATGGACACTTAGGTTGCTTCCATGTCCTGGCTATTGTAAATAGAACTGCAATGAACATTCTGGTACATGACTCTTTTTGAATTACAGCTTTCTCAGGGTATATGCCCAGTAGTTGGATTGCTGGGTCATATGGTAGATCTATTTTTAGCTTTTTAAGGAACCTCCATACTGTTCTCCATAGTAGCTGTATCAATTTACATTCCCGTCAACAGTGCAAGAGGGTTCCCTTTTCTCCACACCCTCTCCAACATTTATTGTTTGTAGATTTTTTCGATGATGGCCATTCTGACTGGTGTGAGGTGATAACCTCATTGTAGATTTGATTTGCATTTCTCTAATGATTAGTGATGTTGAGCATCCTTTCATGTGTTTGTTGGTAATCTGTATATCTTCTTTGGAGAAATGTCTATTTAGGTCTTCTTCCCAGTTTTGGATTGGGTTGTTTATTTTTTTGATATTGAGCTGCATGAGCTGCTTGTAAATTTTGGAGATTAATCCTTTGTCAGTTTCTTCGTTTGCAAATATCTTCTCTCTTTCTGAGGGTTGTCTTTTCATCTTGTTTATGGTTTCCTTTGCTTTGCAAAAGCTTTGAAGTTTCATTAGGTCCCGTTTGTATATTTTTGGCTTTATTTCCATCTCCCTCGGAGGTGGGTCAAAAACGACCTTACTGTGATTTATGTCATAGAGTGTTCTGCCTATGTTTTCCTCTAAGAGTTTGATAGTGCGTGGCCTTACATTTAGGTCTTTAATGCATTTTGAGTTATTTTTATATATGGTGTTATGGAGTGTTCTAATTTCATTCATGTTTACATGTAGCTATTCAGTTTTCCCAGCACCACTTACTGAGGAGGCTGTCTTTTCTCCATTGTATATTCTTGCATCCTTTGTCAAAGAAAAGATGACAACCATATGTGTGTGGGTTTTTCTGTGGGCTCTCTATCCTGTACCATTGATCTATATTTCTGTTTTTGTGCCAGTACCATACTGTCTTGATTACTGTAGCTTTGTGGTATAGTCTGAAGTCAGGGAGCCTGATTCCTCCAGCTCCATGTTTCTTTCTCAAGACTGCTTTGGTTATTCGGGGTCTTTTGTGTTTCCACACAAATTGTGAAATTTTTTGTTCTAGTTCTGTGAAAAATGCCATTGGTAGTTTGATAGGGATTGCATTGAATCTGTAGATTCCTTTGGGTAGTATAGTCATTTTCACAATGTTGATTCTTCCAATCCAAGAACATGCTCTATCTCTCCATTTGTTTATAGCATCTTTAATTTCTTTCATCAGTGTCTTATAGTTTTCTGCATACAGGTCTTTTGTCTCCTGAGGTAGGTTTATTCCTAGGTATTTTATTCTTTTTGATGCAGTGGTAAATGGTAGTGTTTCCTTAATTTCTCTTTCTTATTTTTCATCATTAGTGTATATGTGCATTAATTTTGTATCCTGCTACTTTACCAAATTCATTGATTAGCTCAAGTAGTTTGCTGGTAGCATCTTTAGGATTCTCCACGTATAGTATCATGTCATCTGCAAACAGTGACAGCTTTACTTCTTTTCCAATTTGAATTCCTTTTATTTCTTTTTCTTCTCTGATTGCTGTGGCTAAAACTTCCAAAACTATGTTGAATAACAGTGGTGAGAGTGGACAACCTTGTCTTGTTCCTGATCTTACAGGAAATGGTTTCAGTTTTTCACCATTGAGAACGATGTTGGCTGTGGGTTTGTCATATATGGCCTTTATTATGTTGAGGTAAGTTCCCTCTATGCCTACTTTCTGGAGGGTTTTTATCACAAATGGGTGTTGAATTTTGTCAGAAGCTTTTTCTGCATCTATTGAGATGATCATATGGCTTTTCTCCTTCAATTTGTTAACATGATTTATCACATTGATTGATTTGCATATTCTGAAGAATCCTTGTATTCCTGGGATAAACCTCAGTTGATCACGGTGTATGATCCTTTAAATGTGCTGTTGGATTCCGTTTGCTAGTATTTTGCTGAGGATTTTTGCATCTGTGTTCATCAGTGATATTGGCCTACACTATTCTTTCTTTGTGACATCTTTGTCTGGTTTTGGTATCAGGGTGATGGTGGCCTTGTGGAATGAGTTTGGGAGTCTTCCTCCCTCTGCTCTATTTTGGATGAGTTTGAGAAGGATAGGTGTTATCTCTTCCATAAATGTTTGATAGAATTCGCCTGTGAAGCCATCTGGTCCTGGGCTTTTGTTTGTTGGAAGATTTCTAATCACAGTTTCAATTTCAGTGCTTGTGATTGTTCTGTTTATATTTTCTATTTCTTCCTGGTTCAGTCACAGAATGTTGTGCTTTTCTGAGAATTTGTCCATTTCTTCCAGGTTGTCCATTTTATTGGCATATAGTTGCTTGTAGTAATCTCTCATGATCCTTCATATTTCTGCAGTGTCAGTTGTTACTTCTCCTTTTTCATTTCTAATTCTATTTATTTGAGTCTTCTCCCATTTTTCTTGATGAATCTTGCTAATGGTTTGTCAATTTTGTTTATCTTCTCAAAGAACCAGCTTTTAGTTTTATTGATCTTTGCTATTGGTTCCATCATGTCTTTTTCATTTATTTCTTCTCTGATCTTTATGACTTCTTCCCTTCTGCTAACTTTGGGGTTTTTTTGTTCTTCTTTCTCTAATTGCTTTCGGTGTAACGTTAGGCTGTTTATTTGAGATGTTTCTTGTTTCTTGAGGTAGAGTTGTATTGCTATAAACTTCCCTCTTAGAAACACTTTTGCTGCATCCCATAGATTTTGGGTCATTGTGTTTTCATTATCAGCTGTTTCTAGGTATTTTTTAATTTTCTTCATTTATTTCTGATCTGATCTTTATGATTTATTTCCTTCTGCTAACTTTGGGGGTTTTTTGTTCTTCTTTCTCTATTTGCTTTAGGTGTAAGGTTAGGTTGTTTATTTGAGATGTTTCTTGTTTCTTAAGGTAGGACTGTATTGCTATAAACTTCCCTCTTAGAACTACTTTTGCTGCATCCCAAAGGTTTTGGGTCCTCGTGTTTTCATTGTCATTTGTTTCTAGGTATTTTTCGATTTCCTCTTTGATTTCTTCAGTGATCTCTTGGTTATTAAGTAGTGTATTGTTTAGCCTCCATGTGTTTGTAGTTTTTACAGATTTTTTCCTGTAATTGATATCTAGTTTCATAGTGTTGTTCTCAGAACAGATACATGATACTTTTCCAATTTTCTTAAATTTACCAAGACTTGATTTGTGACCCAAGATATGATCTATCCTGGAGAATGTTCCATGAGCACTTGAGAAGAACGTGTATTCTGTTGTTTTTGGATGGAATGTCCTATAAATA
>NC_041220.1:17069457-17132666 GCF_002837175.3 Physeter macrocephalus
GTCTCTTGTAGACAGCATATATATGGGTCTTGTTTTTTATCCATTCAGCCAGTCTATGTCTTTTGGTTGGATCATTTAATCCACTTATATTTAACTATTGATATGTATGTTCCTGCTACCATTTTCTTAATTGTCTTGGTTTAGTTATTGTAGGTCTTTTCCTTCTCTTGTGTTTCCTGCCTAGAGACGTTCCTTTGGCATTTGTTGTAAAGCTGGTTTGGTGGTGCTGAATTCTCTTAGCTTTTGCTTGTCTGTAAAGGTTTTAATTTCTCCATTGAATCTGAATGAGATCCTTCCTGGGTAGAGAAATCTTGATTGTACGTTTTCCCCTTTCATCACTTTAAATATGTTCTGCCACTCTCTCCTAATTATTTATCTTATCAGGAGACTACCTGACTCTCAATGTAATATTAAGCTTTCTATATTGACCAGTCTTTTAATTTTTTTTTAATTGTTGGAAATAGTTTTATATCTATAGCTGAAAATCACTCATGGATTTCTAGGACATAAGTATATTCCGATATTTATCTCTTACAACTGTCTTTAGTGCTAATATAAGAACAATGAATTTTACTTCCTTCTTGCTTATTCAACAAAATGAATGAGTTTAATAAACATTTAAACAGGCAATCAGGTATATTAAGTTAGCAAACGGATAATATCTGTTTCTTTGCATGTATTTGTATGTGTGTTTATATGCACATATAGATCAATGTGGAATTGGAAATAAAGGGATCTTACAGATTTTTCTTTGTCTGTTCATGGAAATCATTTAACATATATAAAAATTATGTTATATTTTGATTTATTTTAGCAATGGATTTGACCAAGTTTGCAAAATAGGAGTAATCCATTACTTAAATTGTAAAATTTCATGTATGCAAGCCTTTGGCTTGACTCTCCTTCAAAAGCATCACATCAATTGTCAAAAGAATATTATCCAATGAAAGGCATAAAACCTCAGGAAATAAGAGAACAGCATGTTTAATAGCAATATTCCCTATACAAGAGAATGTGATATTAGGCAATGAAACAGTCTTCCATCCTGTGATTCCTCATTATGTGGTCTCGGCATGTCTGTGAGAGAATCAGACATTTATTATTTCATATGTCCTCTGATACTCTGGGATTATCACTTAATTAATTAATTGTTTTGGGTTTGTTATTGTAGGTCTTTTCCTTCTCTTGTGATTCCTGCCTAGAGAAGTTCCTTTAGCATTTGTTGTAAAGCTGGTTTGGTGGTGCTGAATTCTCTTAGCTTTTGCTTGTCTGTAAAGGTTTTAATTTCTCCATTGAATCTGAATGAGATCCTTCCTGGGTAGAGAAATCTTGATTGTACGTTTTCCCCTTTCATCACTTTAAATATGTTCTGCCACTCTCTCCTAATTATTTATCTTATCAGGAGACTACCTGACTCTCAATGTAATATTAAGCTTTCAATATTGACCAGTCTTTTAATTTTTTTTAATTGTTGGAAATAGTTTTATATCTATAGCTGAAAATCACTCATGGATTTCTAGGACATAAGTATATTCCGATATTTATCTCTTACAACTGTCTTTAGTGCTAATATAAGAACAATGAATTTTACTTCCTTCTTGCTTATTCAACAAAATGAATGAGTTTAATAAACATTTAAACAGGCAATCAGGTATATTAAGTTAGCAAACGGATAATATCTGTTTCTTTGCATGTATTTGTATGTGTGTTTATATGCACATATAGATCAATGTGGAATTGGAAATAAAGGGATCTTACAGATTTTTCTTTGTCTGTTCATGGAAATCATTTAACATATATAAAAATTATGTTATATTTTGATTTATTTTAGCAATGGATTTGACCAAGTTTGCAAAATAGGAGTAATCCATTACTTAAATTGTAAAATTTCATGTATGCAAGCCTTTGGCTTGACTCTCCTTCAAAAGCATCACATCAATTGTCAAAAGAATATTATCCAATGAAAGGCATAAAACCTCAGGAAATAAGAGAACAGCATGTTTAATAGCAATATTCCCTATACAAGAGAATGTGATATTAGGCAATGAAACAGTCTTCCATCCTGTGATTCCTCATTATGTGGTCTCGGCATGTCTGTGAGAGAATCAGACATTTATTATTTCATATGTCCTCTGATACTCTGGGATTATCACTTAATTAACTTGGTATAAATAGATTGAACAAGTGGTGTAAATCCCAGTGGACACAACACTTAGAATTCTATGATGGATCCTCAAAAGAAATCCTGGAAAATGAACTAACAAGAAATAGAAAAATGACACCTGCTTCAGATCAGGATTTGAGATTATGACGAACACTTTTTATTTTTCGGCACACATTTTTTTTTAGTCTGGCTCACACATTTACAAGTTATAAATAGACAGACAGATATTCACTGAAATATTATAGGACTTGTTCCATGCTTCTCAGTTTGGGGAACTATTAAAGGATTAGAGATTGGTTTAATTTCTAGACACAATTCAAATACTTGCTCTATTATGGTGGAGTTTAAGAGAATTCAACAAACCATTAGTTGATGATGGAGACATACTTTTATGTTGTAGACAACAAAGAGCATGTGTATATTATTTTTTGTAAAATAAAAGAAAGATATAACTAATGTCATTGAGGTTTATTATTTTTTAAAGGTCTCCTTAAAAGTGAACTTAAACCTCTTAATCAAATCTCCCTGTGATCATTTAGGAATCTGATTCAACCTTTTTTGACAGTACCCTAAATAGTATATTTTAGAAATTTATTAGGTCAGATCAAAGAGTAGTACTAGATGTTTTAACCCAAATTGCACCTAAAAGAAAGCATTAAAAAAAAAAACCACTATAATGCAATTTTAGGCAAACTATATCTTATATGCATGTTATACGAGTAACTTTTCCTGGACTTGACTGTTAGTGGATCTTTGTAAATGGAAATTAATATTCATATCATTGTTATTAAAAGGGCACTGGACATTTTATAATTTAATATATTTTAAAGTATACGAAGAAGAGCAAACTGAAGCATACTTTTGCTGACACTACCCACAAATATTTTAGAGCTTAAATAAACAAATACATTTGTGTTTGCATCTAGAGACAGAAAGGTGGCTTAATAAATGAAGCCTTTATTAAGAGACATCTCAGCTCCAGAGAAGTCACTTCTAAATCGTTACAAGATGTTTCAGATACAGATCAATTGAATATATCACATGATATTACATAGAGACTTTTTTTTTTCCTGCTGATACCAAAAAGAAAAGTACTCAGTTTAAAAAACTAAGATGCTTAAAAAGGGGTTCTGAGAGTCTGTTTTGCTTGGTCAAAACTTCCAGTATGCTGACACTCATGAACTTTGAAGAGCCATCTATTTCAACAACCTGTTTGTATTTATTCATTCCAGTGATCATAGGCTTTTATTTGAAGTGACAGTAGGGTCATCAAATAATGAGTGATGTTGAAAGATTTTTCTGGTAATATAAAAAAATGAATATTGAAATGCTGTTTCTTTTTTTCTGGATAATTATTTAATAAAAGTTATCTTCATTTTCATGAATTTTGGTACTCTCTCATTTTTCCATACCCTGTTTCTTGACTTACATACATAAGTTATAAATAAGATGGGCTTTATCAGGTTATTTAAATTACTAACACAGTAAGCAATGTTAGCTTTTACTCCCACTTTTTCCTTCTCAAGTGCATCAGGGGAAGTATCCATGGGAGTGTTACTACAACAAAAGGCACTTTCTATTAGAATGGCATAAAGAATCAGTTTATGGTTAGAGCTGAGAATGGAAGGAAATTATTCTGAATTCATTACCTGGAGGTGCATGTGTCTGGAGGAAAGAATCTGATTGTCCATGTGGCTGCTTGAATATTGAGGACAAACTAATGGCCTGGCCTAGCACCCACAACACTGATAAAGTGTCTTTAGAGACTGCTGTGATTCAAACAGTAGTCTTCATAATAGCTTTTTGGACCCTGTGCCTTTGCAGTTCTCAACCTGAGAGTTAATCAGATTGACTACCATACATAGGTTCAGACCTGCTGCTAGAGAAATGTCCTGATTGTAGGCAGCCAGTAGGTAATTTTTTATGCACCTTCAGTCCTCTCTCTCTGTCAACTTCTTACGAATTTTATTTCTCTTGGGAATGACTTTTATTTTCTCAATCCCCAGTATATTGCTGGCGGCCCTGCCTATTTCTGAGAATACATCTGCCTGAACTTTAGCAGTCTTCCCTCTGACTTTTGAAGCCACTTTGATTATGATGTCATGAGATAGTTTTGACAAATACCAGGATAACAAGTATTTATAAGTATAGTGAATATAAAGAGAAATAAATAATAATTTGTTAGGTAAAATGCAATGTTATTATAGTCAATATTGTTTTACTTTACTATCCTTGGGATGATGTACACATTTGGAATTACTTTATTAATTTTATTCACATAAACTCTTCACTAAAAGAACTAGCTTAGATTTTTGTCCCACCTTTTCACTTCTAGTCTTGGCTGTCCTGTTGCATCTTCCTAATTTTTGGTCATATCCTTGTTGGTCTGTTTGACAATTTTTTGAACATGTTTTGCTTATAATAACATGCTGAAACAGAACACATTTTAACTTCCAGTGAAGGATGTGATCCCTTTTATTTAAATCCACAGGTTCTTGGCAATCAATAGGTATAAGTACTGGCACTGAAATTTTTAAAGGACAAATACCTTTTACCTTGCAAAAGGTAAACACAGCTTTTCAAGGATTTCTGTAAAATAAATAATAGACAATCCAGTGATTTGCTCTAAGATATAGGGGAACTTCTGGCTCATTCTAAATGGAATCAATAGCATAAATTTATTATTTAATGTCAAAGGGCTATTTCCAGCTGAATTAATGGCTTTTGCTGAGCTTTTTTTCTGGACAGAAGCATGGATTTTGACTTACTTGTTAACCAGGCCATTAACTCAAAGTAACAGCAATAATGAAAAAAATTAGAGTCTATTATTTATTGAGTGTGTCTACAATGCACCCATGCATTGTGTTAGGTGATGATAGATAGATTCATAGTTACATAGATAGACAGTCAGTCTAACATTATCCTTGCAATAATTTTAATATTGATGAAATGGAGAATCACATAAGTTTAAATATATCAAATCTAGTATGAATTACAGGGAGCATTACATTGTGAGAGTACATAACTCGAAAAGAACCAAAAGTTAGGTTCTTTCCACTATACCTAACATTTCTAATTAGGACTCAGCCACCCCTTCTTTGAGGCAATTCCCCTGTGTCAGTATATTAAGGCAAAACCAAGATTACAAGGAAATAAGCCGAGACCCACAAACCTCAAGAAAATCCACATCTCTAAGCTATTTAGTACTGGAATGGATTCTTGCCAGAAAAAAAAACAAAAAAAACAAAAAAACCAGATATATATCCATTTTCAACTTCGGAGAACTTGGCAACAGAAATGAGGCAGGGTGTTTTATGGGCTATATATCATCTACATTTTTTTACAAATAAAAACAGTCTAATCAGTGAACTTGAAAATTGACCAATGACTTAATAAGCTGTTTGCTGTTAATAAAGTCAATTCTTCATCAAGTACACGTTTCTTATTACACTTTTTATAAGTGTACATTTTAATATAAAGATTGTGATAGTGATATAATACAATTAGAATTTTTTTTGAAATGTTGGCTGTTTTGAGAATTACTACTGAATATTTACACTTCTTTCTTTCATGTTTTGAACCAACTGAGGAAGAGATATAGGAATTAAATGAGGATATAAATAATATATGATTTTTATTGGTGTTAAAGCTGGATTGAAAAAGCAGCCTAGGATAAGGTTTAAAATGTGTGGTCTACCAGTCCATCCTGAGAATTATACTTAACCTTTAAATTGCAGAAGAAGCAGCTGTGGAGAGAAAGTTAAAGAGAGAGAGGGAGAGGGCATCAAGCAGTTGGCCTATGTATGAGTACTGTACTTTAATACATTGACTCAACAATGGGAGTCAATGAATGTCATTTTTTCTCTCTTGAGGTGGGATGTGAGAAAAATATATAGAATGCCTGGAAATATTACCTCATTCCTGCTTCTGCTTTGGGAATGGAATGGCCCTCTATGCAGAGGGATAATAACTTTTCCCCAATAAATTTGGTGGGAAATTAAAATAGTTCAGATCAGATGTATTATAAGAACGAAATGAGATCATATGCTGAAAATAAACAGACTAAGTGATATTGGACATTGAAGAACAAATAAACTAAAACTGGCAACAAACACATTGATTTTCCTAATTAGTTGCAATACACACAGATATCAGGAAGGCTTAGCTGAATACGCTTATGACTGTTGGAAGGGGTGGTAGATAGCTCTATATGCCTGGGAAGTCCATAGAGCCACGAAAAGCCTGAAACATGGCAGGAGGTATTTAAGAAGAACAGGGAGAAAAACAGAAGGAACGTACTACACACCATTAATATAGTAACAGGGTAGGCTTTCCTAAAATCACAAATTTATGCAGTGGCAAGAAGTAATTTTGACCCAGACATTTTAATGTTAAATAAAACAACCACCACTCATATAGGTCGCAGATAGAAAAAGCTTATGATGCACACCGATGGAGGATTTTCACACAAAACCACATGGATCTATTCCAAGATATTTAATAGTATGGCACTGCTTTAATTTATTTTGGTCCAAACTTTGTGCTTCAGTTTTGCAGGCCTAGAAACTGCCATTGGCAGCTTCCCAAGATTATATCCATCTCTCTCTCCATGGCTGCTTAAGTGAACAAAAAGGAAAAGATGTACAGTATTTATAAAGGAACAAAATTCAATTGGCTACTTTAAATGATAAATATGCAGAATATGACCAGATGACTATATCCTCAAGTCAATTAATTTTTCCCATGATTATGGGAAATCAAGTTATAATCAATAGGTCTGTAGCTTGGTGAGAAAGGAAGAATTAGATAATTCAATATTTAATGGCATCAGACTGAAATTGCCTAACTTATACCTCTCCTCAGGATGGAGATAAGGAAGTAAAACAAAATTCTAAGAATTTTAGATCTTGAACCAGAGCACTGCCCATCATTGTCTCTGTACATTTTAAGCAAGTATTCTCTCACCCATCACTCGCTGATTTTAGAATTTAACACTAAAAATGTTTTATTTCTTTTTTTTTTTTGGTCTGAGATTGGTATGTGGAGATTTACACAAATTACTCAGAACACTGGTAAATTCATGACTAGACTATTTATTGATTATCTAAGTTAAGAAAATGGTGAAGAGAATAGTTCTTCTAATTCTAAATCTGGACATAAAAAAACTGAAGCATAATTGGAACTTTTAATTCCCTTCTAGAAAAATACCTGGCACCCTACATTATATTAAATCATATGAAAGCCTTCAAAGAAATAGCCTCCAAAGCCAGAGCTTCTCAAAGAGAAAATGGATAAAGAAGGACAATAGAAGCACTACACAAGTAAATACTTATAATTTAAAAGGCTGCAAAAGGAGAAAAAAGAAGGAAGTGTATGAAAACCAAACTGGCTGCTTATGAATTCATATCTTTGGGATATTTAAATGAATAAAAGGAAAACAGAGGTTATAGGTGCCATAATTGGGGAAACTTAAGGTTTAAAACAAATTGCTGAAAAACTGAATCAGGCACAGGAAACATAACCCCTGAAGGTAACATAGGAAAAACTGTCCAGCCCACTGTCATTTGTCCTGCCCAATCTGCTTTCCCCAGTCAGATGTCCCAAATCCTTACATATGTGGAAGCAAAGGTTATGAAATACAAGTATCCTATAAGTATTTACTATTAGTATATTCTGAAAGTCCAATTCATATTTGTCTAACCAATTCTTAAAAAACAATGACCCAAACCCATATTCCTTAAAAGCATTTTGCCCAAAGATTGATCTGCCGAGTGGACAGTTAGTTTAAATTCAGCCTCCCCTTAAGTATTTTTGGAACTATTTTGAGACCTATTTTTTGTTGTTATTGATATTGTATTATCTTGAATTATTGACAACTTTATAGACTAATCAATAAATCTAACAGTACTTTCTCACTTATTTTTTCATTTCCAATATACATGTATCAAATCTACAATATTTTCTGACTTTTTAATAGACGCATTTTTTTTCTTTCATCTCTTCCAAATATTTTGAGACATTTTTACATCTTTACTTAAAGACTCTTTCTCCAAAAATGTTTTATTCCTAGTAACTTAAACATTTATAGTAGTCTTTGGGAATTTCATTCACTGTACTTATTCCTTTGTTCTTTGTTGTTTTATTCCATTGTATGTGCCTGTATTTACTCCATGCATTAAACAAATTAGTACCTGCCAATATTCATTTCTGTTAATGTTTTCTTAGCTATTGATATTCTGAAAGGAAAAACAACAAAGGGACTTGGATGAGTCAGAATGTTATTGAACTCCATTAAATCTTATTTTTCAAGATAATTTTTAAAATGTAAAAGTGAAACAAAAGGATACATTGAACATTGGTATCGCCATTATGCTAAAATTTCACTGGTGTTTCGAAGCAAGTCATGATTGTCCACTTTGGATAGTCAACAGTTAGTTGATTACTGAGCAAAGTCATAAATAGCACACTGTGTAAGAACTGTAAATTAGCAGGTTTCCCTTATTCAGTAGTGCACAAATGTTAGCTGTAATTAATTTTTTCAGTGATTAATTATGTAAATAGACTTTGAGCTAGACACTTAAGTTAAAACCCCAACCCAGACATGGATATAACCATATTTACCCTATCCCCCCAACTTGTTCCCAGAATCTCCAGGGAGTCTATCTATTGACCTTAATACTTAGTTTGAACAGCTATTTCACTTTGCTACCAGACTTGTTCCTATAGAAGCCATAATTTTTATTTTTTAAATTTTTTAAATTATTTTTTTGCAATTCTAATATTTTAATGTCCCTCTATTTTCAGTTTTCAGGCAATGAAAGCATTTTATGAAATTTTAAAGACTGGCAAGCTGCCTGAACCCTAAAACCAAGAGATTCTGAACCAGTTGGTCTCCTTTTAAGTTCAGATACCATATCAGTTAAAATTAGGTTTCACAGAAAATGGCAGAAACATCAAGGTAAGAATAAATTAAACAAATTAAATCTTATTTTTCAAGATAATTTTTAAAATGTAAAAGTGAAACAAAAGGATACATTGAACATTGGTATCGCCATTATGCTAAAATTTCACTGGTGTTTCGAAGCAAGTCATGATTGTCCACTTTGGATAGTCAACAGTTAGTTGATTACTGAGCAAAGTCATAAATAGCACACTGTGTAAGAACTGTAAATTAGCAGGTTTCCCTTATTCAGTAGTGCACAAATGTTAGCTGTAATTAATTTTTTCAGTGATTAATTATGTAAATAGACTTTGAGCTAGACACTTAAGTTAAAACCCCAACCCAGACATGGATATAACCATATTTACCCTATCCCCCCAACTTGTTCCCAGAATCTCCAGGGAGTCTATCTATTGACCTTAATACTTAGTTTGAACAGCTATTTCACTTTGCTACCAGACTTGTTCCTATAGAAGCCATAATTTTTATTTTTTAAATTTTTTAAATTATTTTTTTGCAATTCTAATATTTTAATGTCCCTCTATTTTCAGTTTTCAGGCAATGAAAGCATTTTATGAAATTTTAAAGACTGGCAAGCTGCCTGAACCCTAAAACCAAGAGATTCTGAACCAGTTGGTCTCCTTTTAAGTTCAGATACCATATCAGTTAAAATTAGGTTTCACAGAAAATGGCAGAAACATCAAGGTAAGAATAAATTAAACAAAATGGGTAGAAATTAATTCTCCCCCATGTAAATGTAGGTAAATACAGATAATCCAAGGTGAACAAGACATTTTCATGACCACTGGGTCCCAGCTCCTTATTTTTTTTTTAACATCTTTATTGGAGTATAATTGCTTTACAATGTTGTTGTTAGTTTCTGCTGTATAACAAAGTGAATCAGCTATACGTATACATATATCCCCATATCTCCTCCCTCTTTTGTCTCCCTCCCACCCTCCCTATCCCACCCCTCTAGGTGGTCACAAAGCACTGACCTGATCTCCCTGTGCTATGCGGAAGCCATAATTTTTAATGCAGCTAATCTCCCCAAGCCTGGGAAACCAAGCTTATCTATTTGATACTGTAGCATATTGATAGTAACTGAGATAAAAGAGGATTTTCTGGGCCAAGCCACCTAAATTTGAGTTGTATTTTTTAGATAGGTCAGTTCTCAAAGACTATCACCAGGAAGAGTCATGTCTGGCAACAGAGGGGAGAACAGAGAGGAAGAGAGAGGGAGATTGTGGGGGGAAGAATTGAGGTTCAAGTACCCAGTCAACAAGAGCTGGGAAACATGGAACTTCTGGAGGCTGAATGGGAAGTACAGACATGAATAAAGAAGAACCTCTCCTGGAGAATGCATTCAGTTGAAGCAGTCTGGTACAAATCCAATAGCATTTGAGGATTAGAAAGTTTCGTAAATCCAGAGTGTTTTGGCCTATGTCCTATAGATTAGTATAGCCCAATGTGACCCTAAGTTTCTATGGTGTATGCCATGTTCTCCTTAGGGAAATGGACAAAATGGTGTGAGAGCAATGTGCGGCCCTTATCTTATTTGTCACCCCTCACATGCCAACCTATAGCTCTTAACTTCATTTAGCCCTTTCTATAATGGCAAGAAATACAGGCCCTTTTCAAAACCACTTGATGCTCCTAAGTGGCATTAGCAGAGGCAAGCCAATCTTGACAGAGACTAATAGAACAAAACCTATCAAAAATGTGTAAGAGGGAAATATGGGCACATTGCTTTAAAATTTCAGAGTAATATTGTTCTATTAAGACCCTGTCAAAGGTTAAAGCTTGAGGCTAGGGAAAAAAGAAAAAGGTATGGAGACTGGCCATTTGAAACTGGGATAACAAAGACTGAACAAAACTATTGTTGAGGATACATGATAATATGAGGTTTAAAATTAAATCAACCAAAATTATTTTCAAATTTCTAGTATATGCCAGGCATTTAGTCAGGTACTGGGTACTGAGTATATAGTAAAGGATAAAACTGATGGCACAGAGAATACATCACTACCAATCTTAATTCTTTACATCTTTTGTAACTGGGCTACTGGTCTTCAGTCATGAAAAGGGTATAACAAACAGAGCTCTAAATATAGAGAAGTGGATGAATATGAAGTTAAATAAGTTAATGTTTTTTTGGCTCAGGCAAATTATAACCCGGAACCTGCTAACAATTTAAGAATGGTAAAGGTATCAAAACACTACCATCTTGACTTTTAATTAAGGGGGAAAAAGCATATTCAGAAAAATACAGCTTAATAATCTCCATTTTCCTAATTAAACAAATAATTCTATATTTTTTGAGCAAGATTATCAAAGGAACTGGGCAGAGTTTACCATCTAGTGGGGGGGGACATTGTTATGTTAAACATTAATTAGTCAGTAAGGTGAAACTATGATGATAGAATGTGCAACGTACACATAAGGTTAAAAAAGAAACATGCCTACGTCTCTAGGAAGCGCGAAGAAAATATATTGGTTAAGCTGCCAATAACAGAATATTGAACTAAACAAGGCAAAAACACCAAGAATGTCTATCACGTAACTTAAAAAGAATCTCAGGTGGTTCAACAATGTTCTCAAGTACTCAGGTTCCTTCCATTGGTCTGCTCAACCATGTCTGCCCTTATGATCAAGAGACGGCCCAAACCTTTTTATGGCTGACCCCTCACTGACAAAAGGGAGAATTTCCATGATGGCAGTGGGCCAGTCATGGCCTGTTCCTTTGTCCTGGGGGTGGGGATGGGGGAGTCTGCTCCTTGTGCCTTTACTGCCTGAACCCTAAACAAAATCCAGGATCTATAAGCCAGGAAAGGAAGCAAATAGTTGTTGTGAGGCCTTCAACAGGTCTCCTATAGGAACTTAACAAAACTGTTAATATTTTACCTTGGACTTGATGCATGCAGGACCTACCAATCTATTAGGCACAAAAGGTATAATGCTTAGGACACAATGCATTTGGGGACAAGAAAATATTTTCATTTCCTTTAAGTCAGAAACCAAGTTTTTAGATAGAAGAAAATGTATTAATATGTAAAATCAATATACTCATCTTTATACAAATGTGATTGTGAACTGTAAGTTTAAAATTTTTTCTATAGTGGCAGGGGCCCATGGAAGTCATAATACAGCCCTAGTTGCATGAGTGTAGCATGCTAGGTGCACTAAGAGAGGAAGTGCATTCAAGGTGAAGGGAACAGCACATGCATTCCTCATGGGAAAGGTGAACCACCCCTTTTCAGAGGAATTGCTATCCACAGTCTCAAATTCCCAAGTGATCCTAGGATCACTACGTGCATAAGCAGACAACTGCGGTGAGGATACTCAGATTAATTTATTCCAAGTCAATTTCCAATTAAACTGGACATAATAAACAGGTTTTCCCAGAGATGCCAATGATAATACAGTGACATAATTTTTACAGATTTTCCTTTCAATTTTTCAAAATGATAGAACAATATTTCGAAAAGAAAGGTGGGCCTTTTTTAAGACTAACTCTGTGTTCCATAAACACTGTGCCATATACATATGGGCAAAGCCCACACACATATATTTTTGTTTTTTGACATCTTTTCTAAACCGGTATATTTGAGAAGTGGCTATTTCTGTATTTTGGCTGTCAAGGTCCTTTATTTGCCAGCTGGTTAGGAAAGAAGGAGGCAAAGGTCGATTTGCTTCTCCCCAGAAACAAATCTTTCATATTACTGATGTTCCACTATAGTAGCCTTGTGGGACTGGGGAGGCCAGTCCTCCTCCTTTAGGGCACTTCCTGCTCAAATACACACAACAAATTTTCTTCTAGATGAATCGGACATCAGAATGGCAATCAAGTCTGTTATGTTAGGAAAAAACAGTCACAAAAAGCTTGCCTAGCTATTTCTAATAATCAGAGTACTTTAAGAAGCTTCTTATAATACATCCTCACACATCAAGGTTTTCTGGCTTTTGTAGTTGCAAGAGTCTTATTTTAGAGAGCAAAACTGCAAGGCTGAGTGATCAAAAGTGTCAGAGCTTCTCTGGCAGAAATAAATGTGGTTCAAACATTAGTAAATATATATGCTCTAATGAAAATATCTTTTTATAATATAGTTCCCCAGTCTCAGTTGTGAATTTCCATGGGAATTATTTCCAAAGACAAGCTGCAGGGAAAACATCAATCAATCTGCTGAATGAATTTCTGAATCCATTCTCAATGCTGAGACCCCCTCCTGGTGCTCGGTAATTACCCCAATATTTTCTGCACACTTGTTTAAACGGCTTCCTCTTGGGCTTCCTGTGAAGAAGGCCTTTCCCTCTGCTGATCTGAGAGGCAGCTTGCCTTATCGCTGTGCCTCATTCCATCTGCAACTCGTGGGGGGTCCCACTAATCATTGTCACTGGAACACTGGATGAGCAGTCTGGGGACATAGATAGATGCGACACCAAAGGAGACCAGGGACCTTCCAACAGAGTACTCATCTCGGTAAATGCTTCATGTCCTCCCAGATTCAATGCAAGAGGTGAAATCTTTTTAAAGCAAAAGCCTGCACCTTAATTATACAAATACAGTGATCAAAGTCATTATCATTCTTTTCAAACAGCAAGGATTTATTAGAATGGTGTTATGTTACCTTTGACAGAAAATATTTGGTCCTTGTGAAGAAAGAGAGAAAAATACAATGGGGGGGGAATAAAATAAGAGGAAAGGAAAATTGATTTAAAACAAAAATGCTGTTGCTAGAGAAAAACAATTTAAAAAGCAGTTGATGCAAAAGAAAGATAAATGTTGTAAAGTGTTGAATTTTGAAAGAACTTCAAAGTGTATTCAAATGTCACACTGA
The DNA here is from genome assembly GCF_002837175.3 of Physeter macrocephalus. Taxonomy (NCBI): domain Eukaryota; kingdom Metazoa; phylum Chordata; class Mammalia; order Artiodactyla; family Physeteridae; genus Physeter; species Physeter macrocephalus. The sequence continues at coordinate 17,083,400 of NC_041220.1, forward strand.
TTTTTCTTACATCTTTAAGTAGTAAGTTTCAAAAGATAAATGTAATCCACAATTTATCCACACATGATTCATCTATAAACAGATAAAATAAAGCAGTGATTTTTTCATATAAAAGTATGCTCCTATTGTAAATATTTCTTCTTTACTTTTCTTAAATAAAGATGACTTTCATAGTTTTGGAGACTGTGACATGCGTGAATGTCATTTCCTATATAAGTTAGGTCAGAGGTTCCTTGAAACTGTCTCTGAGATATCTGAGGACAAACTGCTACTTTGCTTAGTGTGTAATAAGTGAATGTGGGTAATTTAACTCAAAACTAAAAGATATAATCTAACCAACATGAGCAATGAAAGTTTTTGATGCACAAGTATTTGAACAAAAGAAAACTAAGTAAAAGGCTAAGGGAAAATGTCATTCCTTTTAATCTTAATAATATAAAAATCTTGGTTCAATAATTTATCTCTGAATGGTCTGATTTCCAATATTTAAAAAGTTTGAGATAGCTTCTCATTTATAATGCTAGTTATTTCTAGGACACAAACTTGTAATATCACAACCACTATTGTTCTACTTGCTATCATCCAAATAAATACAATATTTAGAAAGCCTCTATATTTAGAATATTTAGAAAACCTCTATCAATATTTATTTACGTACTGGTATGCAATATCTATATATAACAAAGTTCAAAATTTTACCCATAAAACAGAAGATCCAGTCATAATAATAGACTGGAGTCTGAAAACCAAGAGCAAATCTCAGTTAAGATTCAAAGGTCTGTGTTGATCTTTACTTTATCTCTTTTTCTTCTTCTCTCTCAAGAATCCACACTAATCAGGAATTGCCTCCACTTTTCCAAAATGTCCCTATGTTATTAAGTTGTTCCTTGTTGCTAAAAACCAATGGTCAATTCTCATTTCTCATTTAGTTGACCTAGTAGTGACATGTGTCATGGTTTCTCAGACCATTTTCCTTGACTATTTGCTCCCTGGGCTCCAGATCATCGTTCTCTCCTGATTTTCATCCTAGATCACTGACTCTTTCTTCTGGTTTATTCTGATTGTGTTGGTTTATCTGCATTTCCCTGATTTCTAATCATTTAAATGTCCTGGGCTCAGTACTTTTATCTTTCCTGTCTACACTGATCACCTTGAAGGTCTCATTCAGTCTCAGAGTTTTAAATACCAGCTAAATGCTTATGACTCAGAAATTGAAACTTTTCATCCTGCATATCTATCTTGTACTCTCAACTTTTTTTTTTTTTTTTTTTTTTTTTTTTGCGGTACGCGGGCCTCTCACTGCTGTGGCCTCTCCCGTTGTGGAGCACAGGCCCCGGACGCGCAGGCTCAGTGGCCATGGCTCACGGGCCCAGCCGCTCCACGGCATGTGGGATCTTCCACAGGCACGAACCCGTGTCCCCTGCATTGGCAGGCGGACCCGCAACCACTGCGCCACCAGCGAAGCCCACTCCCAACTTTTATATCTAACTTTTTACTTTAATTTTGATGATGATAAACATCCCAAATTTATACTCAGAACAAAACTCCTGATCTTCCCCCAAATATACTGAGGTTTCCTAAACTCAATAAATGGAAAATCCATTTTATCATTACTGAAGCATAAAACCTTGGATTTATCTGACTCCTCTGATTCTTTAACTCTCCACACTTGATATATCAGCAATGTGTTAAAAAAAACAGCCAGACTGATCCTTTTACAACTCAGGGAAGGTCATGACACTCTTTTACTCCAAATTGTCAATGGCATCCCATGTTGCTCAAATGTAAAACCATGTTTTCTTCCAATGGGCTACAAGATAAGGTTTTCTACTACTGAAAACCTTACTTTTCATTCATTATTCCTTACTTTTTTCTTTGCTTACTACAAAACTGTCACTTTAGACTTCTTCCGTTCCTAGATCAGGCCCAACATGTTCTCATCTTTGCTTTCCTGATCCTTCTGTTTTGAAAGCTCATCCTTCAAATTTCTGCTTAGTTTACTCCATCATTTCCTACAAGTCTTTGTTTATATATTGACTATGTTAGTGACTGTGTGTGAACTTGGGTAAACTATCTTAATTTTCTGGTATACATTTTTCTAATCAGTACAATATTGATCAAGCTTATAGAATCACTGTAAGATTTAAATGAGATAGTACAATAGAATTTGTAAAAGCTGTATGAATAATATATATCTCAGTCCTCAACAAAATATGCTTCTCGAGGTATATAACAGCAGAGTATATAAAAGCTCAAATTATGCTAAAATAAAGTTTATATCAGCACCCCTACACCTCTTAAAACATGATGACAGATTTACCCAGTCTCTCTAGAAAACAACCAGTAAAGGAAAAAGTAGTAACAATACAGACAAATAGTCAAAATATTTGACTAGACTAGAAAAATACATGTTATATGTAAAAGCATATAACATGTGAGAGTCTAAAGACAGTATTCTTCAAAGTGAGGTGTCTCAGAAGAGTCCAGTGTCAAATAGGCTAAAATCAAACTTTTTATGTTTCAAAACCAACTGTCTCCAGAGTTATCACGTACAACAGTAGTCAAATCTGAGAAGCAGTACTGTAGTTGATGACATGGACATTGGTGCTTGATCATTTGGGCTCAAATCAACAGTCTTCTACTTATTAGAAGATAAGTGTAGCATGGATCCACGTTGGGCTAGTTAATCAGTCTCTCTGGTTACCTTACCTATGTTCTCTTCACTTAACTTTCAGTTCTGAAAAGTAGGAAAAATTAGACTACATTCTATTTTTGTGATAACTAAATAATCAATGATATAAGACTTAGAGCAGCGCCTAGTTCACAGGAAGTGGTAAATGGTTATTAGTTTTTAGTAACATTAACCCAGAGCCAAATCTTTTGTAGAGCTCTGCATGGAGAATAAAGTAACTCTAAGGTATAGGTAGAATCTAATATAAACAGCTGATATCTCCCAGAGTTATATGTCCCTAGCTACAAGCGTTTTCTATGGCTCCAGTGATTCCAATGTATCAAAATCACTGTCAGGAAGGAAGATAAGAAGCTGTTGTGCTGCGTGTCATCTATCTCCTTTCAGTTTCCCCAGAGTCTCCATTTCTCAAGTTTGGACAAGGAGTCAGCTGGAGTCTCAACTGGAGTCAAAAGTGGAGCTCACTGCATTGGATAATCTTGTCCTAGATGCAGATTTGAATCAAATCCCATTTGGGGGACCAAGAAATGTCAAAAACATGTGTTAGCTTTGAAGTGCCCTGAAACTTAAAATTATCCTTTAGACCCTTGAAGAATTTAGAGCTCTTTAAGTATTACAGCCTCTTGGTGAGGTACTTAAATCTATCTGCCCTAAACTTCTGTCCTAATGATTTCTCAGGGACAGTTTATTTTCCATCAGTCTGCTGTTCTAGGAAGTACTCAAAATGATCTATTTCTGTCTGGACCAAAGTGTGGGGACAATATGAATCAGCTGAATCCTGAAGTGAGTGTTTCTCACTAGTAACTGAATTTTGATAAAAGGAAAAAAAGGGAATGGCTGAAATCTGTGGGTACAAGAGAATTTTTTTCCTTTTTGAAGTAACTCTAACATAGATCCAATCTCTCCTCACCAATCATGTGTTTGGTACAAATACAGATTTCAATTAGTTTAAGATCACATTTTATATCTAATGCTAACTAAAATGCAACTCGTTTTACTCCCATTTCTTATTATATTAACATTTTAGTGTGCTGTAGCCTTCCACTATATACCCTTCACACCTTTGGCTAGAACTCATGGCACTGGGTCTATGTATGAGTGTGATGTAACATAATTGCAGGAGCATAATGCATCATTACCATTTTTGCTTTCATATAAGCCACAAACCATTTTAATTCTGAATAAACTGTACTTTTAGTTACAACTCATATTCAGTAATTGGCTTTTGATCTTTATATGTGCTATGAAAACTGCTCTTTTATAATTTATTACCATAAAAGGAAAAAAATACTAAAGTGAAATAGTTACAGGTCTAGGTATAAATCTCCAATGAATTTATAAATTCTACTGAAGAGTTGAAAGTAATTATGTTGATTTGGGCAAATGAGTTTATCATTTAGGCAAATTCATACTATTAAAATGAATTTAGGAAAACTCTAAAAGGGTGAATTTGGGGGGCATAATGTCTGCTGTGCTTCCTTTATTTCAGTTAATTTTACCCAAAGGTAATTAGTTCAAAATTTCATGTTAATTCTTATATTAATCATCTTTTCTGAAATACTGATTCAATGTTACTGCCTTGGGTGACTTAAATAATATTCTCTTTTTAGCAAATAAGGGTCTCAGAAGATGCTCTCTTATCCATTCCATTAATGCATATAATTGGGAACTTGCAGGCCACAGAATCCTCCTTTTTCCTTAGAAGTTAGAAGCTAACTATTGATAGTGAATTAAAGAAAGAAAAGTGTTAGGTTAAATTCATGTCTGAAGAAGTCTTTGTGAAATGTTTTTGAGAGGTAGAGATATAAAGAATGAGAATGTTTTGATCACTTGCAAATGACTTTTATCGCATATATATGTCATACATATATATATCATATAAATATAAATAACATATATGTCATATAAATACCATATAAATAGAATGTGTTTTTAAGCCATATGATTTTCTCTTCTTAAAATGTAAAATGTTTCACATTTTACACATTTTACATTTTACATTTCTGAATAATGAAGCAATCTCTGTGATGATGATCGACCAGAGGTTACTTGCAAACAAATCATCAATCCACACAAACACAGAAAACAAAAAAAAATGCCAGTTGTATAACTAAAAGAAATATTTGTTGAATGAAACAAGGGTCAGTAAATTTATCTCACAGAACAGACAGAGCATCACATGTTTCTGACTGTTAGTTTAAAATGTCCATGATATTTTCTTTCTGGGCTGACATTTTCTTCTCTCCAATGCAATTTGTAACTTAATCCTGTACAACTTTATGATTTGAATAGTAATTTTATACAATAATTTCACTTCATCCTAAACTATCACTTTGTGTTCTGTTACCACTTATACAGATGTGGTTTTTAAAATTTTCATTATTTTGATACAGTTAGAAGAAATGTTTTGGTGAGAGAAATTTCTCTTTTAAATGTTGGATATTGCTTCTTTTGAAAACAGAAAACACTAGGCATGGAACAAAAGTATGTTCTCATTTATTATTCATTCCATAAATATTATTCAGCATCTATTATATATAGGATGGTCTCTGACACATATTGGAGGATGGATAGCTCTATAAAACCTTATTTTTCCTTCAAGAAATCTTACCCGAATGACAAGAAAATAGTTGCTGTTGATTCTCTACCACTCTGGGCTGGCCCAGCACTGCCAGGCAAATTGCTAAAGTCACACCAGAAGCATTCCATCTCTCCATCTCTGTTGTAGGTCAAGACTCCTGCTAGTCTGAGCTACAGAACTACCTATTTAATTATTGCATCTTTTGAAACACACACACACACACATCCCCCCACATACACACACATACCCCTTACCCCTGTTGGACACTGGACATTGCTAATAGAACAATGACAGAGTTATTGAAACCCATTTGAGGAAGGAAATATTTCTTTGACTTGCTTACATTTAGAAAAACATATTACAGTCAGAATAAAGTTTATTTCTTTCCACTTTATTGCTTCCTTGTGTGGATATGCTGAACTAAGAATCAGGGCTTGTTACCTTTTAGTTATGACCCTTGACTTTCCCAAGAATGTTTTAAAAACCTGATTTTAGTCAAAACTCCATTTCTCAAAGAATTTTTTTTTGAGTCTTTCTATTATACACAATGCCAGGGAGCACAACAAGTGAGACAATGCGGGGGACCACAGCTGCTATACACTAATTTCTGAACTGCAAATGGCTTACTGTGAGACATTAAACAGGAATCTTGTGAAAGAGACCTGACTTAGAAGCCTGACACGGGCCAAGAGACATAGAGTACCATAGTGTATTCTCTCGTCCCTAGACACGGGACTTGGGAATGGAGGGTAACATTGATCATCCTCCTAAAAGCCCAGGGACTGACTTAATCCCAAATGTCTCAAATTTGGAAAAATGTACTGCTAAAGGAATAGAGTAATTTTTGCACTTCTATAAATGTGGTGGCAATTATTACAAGAGCATTATGCAGTTTAGACTTGAGAAAAGAAAGATATCTTATCAGAACAGTTAAGAAATTGAATGTGTCCTCATGTGGAAACCTTTTGATGAAGAACTCTAATTCCTTAGATAATCTTTTTACAGTCTCTCAAGAAAGTTCACTTTAGGGAACAGAATGCCAGTTGTACAACGGGCAATGGCAAAACTAGACATAGTAGGAAAAGACTTCACAGTGCTAAGAAAACATCTAAATACAAAAATCAAAAGACTTAAGACCAAACCTTCTCTGCTTATCCTAAATAGCAAAGGGAGCTGATGTTGAAAGATGAAGAAAATAATTACAGATTATATAAATTATTTATGTTAGCTGACCATTCTAGCATGTTATGGCTCTGATCATTAACCATCATATATCTCTTTGATATTCACCTAGTAGATGGCCAAATACAGACGGTCATATGCTCAACAAGTACCAACACAAAAAAATGACTATTATTTGAAGAGACTGTCTCCTCTAACTCATAACTTAGATTATATACTTGAAATCTAGATCTAGGACTTTGCCCACATACTGATGCTGTAATAAGCAGAGAGAAATATATAATGAGTAAATATATGCATATGAGTGTAAAAATTAAGATACATGTCATGTATTTGCAGATAATTTTCTGTGATCGCAATTAACTTTATATATTATACATTTTTTTCAGTGAATAACTTAAGGAAAGGTTGAAGTTATTTTTACTTGGATAATTTATTTTTAAACATAGGCATAGTCTATGTTCACTGTAGTGGAAAATGGTGTGACTACTTTACACGAACAATTAGATTTCATTGCTTTAGTATTATTGGACAAAGTCAATCACTGCCATAAAATCTGCATTAGGCTCTGCTTTCCATGTGGCAACTTACAATGTTATATAATCAGACCAATAATTTTGATTTAACATCACCACCATGTTTGTGTACCTACTGAAGGCACCTTTCACATAGAATATAAAGTGAATGGCACCTAGTTAAATTGTGCAACAGGGCAGGAATGCATATCACATAAGTTGGCAAAATGTGACAAGGACTTTGCAATATAAATCATTTACCTGATTAATCAGGAAAAGGGAGACTTTTCTGGCTGATCAGTCTGTAACCAAACTTCTGCAAGTGCTTTGGAACTACTAGTTTTTTAATTGAAGAATATGATATAAGTGAAACAAATTCCAGCTAAAATCGACTTTAGGAGTTCTTTTGGTTAACTTTAAGTGATTTCCTTGAGGTAAATATATTTCCTACCCTTTTGAGCAAAAACATTCTATAACTACCTCCATAAATGTGAAAATGTGCTAAATTGTCCTTCAAACTTTTGTTTTTGGTAAGTCCATCATATTTCATAATCTTTCTGCAAACATACTTATTCCTATTTAAAAAATCATCTTATTAAGGTATAAGTTACATTAAAAAGTACAAATTAACAACGAGTTCACAGGTCTATTAATTTTTATGAAGTGGACACATTCAAAAACAAAATCCAAAACAAGAAACAGGACACTATCCACATTTCAGAAGCTTCCCTCAAGCCCTGTCCCAATAGCATCCCTCCTCTTTAGAGGTAACCACTTTTCTGAAGATTAGATTGCTTCTGAGCATCATTCAAATGGACTTTTACAGCATGTTTCCTTTTATGTTTGACTCTAAAAAAATTGTGATATCGGACTATGTTGTTGCAGGTGGCTGTCATTTGTTCCCTTTCATTTCTATATCCATTGTAAGAATATTACACAGTTTATTCATCCACTATATTCTTGTAAACAATTTTGTTTTTCCAATTTGGGGTCATTTCAAATAATGTTGCTACAAACATTTTTGAACATGTCTTCTGGTGCACAAACATAGACATTTCTCTTGTTACTGTACTTAGAAGTGCAATTACTTACTTATGGGGTACTCACATGTTTATGTTTAGTAGATACTGCCAAAAAGTTCAACAAATCATTATAACACAAACTTGAAGTCTGTAGTGCTATTTGTTGCTTGGTAGCTTATATTATCTTGGAAACATTTTTACTGTTTTTCTTCAAATAGTGTTCATGCTGCAGTGCCTTTCACTTCTCCCTTTGTTACTCTAATATATAAACATTAATTTTTTTTTTACCATGCCCCAAATGTGTCTTACTCCTTTTTCTATATTTTCCAAACTTTTAAATCTCTCTGTGCTTCAATTTGCTAATTTTCACTGATTTAACTTTCAGATCATAAGTCCTTATTTGAGCTATTGTGTAATGTACTATTAAATCAATTTATCAAGTTCTTAATTCTAGGTAGTATGTTCTTCTAATGTTAGAGTTATTTTTGAACTATTTTCTTTAAATTCTAATTTCCTACTGAAAATCTCCATAGATAGACAGATATAGACAGATATATAGATATAAACTTCAGTTATTTGAAATATAAGATATGGCTCATACCTCCACTATTTGGTTTTTGATTTTTCCTGTAGGTCTGTTTCTATTGTATGGTTTTTCACTTAGTTTTCAATAAGTTTTCTTTTCTTTTCTTTTTTTTTTTTTTTTTTGGTATCCTGGTGTTCCTGTTTTTTTGTTTTTTTAATTCCAGGCATTCTGTATGAAAATGTGTCCAGGTTATTTGTGAGTATACAAAGTGTTATTATTTTCTTCTTTTGTCCCTAACAAGAAGTTACACTATGGGAAGATAGCTTTAATCTTACCAGGAGTTAACTCTTTTGAGGCTAGGTTTCTGTCTTCACGAGAGCAATTCTACATTGTCTGGCCATTCTCTATGGGAAAATTTCTTCAGAGATCCCAAGTAAAATCCTAAATGTGTTCCAGCACTCACCACCCTCCCCATGTCCCAATGAGACTGCTAAATGCTTTTCTCAACTTCTCAGCATTTCTTCTGCTGCTTAGACTAAGGACAGATGATCATGATATAATCAGAGCAGAAACGGCTGAAGTTTAAGATCTGGCTACAACTTGTAAATAAGCAAATAACTCCAAAGCAACAGCAACTTCCAATATCAGGGTCACTTCTTTTTGTTTCTTATCTCTCTAAGATATTGACCTCTAAAATTTTGACTGACTTGATGGTTTTCTGATGTTTTTAAATTGATTTTTTAAATATTTTATTCACTTTTCTAGTTTTTCTCAGCAGAAGAGTTAGTCTGATACAACCTGATCTGCCATAGTCAAAAGCAGAAATTTTATGTATTTATTTTTCACTCAAACTGTGCTACATTCACATATATTTTATTTAACAAGAACAGCAGGATAGTGAGAGGCATATATAACTTTTGATTTAATTTATAAACATGCCTTTTTATCAGCTCAGTAAAACATTTTAAACATAAGACCTGACATTAAAAGCACAAATTTATTATTTATATATAGACTCCTTTATGTTCCTAATATCATGTTTGGGCTTTGTTTCTAAAGACTTAATTAGGCAAATTATTATGGAATTATTTGAGACTGCAGTCTAAACATAAATATAAAAGTTAAATAATATCTTCATAGAGTAGTCTCTATTGGGTATATGAATGTAGCCATATGAAGCTATTAATTTTTGGAAGGAAATACACAAATATTCTATATAATTTCAGGTCATTTTTATATGACTATATTTTTGCCTTTGGTTAAGGATAAATCCATTGAATAATTATATAATCAAATAATTTATTTTTTCTTTGGTTTTAGAAATAGTAATTTCATTAAATTAGAAGTAATCAGTAAAATTGTGTACTTAAGAGAATTTTTGGTGATAATATTTAACCATGGATATGGAGAATTATATATATTTTTAATCACAAAGTCTGTCTCAATTTTGAAGGTGTCAAAGTTTTTAATTTATTTTACTGCTGGCTTAAAAACCTGAAAAGAACTCTTTTCTTCACAATTTGAGAACAAATGAATATTCCTAGGAAAAGTGTAATATAGGTTGCCAGAATGTCCTTCCACGTAATTGGGGAATAAAGAAAATAAGCCCATCGATTAGAATTTAATTATTTATACGTGTACATGTTGATGTTTACTTAAATATGTGTCTTCTCACTTCATTTTCTACTTGTATTGGTAAAAATGGAAAAATTTATAATATTTACACTAATTCAATATTGGATAAAATAAAATGAAATATGCTATGTTGATTAAACATTTCAGTCAGTTCTGCCTTGTTTATGGTCTCATCTCCCATCCAACCCTAGAAAACCTGGTGCTGCTAGAGACTTCCATCTGATGGCTTTTTAATAGCTCAACCACTTTTATTCAAACTATGTTTTCTGAGCAGCTACAATATGCCTCTCCTTAGGCTGACTGGGGAAGTGTACCTCAGTGCTGAACAGGAAACTCTGGAACTGCACGCTGAAGCACAGAGGCTACCCTCCATGCTTCCTCTACTCTGGTCTTCTCATGCACATCCCAACAGTCCTTCTCAAGTCTCTGTGTAAGCAGCCTGGGTGGTTTCTTAATCTTTGAGTAATGAAAAGGTCCTGACTCTGATCTGGATCTGTCCTTAGAATCTGGATACCATCCCCGTCTGGGTCCACAAACTATCCTTGCTTTATTCCTACATACATTCATACAAATGTATGGCTAGATTTCTGAGAATCAGCCTTCTGCTAAACTATGATAATTCTCCTCCTATGTGTTGGGACAAATCACTACTTTGCTTTATTCCTCTTTGCTGTACTTTTTGCCATTTGCCTGGATCATGACCAGAAATTACCTCTCTCACTTGAGAGTGTCTTCCAGCCTGGATCTCCTCACTTACCAGCATCGGGCACTGGGGCTTGTTCCATGGTATGTCAAGCCACAGCCTCTTTCTTGCCTTCACTGTTATTTGTTACAAATTAGCTGCCATGCTCCTTCAGGAATTCAGAGACACAACAAATCTCATATAAGCAATCCTTTGCTGTGTCACAGAATTGACCTCTCTTTTTTTCCTCTGTAAAGGATACATTTATTTTCTAACTATAGGGACAAGTTTATCACATTAAAATAACAGTCAAATATTATTCAGTCAATCTTAAAAACAACCAAACATAATATATAATATCTAACATACAAGGAAAACAGAAACTTTGAGGAAATGAAAATTCAGTATATATTCCTTCCAGAAAATATTACATGCTAGCAACAAAACCCTGGTATATTTATGAATTTTTCTAATACCAATGAAAGAAGCTGAATTATTAACAATCACCAAAATTAAGTCTGTAATACCAATCCCATATTAAAAATATATGACTTTAGTCATTCCATTTGATTCAAATCACAGCTTGAGGTGGTATATAAGTGGAAGAGTAAAGAAAGAAGAGTATACACACTGGTGAGTCTACCTTGGTAATCAAGGAGTGAAAAGATTTTAAAATCAGATCACCTTTACGTATAAAACATGATACTTAATAAATTATTCAGCTAATCCATCAATGCATCCTCCCCCCACAAAATTGAAATCTATGATGAATGAGTACATAACATTCAGAAAAAAACTCTTCTAACACTTATTTTCACTAGAATTCATTTTACTTAACAGTTTTATATGATTATTCTGATTAGTGATACTTTTGATGAGGTAAATTAAGAAAACTAAGCTTTTAGCCATTTTTATTGCCAAGTAATAGGAAAAGTATATGTTCTCACCTTGTCTGAATATTACCCTATCACTACATCTAGATGTTTAGGATGAGCTGAGACTCAGAAATTAGCCAAACCAAATATGAAATTTCAAAATCATAGATAGGATTAAAATGGGGAAAATCTTATGAATGAGTAAGGGATAGAGTAAAGATCAAAGAGGGGGTGAGAGAAAAGTTCAGAGATAAAACTCTGAGTGCCTGTAGAACACTATTGTGGTACAAAAATAGCCTTTAAATATTATGATGTGTTTATGGACAAATCATTGCAATATAATCTTTTGTTCAATCAACCATATCACATGTTCTGTTTCATCACAAACATAAAAAGGTTTGTAATGAGGGACCCCCTAAGAATTTACTGTCCAAGAGTTAAAATATTAAAATACACACACACAGATTTCTGAGTAAGTAACTGTAACTAAATCAGTAAATACATATAGAAATATCAAAGTTTAGGCAAAATAGCTAGTGGAAGTCCCAGTAGAGCAGGATGAGTAGGTGAGTTTGAATAAAGCTTAATTGTCATTGATTTCACTATTCCTCAGAGAAAAACTATGTTAGCAGAAAGACAATGTTTTAAAGGATTCCAGAGAAAAGGCATTCAAAAGGCTGGACTCTGACCACGTGACTTCACATCTATCTAGTCTGGGTAAAGGTTCACATGGCCCAAAAGGGAGATAGGTGTCTCAGGCTATCCCAGCTTGATGATACCAGCCATTTCAATAATAAAACCAATTATCCTTGAACTGATTCTGTACCCACTGAACTAACTCCTTTTTGGAATTGGGCTGCTCAAGGAAGACTTTCCTACGGAGAACGGATGTCCTGGGTAGTCACCATGAACATCGCAGCTATACTGCTCATGACAAATCAATATTTTGTGGTTCTGGTTACAGCTGAATCTTTTGAAAATATGATCATTGTGGATTAGTTCTCAAGAGACTAAACTACTTGAGCTACACAGACAAAATTATGTTTTTGTTCCAGAAACACTGATAAGTAAATATATCCAATGCATCAAGTCAGAATTTTTAAATACTTTTTAATTCAGTTTTAATGTACACTCAGCAAAATGCAGAGATCTGAACTGTTCACTTCATGGACTTTGACAAATCTATACAACTGTGTATACAACACTCAAAACAAAATGTTTCTCCACCCCACAGAGTGTTCTCGCCATCCTTTTAAGTCCATCTCTTCCCACAGAGGAACTGTTTTGATCCCTATCACCATAGATTATTTTTGCCTCTTCTAGAACTTTATATGCATGAAATCATAGGGCATATCTTACTTTTTTCTTGACATTTTCATATACTACGATAGCTACAAGATGACTCCATGTTGTTGCACTTATTAGTAATCATTTTTTCTTGCTTAGTTTATACCACTGTATGAATGTACCAAAATTTGTATACCCATTTTCCTGTGGATAGATAACTTGTTTCCCCACCATCTCCTCAACTCTCCCAGTTTGGAGCTAATACAAATAAAGATGCTAAACACTTCTTCACATATATTGGTGGGGGAATATGCACACATTCATTTATTTTCATTATACACCAAGAAGTGAACGTTGAAGGTTATAGGGCAGGTGTGTGTTTAATTTACTGTATAAGAGAGTATCAAATATTTTTCCATGTTATGCTTCCACCAGCAATGTATAGCATGAGAGTTCTCAGTTGCTCCACATTCTCAAAACATTAATCATTTAAAAAACTTAGTCATTCTAGAGCGAGTGTAGTGATATCTCTCTCATTGTTTTAATTTGCATTTCCTTGATGAAGCACTATGTTGAGCTCCTTCCACATGCTTATTTTCTTTTGTAAAGTGTTTGTTCAAGTCTTTTAATTGGGCAGTTCGTGTTTTCAACTATAAATTGAAGGATAATCTTTAGATTATCTGAATACAAGTCCTTTGCCAGAAAATTTTACAAATATTTCTCCCAGTCTCTGGCTTGCTTTTTCATTTACTTAATAGTGTCTATTAATGAGAGAAGTTTTCAAATTTTAATGAAACCTAATTTAATAAATTTTTAACATATTGCTAGTGCTTTTGTATCTGAGGAAAATTTTGTCTACCCCAGTGCTGTAATGACACGTTCCTATGTTTTCTTCTGTAATCCTTAAAATTTTATCTTTTATATTTAGGACTGTGATACACCTTTGAATAATTTTTATATATGTTTTAAAATATGGAAGAAGATTCATTTTTCTTGACTTTAATATTCATTTGTTCCTACACCATTAGTTGAAAAGACTTTGCTTTCTCTTTGAATTGCTTTATTACTTTTGTTAAAAAATCAATTTCCACATGTTATGTGAGCTTACAGACATCCGGACTTCATGCTCAGTTCTATTAATCTATTTATATATCCTTATTAATTTCTGTCCCTTTACAGTACTTTAAAAATTTGAGCAGTAGAAATCATCCATCTTTTATGCCTTTTTAAAGTTGGTTTGGCTATTTTAAATCATTTGCATTTTCATATAAACTTTAATTTTACCAGTCATTTCCTCAAAAATCACTCTTTGGATGATAATTGTGCTTGCATGTTTAAGATAGTTACTTCTTACATGTATTTTTGCTATTGTTTTCCGTTTCAATTCTGATTTTGTCAGAGAATACATTCTGTACTATTTTGACACTCGAAATTTACAAAAACTTTTTTTAAGTCATTAGGTTTGTTATATCAAACACGTGCTTGAAAACAATGTGCATTCTATAGTTATTGAGTGTAACTGTTCTATAAATGTCAATTAGGTATAGGTAGTTTACTTTGTTATTTAAATCTTCTAAGTCCTTATAGATTTTTGTGTGCTAGTTTTATAAATTACTGAGAGAGGAGTGCTAAAACAACTATTTATCAATTTTTGCTTTAAAAATTTTGAAATTGTTAGTAGGTGAATAAGCATATATAATTGATTAACTTATTTCATTATTATTATGAAATTTCTCTTCTTCTGAAAATACTCCTGAAAATACAAACACAGTCTATCTGATATTAATAGAGCCATACCAGCTTTTTTTTTTTTTTTTTTTTTTTTTTTTTTTTTTTTTATCTTTATGTTTAATTAATTGTCCCCTGCATCGGCAGGCGGACGCGCAACCACTGCGCCACCAGGGAAGCCCCATACCAGCTTTTTGATGAGTAATGTTTTGCCTTCAAGCTGTCTCTATCTTTATGTTTAATTAATATTTTTCTCTTATAAAGACTATTTAGTTAAATCTTCCTTTTTATCCCAGTCTGACAATCACTGCCTTAAAATCAAAGTGTTTAGTCCATTTACTATTTATATAATTATTGTCATGGTTGGGTTTAATCTATACCATACTGCTGTATGTTTTTGTTAGATCTATCCTTTTTTTATTTGTATCTCTTTTCCTATCTCTCTTTTACTTAACCAAGTAGTTTTTGTCATTTTTTATCTCCATTTTGTTTTTAGGTGTTTATTTTATATTACTTTTATAGTGCTTATTCTAGTGATTATAGTAATATGCATCCTTAACTTACCACTGTCTAGCTTGAATATAATACCATCTCATGTATAATGTAAAGCTATTCCTCTCTTCCTGACTTTTTTGCTACTTTTTCATTTATTTGCAGCTACATGTTATTAACTCCAGGAAACACAGGAATTAGTTTTGCCTTAAATGGTTTATCTTTAAATAAAATTAAGAAAAATAATATTTTATACTTAACCCCAAATATACCATTCCTAGGGTTCTTCCTTCGTTTAGATCCAAGTTTCAATCTGATATCATTCTCTTCATTCTGAATAACTTTTTTTAGCATTTATTTTAGGATAGGTTTGGTGGTAATGAATTTCTTTATATAGCATTTAGTTGAAAATTTCTTTGTCTTCATTTTAGAAGAAATTTTCACCATAGAATTCTGTGTCGATTTTTTCTTTTAGTACTTTAGAGATGTCATTCCTTTTTTGTCCATTAATCAAATGAGTAGTCTTACATATTGCTGTTTACCTTGTCTTTTTTTTTCCTCTGCTACTTTCAAGTATCCTCCATAACTTTAGTTTTCAGCATTCTGACCATGATGTGCCTAGATGTGGTTTTGTTTATATTTATTCTATTTGGGGTTGCCTGAGCTTCTTCAATCTTTAAGTGTATTTATTTCACAAGATTAGAGGATTTTCAGCTATTATATATTCAAATATATACTTTAGCCCAGTCTCTCTCCAACGAGGATTTCATTTACACATGTCAGACTGCTTGATGCAGTTCCATAAGTCCCCTAAGGCTTGAGGAATTTTTTCTTTATTCTTCAGATTAGATTACTTCTATTGATCTGACGGCAATTTGCCTGACGTTTTTTTTCTGCCATGTCCAACTTGCTGTTAAACTCATCTGGTGAATTTTTCATTTCAGATATTGTAATTTTCTACTTGTAATTTTATTTGTTATTTTCTTAAAACAGTTGTATTAAAGTATAATCATATAGCATAAAATTCACCAGTTGTAAGTATATAATTCAATGCTTTAAAACAAATTTATAAAATTGGGAAGCTAGTTTTAGAAAATTTCCATCATTTCGGAATGATTCCTTTTTGCAGTTGATCCCCGTTCCTACCTCCAAACCCAGGCAGCAACACATCTGCTTTCTGTCTTTAAAGATTTCTCTTGTAAATACATATCTCATAAATCAGGGGTCCCCAACCCCTGGGCCGTGGACCGGTACCGGTCTGTGGCCTGTTAGGAACCAGGTCGCACAGCAGGAGGTGAGTGGCGAGCAAGTGAGCGAAGCTTCATCTGTATTTTCAGCAGCTCCCCATTGCTCGCATTACCGCCTGAGCTAAGCCTCCTGTCAGATCAGCAGCGGCTTTGGATTCTCATAGGAGCGTGAACCCTACTGTGAAATGCACATGTGAGTGATCTAGGTTGTGCGCTCCTTATGAGAATCTGAAGCCTGATGATCTGAGGTAGAGCTGAAGAGATGATGCTAGCGCTGGGGAGTGGCTGCAAATACAGATTATCATTAGCAGACAGGTCTGACTGCACAGAGACCATAATAAATCAACTGCTTGCAGACTCATATCAAAACCCTATCAGTGAGTTCCAAGTGAAAACAAGAGCAGGACTCCCACTGATTCTGCATTATGGTGAGTTGTATTATTTCATTATATATTACAATGTAATAATAATAGAAATAAAGTGCACAATAAATGTAATGCTCTTGAATCATCCTGAAACCAACCCCCAACCCCCAATCCATGGAAAAACTGCCTTCCACAAAACCGGCCCCTGGTGCCAAAAAGGTTGGGGACCACTGTTATAAATGGCATCATACCATATGCAGTACTTTGCATCTGGTTTCATTCACTAAAGACAATTTTATGACGTTTACCCATATTACAACATACAATATTTTGTTTATTTTTTATATTTTTTTCATTCACTGGTGATGGACACTTGGGTTGTTCCAAATTTTTGCCTCTTATGAATAATGTTGCTATGGAACTAAATGTAAAAATCTGGGTGTGTGTATGTGTGTGTGTGTGTGTGTGTGTCTATATGTACATTTCACTGTGTGTAGATACATAGGGATATTTCTGTGTCATATGGTGAGTTTAGGCTTTACTTTTGAAGAAACAAACTGTTCTCCAAAATGACTATACTATTCTGCAGTCTAATCCCCCCAAACATGAGAGTTTTATTTCTTCCTCATCCTCAACACTTACACTTTTTGGCCTTTGAAAAATTATAGCCATTATAGTCAGTTTAAAATGGTACCTTGTTGGAACTTCCCTGGCGCTCCAGTGGTTAAGGCTCTGTGCTCCCAATGCAGGGGCCATGGGTTCATCCCTGGTCAGGGAACTAGGATCCCACATACTGCATGGCACAGCCAAAAAAAAAAAAAGGTATCTTGTTGTGGTTTTAAATTTCATTTCCTTAATAACAGAGATATAGGCTATTTTTTAAACTTTTTTATAGTTCATATCTTTTCTACTGAGAATTCCCAGACGTTTTTTCACTGTGTCATTATTTTTCTCTAAGTCAGATTTTCTAAGCAGCATTATCATTTTGAACCACATAATTTGTTTGGGGATGCTGTTCTGTGCATCATAGGATGTTTAGCAGGATCCTTGGCCTCTACTCATTGAATGCTAGCCAGCAACATAACCACCAGTCGTAACAATAAAATACCACCATACATTGCTAAATGTCCACTTTGGGGGTCAAAAAACACCCCAGTTGAGAACTTCTGCTTTGATAGTTGCTTTAAATTCTACTTATGCTAATTCCAATATCATGAGGTAGCTTTTCCTGTTTCTTCAAGTGTACAAGGGTATACTGTAATTATGGATAATACATTGTAGACACTCTGGCTTCTGTTTTCTTCCTCTGAGGAGTATTATCTTTTGTTTAGCACTCAAATTGCTGGCTTATTGCCTTGTAAAAATGGGAACTTGGTTTTGTGCTTTATTAAAGTCAACCTGTTTTAGATTTTCCCTTGTTCTTGGAGTGAATCCCTTAATTCAGGGCTGTACTTTTTATGCCTGATGTAAGTCTCTTCTGGTTTTTCAAAGGAAAGCCCAAGGTATTTCCATGTACCTCCACTTTGGCAGGATTCAAACTTAATACTGATACTATGTTTCCCATGAGATGCGCAGCAGTTGCAATTTCTGCTCAGGGGTTTTCAACATTCCATCCGTGTCTTCCACTTGGTTTCTTAGAGCCTTCCCAACACTTACATAATTCTGTGTGTCAGTCAAAGATTTGAAGACAGCTTTTCTGAACATTTTGAGCTTCTCCATCTTCTTGGTATTTTCCCATGCTTAATTTTCCAGCTGCTCTGGTATTGCTAAACTGATTCTTCTAACCCATCAAGCAGATAAAGATCTGTTTATTGATACTGTTTATTCTGATATCACCTCTGTGTGGTTAGTCTTTTATATCCAAACTTTACAGCAAGATTAAATAACTTCATGGTCACATTGCTAGTAAAGTAATCCTCTTTCCATTTCACTATACTTTTATTTCCTAACATTGTTTTTTTCTATGTAGGTTTTCTTTTTTTTTTACCTAGTCATCTGAATTTAAAAGTTCATGATTTGTAGTTTTCTATTTATAAATATTATAGATTGTCTAAAATACTCTATCACAGGTATTAATTGTCAGAAAGTAGCACTAATATGTATGTATTTGATTAAAATAAAACAATTTAGTAAAAGTAGGCTTCTATTCCTATTTATGAGCTAAGTAGGCTGCACCTTAAAGTCAACTCCAGGATGTTAACTCCAAAAGCCTTTTAAGCTTTGTCAAAACATTTTTCCAAATATGTGTGAGACTAATTCTAGATTTTCTACTCCATTCATTTATTTTTCTATCTTTGAGCCAGTGCTACACTGTTTTGATTATTGCAGCTTTATAATAAACCTTGAAATCAGTTGGTGAAATAAGTCCAGTTAAAAAATACTAAGGCCAAACTCACAGAAACAGAGAGTAGCATGGTGGTTACCAGGGGCTAGAGGGCAGGGTAAATCAATATACACTGGTCAAAGAGTACAAACTTCCAGTTATAAGATGAATAAGTTCTGGGGAACTAAGGTTCAGTACGGTGACTATAATACTGTATTATACACTTTAAATTTGCTAAGAGAGTTGATCTTATATGATGTGATGAAGGTGTTAGTTAATGCTACGGTGGTAATCATTTTGCAATATGTAAGTGCATCAAATTAACGTGTTGTATACCTTAAGCTTAAGAAGACCCACTAGTGCAATTTATTTCTCAGTTCTCAGGATTTCTAACACTTAAACAAATCAGAAATCCCTCTTTTTTCCTTCATTACAAAATAAGTTAATTAATTAATAATGAATTAATAGTAATACTATTAAACTTTTCATGTCTATGTATATTTAAATCTTAGCTTCACAATAACCCATCCATTTCAATGAGGAATCTTAATATAAAGAGATTAGCTTCAACACACAGTTACTAAATGGCAGAGTTGGAAATCAAATTTTGGCAGTTTAAGCCAGAGCTTAGTTCTTAGCTACCTTACCTCTATTAGTAATTAAACAGTTGAAAACTATGCAAAAGCATACAAAGAAAATAATAAATTATTTTAACCTCACTCAACAAGAATAATCGCTGTTATTTTGGTGTGCTTTTCTCCATACTCTTTTTTATTTATATACCAAGAGTATGAAGCCAAAAATGAATACATTCTTATATGTGATAAATATCGATCCATTCATTCCAGCAATCTAAATACAATATTATATCCCAGACTTATTTAACTCAAGACTGTGTGAAGGAAACAAAGAGATCTCTTGAAATAACAGAACCTATATTCAATAATGAGAATGATATAGTTACTGGTGTTTATATTTATGTGCAAAGAACACTAAAGGCTGTAAAGGGTAAAGGTATTTTTTTTTTTACTAAGGCAATATCCTTAGGAAGGCAATATAGCAAAATTTGCTATAGGATATCTCCTTGTTTTGTGACTTTGTTAAATTAACATTTGTTAAGTAAACCCCCATCCCAGGGTATCTACGAGATAGTGAGCTAGGTTCAACAAAAGACCACAAGGGAACTGAAATAGAAAAGTTTACTACTCACAGGTCTTGGAGGAGATGTACAGCAAGGGGAAGTCAAGGCAGGGTGCAGGCAGAGAAAAAGGTAGGAACTGGGGCACACGCCTTTACCAGGAGCTGTGAGTGAAATGCATTTGGGTTCCCAGGCTAAGGCCAGATGGATCATAGACCCTGAGGGTCTTATCCAAGCAGTACACAAGGTTAAAGGCCCTGGGAGGCAGGGGAGACTTTATCACAAGGGCCCTTGGGGAAGTCATACCAGGAACCTACACTTACTTGTGACTCTGTAGGTTGCTGTCTAGAGCATGCATTTGCATCAGGGGCTAGTGTCAGTTTAAGGCCTCCACAGCCTCTGCTTGGCCAAACAGAATGGATGCCACGAACGCAGCAACACCACAGAGTAGCTTAGCTAAACTCTGGACACCTTACCACTAAATTCTTGGTCTTCTCATTTTCACTCCAAGGAAGACTAGACCATACTTCCACATTGTTTCTCTGAGCTAGATGGGTGTGTCTGAACTCTCTCCATAGTGAGCAGTGTTTTCCTGCTCTGAACATTTCTGCTCTATCATATCTATAGAGGTGCCGGGCAGTAGGGAAAGATCCTTTCTGCTTAGACTCAACTATACTTGGGCTCCTCATTTGCAGGGGTCAGGACACATCACTGTTTAATCACCTTCCCTCTAGTGATATGCTTGTTTACAAAAGCATAGGTTTCTGTTCTGGCCTTAAACAATAAAATTGGAATAATTTCCATTTTGCCCATTTATTGAGCAAGTGATAAAATGTATAGGGTAATAGTATATATAGATAATTATGTTATTAATAATAAGACTTCTTATGAACATACTATCTCCTCAGAAACTGTTTCTTTTCCAAAGATAGCACTTCTCATAGATAGCAATTGGGTACAGTGAGGAGGAGGTATAAGGTCACAAGCTAATAGTGATTAGTTCCATAAAATGGAGCTTGTAGTTTTTCTTTGTTTTGATTTATAGAAGAAAAATGTGACTGTTTCAGTGTTTCGCAGAAGAAAAAGCATTAACTTATTCTTCAGTATGCATTAGTGTACACACACACACACACACACACATATACATATAATTCATTTCATGTACATATGCTTTATGGTCTACTATATTTTTAGGTTACCCCTTCCTCTGGGTGGGGAAACAGGGCACAGCCCTCCCTGTTCACCACTATTTCTAAGCATAGCTACAGGAATAATTCATTCCCCGCTGACAAGGATAATTGAGGTAATCAGCTATCAAATGAAAACAGTTTATTATCTGTTTTACTTAGTGTTTTTATCTTATAAAAGTTTGAATGAGATTTTAATAAAAGACCTCTGAAATTTTAATTTTTATTTCTCTAAAAACAAAGCAATTTAACTAATCAAAAAAGGATGTCTAATTTGTGTACAAATAACTCCCAAATGCATTGAAGTTCCTGTGTTTTGATTGTTCTGGAGTATTAAATATAAGTACTTCAATGAGCTGTGTTTAAGATGAAATATGTGAAAGATAGATACATTCTGATTGGAGGACGTGTTCAACAGATATTTAGCTTGCCTTAGTCAGGAAAAAAAAGCTCTTAACATATCTTTATTTGAGCTAACAATGTAATTCTAAACTCCTGCCTTCATGTATACATTTCGGGAACACAGAAAATACGTTGGTCAAAATATAGTTTGTTTTCTATAAACCATGTGAGTCTTACTAAAATTCCCTTAAATAAATATTTTAAAACACCAGTTACAATACATGTTAAGTATCTTAAAAATGGAAATGGGTAATTATATACTTGGAGGTAGGGATGAAAACCCGAATGAATCATTTGGGAAAACTTCCAACACAGCAACTTCTTATGAGAGCTTTACTGTCATAATAGTAATGATGAGCTTAATTCCTCTGGGTGCATAAAAATCACATAAGGATTGTACTGTAATTTTAGATGAATGAAAGTGCTGTGAAGGGGTGCAAATTGGCTCATACACACACCTCCACAGCCCATGGGAGAAGAGATGAGCCTGAAGCAAAATCCTTCTTGAGATTATAATGCTCAGTTTATGAAGCTTATATTTCATCTAGCAGGAAAATATACCTACCGGAAAAATCTTTTGTTAACCTCTGTTGCGACTTTGCCTCACACTAGCAAACAGTGACATGCAGTCTCTCACAGAGCAAGCACTTATGTTTGAATAGAAATTGAACATTCCCAAAGGGTGAGAATATGGCTATTTGCACCTTCAAAATGGAATTGTAAGCCTGGGGCCCAAAACATAGCTTTGTAAGATATAAATCTGCCACAATGGACCACCTCTGCCTCCCACACACCTCCCCCCTCTCAGAGATACTATCATGTATTAGTACTTGTGTAGTTTTAATTACTCCAGTTTCTTTCAAAAGTTTTTCTTTTCCTTTCTGCTTGATAAATATTGGCTTTATTACAATTAACTGCCAGCTGGGCATTTTCATTTAGAAGTCCTAGTTTCATTAAGAGAAGTATGTCTAACTAAAATCACAATCTTTCCTTTCAAACTGCTCATCTCTCCAATTTCACTGTCAGAAACAATCGTACCATCATTTTTCTTGTTATACAAATTCAGACCCTCAGAAATATGTCTGAATTTCTTTTTCCCCCTCTTTAACTTAAGATATCTCATTAGGTCAGACTCCAATTATTTTGATACTGGTAACCTCATTATTATCTCTTTATTTTTATTACTACTTTTCTAGATCAATTTCTCACACTTGGATAATTGTACTAGTCTTTTAACAGTTTCCAGCCTTCAGTAAAACCATCTCATCCTGCACATCACCATCAGATTAATTTCCAACTGCAGTGTTCCCATCAGGCGCTTATCCTTCATCAAAACAAACCTAAAAGGTTTCTAAATAACATTCAAAATCATGACTCACACAAATCTCTCTTTGTCTAATTTATTTTCCCTGTATTTCCAGCTATATTTATTCCTACTATGCACAATACCTCTCCCATAATTCTACATTTCAATCTGACCTTTGAAATCCAGCACTATTTTCAACTTAGTCATCGATCATTCAAATACTGATCCTCTCAATGCATTGTCTACATCAAGGTTCAGCAAATGACATTCATGGTTCAATTCCACCCCTCTATCGTTTCTGGCTTGTCTACAAACTAAATTTTTTTTTACATTTTTTAAAACTTTGTTAAGGCCTGGTCTGTACCCCTTTGCCTTCACCTTAGTGTAAGTCAATCAGAAAAAAGTTAAATTGTTACAGGAATGGTATAGGTAAAGTTACTTGTCTTTACTGTGGAGTCTGAAAGGAGCATAATGGTGTAATCTCACTGAAGACAAAGTCTAACTATTTCAAGAACTAAGAAAGTTTAGGCAATATATTGGACTGGCAAAAAAATTCGTTCGAGTTTTTCCTAACTCCTATGGAAAAACCCGAATGAACTTTTTGGCCAACCCAATATAAGTATCTGGAGAGTTGGAGAGTTTTTCCAACTTGAATAAGCCTAGATTCTGAGACTATATTTGAAGAAGGCGGCGCCACAAAATTCTTTTTGAGAAGTTCTTACTCAAGAACCAAAAATTTTACTTTGTGAATATTACTTCCCAAATTCAATACTAGTTGCAAACTAGTATGTGAATATATGGATTTCTGTGGTATCAGATTTCATTTAATTTATGTTCTTATTTTATTATGTAAAAATAATTAAAATATTATTATAATAAATTATTATATTATAATTATTATATAATATTATAATAAAAAATATTTCTGGGTCCTCTGTGTAAACTCCTTGTAACTAACTGAGTATTGCCATGTGGTTTCACTGCATGTATTCAGATTCTGGTTTATAGTGAACGAAACTTGGTCTAAATGGCAGTGTTAGATTTCATATATTTTCCAAGCATGCCCTACTAGCAGTTGGGCATGCCAGCATTAGGAAATAAGCATTGCCAGGATTAGAGGTGGCAAGCCTCAATCTTCAAATTCGATCTTCACATGAGCATCTAAATTTTATAATCACAGCCTAAGGCTTTAGATTCTTAAATCAACATCAATTCCCAGCTGAAATTACTACACACAGAGTTTATAGTTGCCATGGAAGTCTTGGGATAGAGATGGACAGACAACTTGTTAAAGAACAGAGAAATCTAATTATGTTATTCTCAGATTCCAAACACATTCTTGTTTCCTAAATGTAAAATACAATATCCAGTGTGATTGACAATTACCACTGAGTCTTTATCCTAGATCCAAATCCAGATATAGCCTGTGTCCAAATCTAAGGGGAAACAAAAATGAAAAACATCTAAATGGGGTTTAGGAATCAAAGGGAAGAATTTTCACTAGCCAATGGAATTCAAAAAAACAAAGAAAGGATTCTACAACAGAAAATAAGAACCATAAATAGTATCTTGATACTATCTTTGGGGAGAATATAGAGTTCCATTATGAGTATGTATACTTACTAGCCATAGTCTAATATACACATATGTATACTAGTAAACCCCAAAAGAGAAGGGAGAGTATGTTCTTATTCTTTAAAAAATTGCTTATCCACAGCAGCATCCACAGTAACTGGGAACTTACTAAAAATGCAGAATCACAGACCCAATCCCAAAATTGCTGAATGAAAATTTCATTTTAATAAGTTCCCCATGTGATTTTTATACATATTAACACTTGAGAAGCAGTGCTTGAAAACATGAAAATTCTAAATAGTCTACCTAGCCCCTCTTTTATTGACGATTGTTTATAAAGAAAAATTAAATGTCATCTCCCCTCCCACACAACATGAAAGCTACTGATAGCAACAGCAAGAAAGAGCAATATATCATTTAAAGAGACAGTGTTAAGTACAAATGAGAACTTACCATGAAGATTATATTCCATAAACAGTCATCATAGTGCTGTACTGCTTTATTTAAATATTACATGTAAAACTGGTTGTTAACTGTTTAAATTAGTATCAATCAAGGGGATTATTTTGGGATAGTGTAATTATAGTCAATCCATATGAAGTGTTAATCAATACCAATTATGTCCTTTCTTCACAAACAGAAAAATATCTACATAGCAAGGGTCATATTTTTTAAGTTAGTATTACTGGCTAGTATCAATCGTTAAAATTATTTAAATGTTGGTTATTAAATAATTTTGAACTGCTCAGTTTTCCAGTAAGCTTAACTATATATATTCCTGTGCAATTAATCTACCTAGTTGGCAAAGTAAGGATTATTTCCTAATGTAGTTTCACATTTTGGGGACAATTTTCAAGATACCAACTAATTTTTATTTTGATGACTTTTCTAATAATTTGTTTTATACATTAACAAAAGCAGTTCCACCTGGAAGCATAAATTTAGTTAAGGACATTGAGAACTAGTTCAATCATGGTGGTATTCAAAAGAAATTAAATGGAAATGGTCTCAAGGTATTCCAGAAATTATGCCAAAATGAAGGTCATGTCCTTTTTAAATGGATTTAAGCGGTATAAGTCCAAAACACTAAATGTGGTAGGACTATATACGATATATGTAGTAATGTAAACGATTTTTAAGAAATACACTGGAATTTATAGATCCAAATATTCATTTCAAAAGAGTCAACTTGGGGCTTCCCTGGTGGCGCAGTGGTTGAGAGTCCGCCTGCCGATGCAGGGGACACGGGTTCGTGCCCCGGTCTGGGAAGATCCCACATGCCGCGGAGCGGCTAGGCCCGTGAGCCATGGCCGTTGAGCCTGCGTGTCCGCAGCCTGTGCTCTGCAACGGGAGATGCCACAACAGTGAGAGGCCCGCGTACCGCAAAAAAAAAAAAAAAAAAGAGTCAACTTAGATGTCTATACAATTAAGATGTTAACATAATTCAAAAATATGTAGAGCCCCTCTTTTAGAATTATCTTTACAGCTTATTATACATTATCATTTAAAAATCACAAATGTTCTAATGTTCATTTTTAAATGGATTTGATTATTGAAGATAGAATCTTTGATATATTAGTTGAGATATCAATTTTTATTTTTGGCTGATTTGGGTCTTCGTTGCTGCACGCGGGCTTTCTCTAGCTGCAGAGAGCAGGGGCTACTCTTTGTTGCAGTGTGAGGGCTTCTCACTGCGGTAGCGTCTCTTGTTGCAGAGCACGGGCTCTAGGCGCACAGGCTTCAGTAGTTGTGACACACGGGCTCAGTAGTTGTGGCTCGTGGGCTCTGGAGCACCGACTCAGTAGCTGTGGTGCGTGGGGTTAGCTGATCCGCGGTATGTGGGATCTTCCTGGACCAGGGTTAGAACCCGTGTCCCCTGCATTGGCAGGTGGATTCTTAACCACTGCGCCACCAGGGAAGTCCCGAGATATCAATTTAAGATTCAATTTCCTATGGAGGATATTTGTAGCTGAACATATTAAAATGTTGGGCAACAACTTGAATAAATATATTGTATAAAGTAATAAAGATAGATAACACCTAATAGGTCTTATAATCTCTGTATTACTTTAGTGAAGGAAGCATCACGTTTTAAGAAATTCAGATAAAATGATCCCAAATATATGGGTGATGGGCAGAAGATATAATTTCTTCTTCTATTTTCTTTTTCCTTCCACTTAGTACCTAGCCAGTGCTCATAAGAAAAACGTAATTACATAGGAACATAAAGTGAAGTCAGTAACCCTTAAAACATATGGAAGTCCATTTTCAAAAAGGTCCACAGATTTTCATTAATTTAATTGAAGAGATGTACCAAGTTATTAAGGAAAAGGTAAGAGTATGTGAATCCTTCTGGTAAATTAACTTGTTTTTCTGTTGTTATATTTTGTTTGCTTTTATTTGGGAGAGAGCAGAATTCTCTAATACAAGAGTCAATAAAATGTGGAGTTTAGTGCTCTGAGAATTATGCCATGCTTCTTTCCTGCAACTATGTACAGATTCTACATCAGAACAAGAATGAGGATATGTTTGATACTGTATACACTCTTTACATCCCCCACCCCAATAAATACAAAATAAATGGGACATTTTCTCATATTTTTGTCGTATGTTTCCTTAAAAAGCAGCTAACACGTCTATTACTAAAGCAAATTTTTAATGTTTTTGTACGAATATACTACAAAGCACAAAGTAAGAGTGTGCTGAGACATTGGTTGCAGAAAAATATAATTAACTCTCACTGTGTTGAGACTGGGCCATGTATTTTACATAAAGAATCAAATATTTCCAGTCGTCTATTTTCTTTTTTGGAAAAGAAACAAAACAAGAATTCTAACACGTTATAAATGTAAACAAAGTAATGGCAAACTCTGCACGCTGAAGGCAATTTCCCATAAGAGGTCATATTTGAACTAGAAAAAGGAAGGCTCTTAATTTTTATATGTATGTTTTTCCAGACCAGACAACAAAAGATGTATGGATGTGTATATATTCCAAAGTTTATATGATTAGAAAGGAAGAAAATATTTATTATCAGCCTCAGCTAAAAAGTCTAAACATATAGCTTTCCCCAAGCTTCCCTTCTCCCTAATGGCTAAAGTGAAGCTAGTTTTTCTGGCTGGAACTTTTCTAACAACATTTTAGAGGAAGCTAATCACTCTTATACTTTCCCCATCTTTTAAATTCATTCCAACTACATGTTTTAAACCATCAATTTATAAAAGAAATGTAGTGCTTGACTGATACTGATTCATGTTTCTAAAACAGGTATATGCTTGTTTAATGTGACACAATGAATGCTATACCTATATTTGTAAAAATAAGACAAGGCATGGGAAATAATTTATTTTAAACAATTTTTCTCAAATAATTGATTTTATTCAACTCAATGTCAAAATCCAAGTAAGTTACACAGCAGGTTGTTTCTTAAGTTGCTTATCCTGCTACATTCTTTCTTTTGACTCATTTGTAGTTTGTGTAATTGTCACCTCTGCAGTCTGCTTTTTAAAATTGAAAGGCATTACAGGGAGAGAAGACAAAAATACTGAAGTGTATTTCAAATTAATAACAATTTCATGTCAGATAGACTATAGAGATGTTATTATGTGCTAGAATCTCTTATTTAACAAGTGTTAACTCTGAATGTTATCATTTCCTATGCCTATAAAATTATGAGGCAAATATGACATGTTTCAGGAAAATAGTCATATATTTTACATCAAGTGTAAAAAGCACAGATATGTGCGCACACATGAACACACACTCCTACATCAAAATACTCTCATCCACCCCAACTTTAAATAGGACGAAATTGACACACTGAACTTACTGTCTTCCTGTATTCCTTACACATATTATTTCTGATCTTCTCACTAGCAAAAACAGTGTGTTAAATATCTATTGCTGCATAACAGATTATCCAAAAACTCAGCAGCTTAAAACAGCACACATTTATTATCTCACAGTTCCTGTGCATCCCCTTAGCTGGGTCCTCCCATTCAGAGTCTCTTACAATGAGGCAATCAAGATATCGGCTGGGGTTACAGTTACCTTAAGGTTCATCAGAGGAAGGATCCGCTCTCAAGCTCACTCACCTGTTGTTGGCAGGAGCCAGGTCCTCACGAGCTGGCGGACTGAGGAGGTCAGTTCCTCACTGGCTGTTGGCCGGAAGACTCAATCAATTCTTTGCCATTTGAGTCATTCCGTAAGGTAGCTTACACATGGCAGGTGGCTTCCATCTGAGCAAACAAGTGTGAAGGCAAGAGAAAGTGAACACGACAGAAGTCACAGTCCTTTTGTAACCTAATCTCAGAAGTGACATCAGGATTCCTCTTGCCCTATTCTATTCATCAATAGTGGGTCACTAGACTCAGCCCACACTGGAGTGAAAGGGATTACATGAAGGTGTAAACACTAGGAAGTGAGGTCTTAGGTTATCTTAGAGGCTGCCTCCTACTCAGTGCACATAATGCAGTTAGCACTTAATAAATATTTTCCAAATAACTAAATGAATTTTTCTTGTTACAAAAAGTCTCAGAAAATCAAAGGAGTTCAAATAATACCAAAATGAAATATGTTTTTATACTGAGGAATAACTCACTACTTCTTAAACCAACTGGATTGGTTCTAAGTAGCATAACCTTTGCTCTAATCACTGATCTAGTAAAGAATTCAATATATCTAGTTATCATTATTCATAACCTGGTTTGGTCTGCTGATTTGTCAAGAAGATAGTAAGCTGTTTACAAAGAGATCCACTTTTCAGGTAACTACAGATATCCTGGTTTAATATTACCATCACATTTTTATATGAAAATATTGATGGCGGTCACTTTAATGCATGCTTCCTGAGCTGCTAGCTTGCTGGTAGCAACAAACCTTGAAATGAATGGAGATGTATATCCTCAGTATCAAAAGTTGTGCATGTGCACATATATATATTTGAACATGTTTATGCTAACTTTCAAATACAGACATTCCTATAAGCCTAAGTGTGTGTCTGAAAGACTACTTTTATAGGAAGTAATGCATTTATTATTGTTTTCTACTTAAATGGAATTTCCCTCAGCAATTTAAAAAATGCTGCTGCCAGATCCACTGTGTGCTTTTTTCTGACATTAAGACTTAAAAATTAAGAATATATAATATATGAAATCAGTTGTCCTTGAAGGAGAGGAACTGAGTCAATCTTTGCATGTTTAACAAGGATACATTCGAAAACTAAGAACCTAACCATTGAAATTACTTTTTGAACCCATCAGAAATTTAATTTGCTATAAAGCGCTTAGTAATAATATGGTTAACTTTGAGCGGAAGAAATGTAAACGTCATCTGAAGAAGGAGAATCATTTTAAATGTTCTTCTTTGTCAGTGAACAATATTACCCAATCAAATTTTTACACGTTTTCACTGAAATGGAAGAGTGGCCAAATTCAAAAGATAATGTTACGTGTCATTCATATCTCTAAGAATCCTGATGTTTATGTTTCTAATTCTAATATGCATAATTTCATTCTATTTTCTTGTTAGTTGCATATAAAATATTAGCATGTATCCCCTGGTCTTCTGGTTCCTGATTTGCCTCCATAAAATTTTGTTGGTGACACTGTATGAGAATTGAGACTAAATGATCAAGTAATAGTAGTTAATGCTAAAACCGTAAAGACATTTGATTTTTATATGCCGAAATTTATATTGTATAGCTTTTTATATTTAGAATGTGCTTTTATTTACACACAGCAACTGTTCATTGTTGCCCCTATAATGGGTTGGTAGTGTCTCTCCCAAGAGAAATGTCCAAGTCCTAACCCCTTGTACCTGTGAATGTGAGCTTATTTGGAAATAGGATATGTGCAGATGTAATTAAATTAAGAATCTTGAGTTAATATCTTCTTGGATTTAGGGGGGGGGTGCTTAATCCAGTGACTGGTATCCTTATAAGAGAAAGGAGAGAGATATTTGAGACACAAAGAGACAGAGAGGGCAAGGCCACATGAAGACAGAAGCAGAGACTGGAGTGATAAACATCTATATGCCAAGGACTGCCTGCAGCCACCAGAAGCCAGCAGGTAGGCATGGACTGGATTACACCTCAGATCCTTCAGAAGGTACCAACCCTGCCTACATTCTTATTTCAGTTATGTAGCCTCTAGAACTGGGAGAGAATAAATTTTTATTGTTTTAGTTGACCGAGTTTGCAGTTAATTTGTTATGGCACCCCTAGGAAAGCAACACAGCCTCATTTAACATACACTCTAAAACAGAGATTCTTATTTACCCAAGATAAAAAATAATTAACTGAATTGATATAGGTACCACTGGCTTAGAGAAAAGACAGAAATAGTCTTTCAATATTGCTGCATTTCTATTTCGCGTGGTACACTATGGAATACTATAGTGTTTGGTCAAAGCAGTTATCATTAACTTTAAGCTGATTTTTTCGGAGACATCTCCTCAGGCAAGGGAAACAAAAGCAAAAATAAACAAATGGGACTACATCAAACTAAAAAGCTTTCACACAGCAAAGGAAACTACCAACAAAATGAAAACTCCACCTATTGAGCAGGAGAAGATATTTGCAAACAATATATCTGATAAGGGGTTAATATCCAAAATATACAAAGAACTCTTACAAGTCAACATCAAAAAAAAACCCCAAACAACTTGATTAAAAAATGGATGGAGGATCTGAATAGACATTTTCCCAAGGAAAACATACAGATGGACAATAGGCACATGAAAAGATGCTCAACATCACTAATCATCAGATAAATGCAAATCAAAACCACAATGAGCTATCACCTCATACCTGTCAGAATGGCTATTATCAAAGAGACAAATCACAAGTGTTGGTGAGGATGTGGAGAAAAGGGAACCCTTGTGCATTTTTGGTAGGGATGTAAATTGGCGCTGCCACTATGGAAAACAGTATGAATATTTCTCAAAAAATTAATAATAGAACTATCATATGATCCAGCAATTTCACTCATGGGTATTTATCTGAAGAAAATAAAAACACTAATTAGGAAAGATATATGTACCCCAGTGTGCAACATTATTTACATAAGCCAAGATATGGAATCAACCTAAATTCCCATCACTAGATGAATGGATAAAGAAGATGTAACATTTTATACATATATATATAAATATATATAATTCTATATATATGTATATAGAATATACATACACATATAGGAATATTACCCAGCCAGAAAAAAGAATGAAACCTTACCATTTGTGACATGAATGGACATAGATGGTATTATGCTAAGTGAAATAAGTCAGACAGAGAAAGACACATACTGCATGATTTCAATTATTTGTGGAATTGAAAATACAAAACAAGTGAACAAACATAACAGAATTTTTGGTAAAGTTAAAATAAATTTCCTTAAAATAAAAAAAAAGAGATCTGAAAGTGAATATTATGACAATCTTAACCAATATTTTATGTATGCTTTCTTTTTTAATAGTCAAAGAGTGACAAAAATCTAGTTAAGCTAAGTCTAAAGGAGTTGTATTAATAAGTAAAAATTTTAACAAATTGAGTAATAATGCATGGTAGCAATTTAATTACCAGGATTTCCTTTGAGAGGAAACATTAGATTTGATGACATATTTGTGACTGTCCTGCAGGCTGTTAGTGGAAGGAGGACTGGAGAGAAGTTTTTGCAAAACATCTTTCTAAGGATTCTTCTCTCTCATGCAAAGAGACCTGGAAATGTCACATTGTCACTTGCCAGAGTTGCCAAATATGTCTCTTTTCCAGTGAAGAAGAAGTTTATTCTGAAACAGATGTTAATGTTATACTTAGGAAATTCTATTCTACAAAGAGGTAAAATATTTTTTTCTTTAAAATGAACATTTTCTTCTAATTTAATGGTTATGTTTTTGGTGTTTTTGTTTGCTTTTTCATTTGAAATTTTAAAACCAACAAGATAAAAGTTGTGTATTGTCATAGGTTGTTCTGAACTAATGCTTTTCAGAGTAGTTGTGTTGGACAAAATTTAGGATACCCCCTGTTTTTATTCTGTATAATCTCCTAATCTGGAATGTGGACTGGATCTGTGATTTGCTTGTTACTAATAAAACATGGCAAAGGTGCCGAGATGTCACTCCCATGATTACATTTACACACATATGTGTATATGTATATATATATATACATATACACATATGTGTGTAAATGTATGTATATATACACATATATGTATATTTATATTTCTATCTCCATCTATTTATCCTCCCTGTATAAAAACACACATATACACATATATATGTGTATGAATATATTTTTGTATGGAAGCATGTAGTTCTCTGTAAAAGTATGCAAGCATGCATTTGTATGCAAGCCTGTCAGGAAGACATCTCTCTCTTCCTGGTTTTGAAGAAATAAGCTGCCATCTTATGAGAGGGCCCTGTGTCCAGAAAATGCAAGCAACTTGTAGGAGCTAAAAGCAGTCCCAAGTCAAAGGCCATCAAGGAAGTGAGGACCTCAGTTCTATAACTGTAAGGAGACTTATGCTTTCAACAACCTGAAAGCATCTGGAAGTGAATCTTTCTCCAGTCCAGCCTCTGATGAGAATGCTGTCCTGGTTAACACCTAGATTGTATCCTATCCTTGACCCATGGAAACTGAGACAGTAAGCATGTTGTTTTAAGCTGCTCAATTTGTGGTAATTCGTCTTGCTTCAGTAGAACACTAATAGTCAATTAATTAAACAGAATTAATGATCAACCCATTCTTTTCTTCTTGATCTATATTGCTGGGTTTTAGTATGAATTAAATTATTTTATATACACTAGGATCTTTTTTCTGCTCCATGTGTTTCCATTTTCATCTGTCAACCTGTTATAGTGATAGCTTGTTCAGAAATCAGCCCCCTTCCTGCTCTAGAATTGGAAAATTTTACATGGTAATAAGGTTTTTGTTTGTTTCGATTTGATTTGGTTTTTAGTATAATTCATATTCATTCCTGTTAACTGCTATTTGATGATTCACATAAGCAACTCATTAGCATATACATGCATTACATCAATGAGAAAATGTATTTTGCAATTGTTTTACAAGTTAATTTTTTTTTTTTTTTTTTTTTGGTGGTACGCGGGCCTCTCACTGTTGTGGCCTCTCCCTTTGTGGAGCACAGGCTCTGGACGCGCAGGCCCAGCGGCCATTGCTCACGGGCCCAGCCGCTCCGCGGCATGTGGGATCTTCCCGGACTGGGGCACGAACCCGCGTCCCCTGCATCGGCAGGCGGATTCTCAACCACTGCGCCACCAGGGAAGCCCTACAAGTTATTTTTTTTAATAAAAAAGTTACGTTGGCAATTGACTGTAATCAAAGGAGTGACTGCCATAATGAGAAAACTGCCATCACGTTAAACGTTTTGACATCATCAAGTAAGAGATATACCTGTTCAAGAGCTCTTCCAACTGACTGATGAGAACTCTGTCCAATATTCCTATTTTAAGAGCCCACTATTATAAAAAATATAATACTTGAATTTTTATCTCAGTTTTGCTTTCAATTCATCAATTCTAATATCCTGGTTAACAGAGAATCTTTCAGATGTTTCTATTTTACTCTGTTGATCCGGAAGATTTAACATACTCTCTATAGAGAGGCTTTTTTTTTTCCACTCAGTTCAGTTTTCCTTTATTCCTGGCATTTGTTGCAGTCTTTAGTGCTTTGCAACCTCTTGAGAGGTCCTCCTGCCCATGCCTTCCTACTCCTTGGATCTGTCAGCCAAAGCCAATAAGCAGCAAAACACTTTCCCCAGAAGCAACTGATGAACAATGTGATGTGGTATAATGTATGTTTTGTGTACTCTAAATGCCACCCATAGTATTTACCTGGGTCTCTAAAAAGTCTAAACCATTTTTACTGGCTATAAATTTCTTTTTACATTTTGATTCTTGAATCCATTAAAACCATTTTAAATTCAAGCTTTAAGGAAATGGGAATTAAGAAAAGTGGTTAAGAGTATAATTCCTGAAATCAGACAGCTATGACTTGCTGACTTCAAATGTTTTCTCTGCTATTTACTGGCTACAGGGCTTTGGACATGCAAGTCAATCTCTTGGAGCTCTGTTCCCATATCTCTGAAATGACCATCACTAGAGTGCTTCCCCATATGATAGATGAAATAAATGAATGAGATGATATATATTTTATCACTTATCAAAACACATAGTATATAATTTGTGCTCAGTAAATAAATCTGCTAACCTATTTACTATTATTAATACAACTATTAACATAAGAAGGCCTTTTCGGTACCACTGATTCTTAACCAGGGGTGATTTGTCCCCCAGGGGACATTGGGCCAGGTCTGGAAAGATATTTGGTTGTCATGACCAGTGGGTCATGACACTTCGTGGGTGAGGGGATTCTACTGGCATCTAGTGGGTGGTGGACAGGAATGATGTTAAATACCTTACAATGCCTATGACAGTCTTCCATAAGGAAAAGTCATCCATCCCAAAATGACAATACTGCTGAAGTTGAGAAACTCTGCCATAATTCTGTTTGTTCATAGACCTTTCTTCTCCAGCAGTGATGATGTTTTCATTTAAAAGATCACACTATCAAAAGCATTTAAATTTTTCTTTATGTGCGTTAAAGTCGTGCTTATGTTTCTGCAAGTTAATTGACAGAGCAAAACCAAGGACACTATTGTATAAAGTATTAGGTATAGGAAAAAAACCTGAAAAAGTAACTTCTTATGCTATGATGGCTCTTTTCTTATAAGATACATTATTCACTATTATCCAAATCATCATGCTTTTGGCCTTTAGGACATATTTATTTTAAAAGTCATATTAAATACCAGTCATTATTAGTAAGCTATTTAGGTATCTATGCAAGTATACTTAGTGAAATTAAAACGCAGAAAAATGTTATGTTTAAAACAAATAAGTTGCATCAGCCTCTTATTGCATTTAGGGTAAATTTTTTTCAACAATGACAAGTTGAAGAGTTGTTGGGTTTAGCAGTTGTGTTTAATCAGTACAATTAATCATCATTAGTTCACACTTTATAATGATCAATCACACTCAATTTTATGACCAGAGCTGATCACCAAAGAATGTATTAGTAATCGTCTAGAAATTAAAGAAAATAGGCTGTTAGCTCTCATTTTAAGTAACTAAAATTTTCCATTACTAACAATTATTTGAATATTTTGGGTATTTTTCACTTTGAATTAATGTTGATTGACAGAAGCAGTTATATTTAAACACTGTATCTGCAAACTAACCAGATGTCCTATACTAATCTGGGTACTGCCTTGGAATTTTTAGCCTTTTTCATCTATTTAATTAAACAGAATATATATATATAAACCTCATATGCACACATATAAAAACACACATTATACACCTTAAACATATATATATACACACGTGTATTTTTCCCAACAGGTTTGATCAAATGCCACTTTCTCAGTGAAGCCTTTCTTGATAAGTCTCTTAAAACAACAGTTCTCCATACACACTTTCCCTTATATTTCTTCCTTGTTCTATTTTACTCCACGACATGAATAATTATCTAATGTCTTTCCTCACTATTTGTGGGGGATTGGTTCCAGGAACCTCTGCAGATACCAAAATCTGCCTATGCTCAAGTCCCTTATATAAAATGGCATAGTACAGTCAGCCCACCCTATCTGCACAAGCAAAACCCGCAGGTATTAAAAACTGTATTTTATGCCTTTATATATATTTATTTTATTTTTTTAACATTTTATTGGAGTATAATTGCTTTACATTGTTGTGTTAGTTTCTGCTGTATAACAAAGTGAATCAGCTATATGTATACTTATATCCCCATATCCCCTCCCTCTTGCGTCTCCCTCCCACACTCCCTATCGCACCTCTCTAGGTGGTCACAAGGCACCCAGCTGATCTCCCTGTGCTATGCGGCTGTTTCCCACTAGCTATCTGTTTTACATTTGGTGGTGTATATATGTCCATGCCACTCTCTCACTTCGTCCCAGCTTACTCTTCCCCCTCCCTATGTCCTCAAGTCCACTCTCTACATCTGCGTCTTTATTCCTGTCCTGCCCCTAGGTTCTTCAGAACCATTTTTTTTTCCATTCATATATATGTATTAGCATACTGTATTTGTTTCCCTCTTTCTGACTTACTTCACTTTGTATGACAGACTCTAGGTCCATCCTCCTCACTAAAAATAACTCAATTTCATTTCTTTTTATGGTTAATATTCCATTGTATGTATTTGCTACATCTTCTTTATCCATTAGTCGATGGACACTTAGGTTGATTCCATGTCCTGGATATTGTAAATAGAGTTGCAATGAACATTGTACTACATGACTCTTTGAATTATGGTTTTCTCAGGGTATATGCCCAGTAGTGGGATTGTTGGGTCATATAGTAGTTCTATTTTTAGGGTTTTAAGGAACCTCCATACTGTTCTCCATAGTATCAATTTACTTTCCCACCAACAGTGAAGGAGGGTTCCCTTTTCTCCACACCCTGTCCAGCATTTGTTGCTTGTAGATTTTCTGATAATGGCCATTCTGACTGGTGTGAGGTGATACCTCATTGTAGTTTTGATTTGCTATTCTCTGATGATTAGTGATGTTGGGCATCCTTTCATGTGTTTGTTGACAACCTGTATATCTTCTTTGGAGAAATGTCTATTTAGGACCATTTTTGGATTAGGCTGTTTGTTTTTTTGATATTGAGCTGCATGAGCTGCTTGTATATTTTGGAGATGAATCCTTTGTCAGTTGCTTCATTTGCAAATATTTTCTCCCAAATTTTGTCTTCTGGTTTCCTTTGCTGTGCAAAATCTTTTAAGCTTCATTAGGTCCCATTTGTTTATTTTTGTTTTTCTTTCCATTTCCTAGGAGGTGGGTCAAAAAGGATCTTGCTGTGATTTATGTCAGAGTGTTCTGCCTATGTTTTCCTCTAAGAGTTTGATAGTGTC
This sequence comes from Physeter macrocephalus, assembly GCF_002837175.3. Classification (NCBI taxonomy): domain Eukaryota; kingdom Metazoa; phylum Chordata; class Mammalia; order Artiodactyla; family Physeteridae; genus Physeter; species Physeter macrocephalus. The sequence continues at coordinate 17,121,115 of NC_041220.1, forward strand.
TGGCCTTACATTTAGGTCTTTAATCCATTTTGAGTTTATTTGTGTGTATGGTGTTAGGGAGTGTTCTAATTTCATTCTTTTAAATGTAGCTGTCCAGTTTTCCCAGCACCACTTATTGAAGAGGCTGTCTTTTCTCCATTGTGTGTTCCTGCCTCCTTTTTCACAGATAAGGTGACTATATGTGTGTGGGTTTATATATGGGCTTTCTATCCTGCTCCATTGATCTATCATTCTGTTTTTCTGCCAGTACTATACTGTCTTGATTACTGTAGCTTTGTAGTATAGTCTGAAGTCAGGGAGCCTGATTCCTCCAGCTCCATTTTTCTTTCTCAAGATTGCTTTGGCTATTCGGTGTCTTTTGTATTTCCATACAAATTGTGAAATTTTTTGTTATAGTTCTGAAAAATGTCACTGGTAGTTTGATAGGGATTGCACTGAATCTGTAGATTGCTTTGGATACTATAGTCATTTTCACAATTTTGATTCTTCCAATCCAAGAACATGGTATATCTCTCCATGTATTTGTATCATCTTTAATTTCTTTCATCAGTGTATTATAATTTTCTGAGTCAGGTCTTGTGCCTCCTTTGGTAGGTTTAACCCTGGGTATTTTACTCTTTTTGTTGCAATGGTAAATGGGAGCGTTTCCTTAATTTCTCTTTCAGATTTTTCGTTAGTGTATAGGAATGCAAGAGATTTATATGCATTAATTTTGTATACTGCTACTTTACCAAATTCATTGATTAGCTCTGTTAGTTTTCTGGTAGCATCTTTAGGATTCTCTGTGTATAGTATCATGTCGTCTGCAAACAGTGACAGCTTTATTTCTTCTTTTCTGATTTGGATCCTTCTATTTCTTTTTCTTCTCTGACTGCTGTAGCTAAAACTTCCAGAACTATGTTGAATAATAGTGGTGAGAATGGGCAACCTTGTCTTGTTCCTGATCTTAGAGGAAATGGTTGCAATTTTTCACCATTGAGAATGATGTTGGCTGTGGGTTTGTCATATATATGGCCTTTATTTTGTTGAGGTAAGTTCCCTCTATGCCTACTTTCTGGAGAGTTTTTACCATAAACCGTTGTTGAATTTTGTTGAAAGCTTTTTCTGCATCTATTGGGATTATAATATGGTTTTTATCATTCAATTTGTTGATATGGTGTATCACATTGATTGATTTGCGTATATTGAAGGATCCGTGGGATAAACCCCACTTGATCATGTTGTATGATCCTTTTAATGTGCTGTTGGATTCTGTTTGCTAGTATTTTGTTGACGATTTTTGCATCTATGTTCCTCAGTGATATTGGCCTATAATTTTCTTTCTTTGTGACATCTTTGCCTGGTTTTGGTATCAGGGTGATGGTGGCCTCGTAAAATGAGTTTGGTAGTGTTCCTCCCTGTGCTATATTTTGGAAGAGTTTGAGAAGGATAAGTGTTAGCTCTTCTCTAAATGTCTGACAGAATATGCCTGTGAAGCCATGTGGTCCTGGGCTTTTGTTTATTGGAAGATTTTTTTTTGTGTGTGTGTGTGTGGTATGTGGGCCTTCCTCTGCTGTGGCCTCTCCCGTTGCGGAGCACAGGCTCTGGACACGCAGGCTCAGCGGCCATGGCTCACGGGCCCAGCCGCTCCGCAGCATGTGGGATCCTCCCATACCGGGGCGCGAACCCGGTTCCCCTGCATCGGCAGGCGGACGCACAACCACTGCGCCACCAGGGAAGCCCTTATTGGAAGATTTTTAATCACAGTCTCAATTCTAGTGCTTGTGATTGGTCTGTTTATATTTTCTATTTCTTCCTGGTTCAGTCGTGCTTTTTTAAGAATTTTTCCATTTCTTCCAGGTTGTCCGTTTTATTGGCAGATAGTTGTTTGTAGCAGTCTCTGATGATCCTTTTTATTTCTACAGTGTCAGTTGTTACTTCCCCTTTTTCACTTCTAATTCTATTGATTTGGGTCTTCTCCCTTTTTTTCTTGATGAGTCTGGCTAATGGTTTATCAATTTTGTTTATCTTCTCAAAGAACCAGCTTTTAGTTTTATTGATCTTTCCTACTGTCTCCTTCATTTCTTTTTCATTTATTTCTGATCTGATCTTTATGATTACCTTCCTTCTGCTAACTTTGTGGAGTTTTTTGTTCTTCTTTCTCTAATTTCTTTAGGTGAAAGGTTAGGTTGTTCATTTGAGATGTTTCTTGTTTCCTGAGGTAGGATTGTATTGCTATAGACTTCCCTCTTAGAACTGCTTTTGTTGCATCCCATAGGTTTTGGGCCGTCGTGTTTTCATTGTCATATTTTTCTTGATATTTTTTGATTTCCTGTTTGATTTCTTCAGTGATCTCTTGGTTATTTAGTAGTGTATTGTTTAGCCTCCATGTTTTTGTATTTTATACAGATTTTTTTCCTGTAATTTATATCTAGTCTCATAGCATTGTGGTCGGAAAAATTACTTGATAAGATTTGAATTTTCTTAAATTTACCAAGGCTTGATTTGTGACCCAGGATATGATCTATCCTGGAGAATGTTCCATGAGCACTTGAGAAGAACGTGTATTCTGTTGTTTTTGGATGGAATGTCCTATAACTATCAATTAAGTCCATCTTATTTAATGTCTCATTTAAAGCTTGTGTTTCCTTATTTATTCTGTTTTGGATGATCTGTCCATTCATGAAACTGGGGTTTAAAGTCCCCTACTGTGATCGTGTTACTGATGATTTCCCCTTTTATGGCTGTTACCATTTGCCTTAAGTACTGATGTGCTCCTATGTTGGGTGCATAAATATTTACAATTGTTATATCTTCTTCCTGGGTTGATCCCTTTATCATTATGTAGTGTCAGTCTTTGTCTCTTGTAATAGTCTTTATTTTAAAGTCTATTTTGTCTGATATGACAATTGCTACTCCAGCTTTCCTTTGATTTCCATTGGCATGGAATATCTTTTTCCATCCCCTGACTTTCAGTCTGTATGTGTCTCTATGTCTGAAGTGGGTCTCTTGTAGACAGCATATATATGGGTCTTGTTTTTGAATCCATGCAGCCAGTCTATGCCTTTTGGTTGGAGCATTTAATCCATTTACATTTAAGTTAACTATTGATATGCATGTTCCTATTACCATTTTCTTAATTGTTTTGGGTTTGTTATTGTAGGTCTTTTCCTTCTCTTGTGTTTCCTGCCTAGAGAAGTTCCTTTAGCATTTGTTGTAAAGCTGGTTTGGTGGTGCTCAATTCTCTTAGCTTTTGCTTGTCTGTAAAGATTTTCATTTCTCTGTCAAATCTGAATGAGATCTTTGCTGGGTCGAGTAATCTTGGTTGTAGCTTTTCCCCTTTCATCACTTTAAATATGTCCTGCAAGTCCCTTCTGGCTTGCAGAGTTTCTGCTGATTGGATTTATCCTGTATGGGACTCTCTGGGCTTCCTGGACTTGATTGACTACTTCCTTTCCCATATTACGGAGGTTTTCAACTATAACCTCTTCAAATATTTTCTCAGTCCCTTTCTTTTTCTCTTCTTCTTCCGGGACCCCTATAATTAGAATGTTGGTCCATTTATTGTTGTCCCAGAGGTCTCTGAGATAATTCGAATGTTGGTGCGTTTAATGTTGTCCCAGAGGTCTCTGAGACTGTCCTCAATTCTTTTTATTCTTTTTTTCTTTATTCTGCTCTGAAGTAGTTATTTCCACTATCTTATCTTCCAGGTCACTGATCGTTCTTCTGCCTCAGTTATTCTTCTATTGATTCCTTCTAGAGAATTTTTAATTTCACTTATTGTGTCGTTCATCATTGTTTGTTTGCTCTTTAGTTCTTCTACGTCCTTATTGAGCATTTCTTTTATTTTCTCCATTCTATTTCCAAGATTTTGGATCATCTTGACTATCATTACTCTGAATTCTTTTTCAGGTAGACTGCCTACTGCCTCTTCATTTGTTTGGTCTGGTGGGTTTTTACCTTGCTCCTTCATCTGCTGTGTGTGTTTCTGTCTTCCCATTTTGCTTAGCTTACTGTGTTTGGGGTCTCCTTTTTGTAGGATGCAGGTTCATATTTCCCGTTGTTTTTGGTGTCTGCCCCCAGTGGGTAAGGTTGGTTCAGTGGGTTGTGTAGGCTTCCTTGTGGAGGGGACTCGTGCCTGTGTTCTGGTGGATGCAGCTGGATCTTATCTTTCTGGTGGGCAGGACCATGTCCGGTGGTGTGTTTTGGGATGTCTGCGAATTTATTATGATTTTAGGCAGCTTCTCTGCTAATGGGTGGGGTTGTGTTCTGGTCTTGCTAGTTGTTTGGCATGGGGTATCCAGAACTGGAGCTTTCTGGTCATTGAGTGGAGCTGGGTCTTAGCGTTTCATGGAGAACTCTGGGAGAGCTCTCGCTGATTAATATTACATGGGGCTGGGAGGTCTCTGGTGGTCCAATGTCGCCAACTTGTCTCTCCCACCTCAGAGGCTCAGGCCTGTCAGCCGGCCGAAGCACCAAGACCCTGTCAGCCACATGGCTTTTGGGAAGTCTGAGGTCTTCTGCCAATGTTCAGTAGGTGTTCTGTAGGAGTTGTTCCACATGTAGATGTATTTTTGATGTATTCGGGGGGAGGAAGGTGATTTCCACATCTTACTCCTATGCCATCTTGAAGGTCCTCTCTCTTCACACCTTTTAAAATGAAGTTGAGGAATAGTACCCACCACCTGGCATTATGTCAGTAAAATCTAGTAGTTGTTTTTCAGTTTTGAAGTGTTCCTTACTCCCAGATCAATCAAGGAAAAGTTGAGGGCAGATTAAGGGTAATCTTCCATTACTACTGTTGCTAGAGGATCCGCATTTCATCTGGAAAGGACATAAATCTGGCAATCTCACTGCAGGCCTAGCCCATCCACCTTTTTTCCCTTTGTGCTGCTTTTTCTCTTTCCCTTGCTCATAGCAGGCCTGTGCAGAGGCCTTGCCCCCAGCCCTTCAGACCAGAGTTCCTCATGAAACAGCTGAGCTGACACCTCAGCTCAGGACATGGGCTGAAGCTCCCTACAGGACAAACTATGTGCAAAGTTAGGAGGCACTGACTACAAAATAAATGTGCAATTCATTCATTTAACCATTACTGACTGAGCTCCTGCTATGCACCAGATATTACTCAAGGCAAAGCAAATAGAAATCCCACCCTAATGGAGCTTGGGAGAAATAAGTAAGATTTACTGAAGAGGGAAAAACTGAAGGTATGATACTGTAAGGGCAAATTTATAGTAAAGAATAAGGTAAGCAGAGGAATAGAAGTGAAGACAAGCAGGATAGTTTCTGAGAAAGACTTAGGTACTTCGTGTAGGCTGGAATGTAAGTGACAAGTGGGAGATAAGTACAGAGAGGTAGGTGGGATTCACACTATGGAGAACCTCAAATGCCAAGTCTGAGGACTTTGTACTCAATTTGCTAATCACGAAGAGTCAGTGGAGGCTTGTGAATAGGCAAATAGTGCTTAGAGGTCTGAATGAAACAAATAAAAAGAGTACACTATTTTATGTTGATATTATTTAAAAATATTAACTTGCCTACACTTTGTTTTCATCTCAAAAGCCCTACAGCATATGAAAACTTGTCTCTTTGCAAGCTACTAAGGAGAAAAAGAAAAAACAGTGAGAAAATAATCTTAGTATCTATGACTCCAACAGTTTGTCAGTTTCTTCAGTTTCTTCCTTCCTTTCTTCCCTCCTTCCCTCCCTCCCTTCCCTCCTTCCTTCCTTCTCTCCCTCCCTTCCCTTCTCCCTTCCTTTTGCAAGAAAGATTAATGTAGGCAAAGAAAATGCAACATTTTTTATAGAGAGCTAGACCCTGTACAAGTTAATAGCTTGTGGTTGAGATCTTTGACTTATCATTTTGAAAGAAACAAATGGCTCTCTCAGAAGTTGTATGATGTACCCAGATCAACACAATGCCCAGTCCCTGCACCATGATAAACAGCAATATATTTGGGCATCTAATATTTACATTCACTTCAATTTGCTTGCTAATTTTTCATTGTCAGCTCCCAGAGAGATGAAGGAAATTAGTTTCATTACTAATGAGTTTTAAATACAGACAAGCTTGGGGAGGGATGAAATCAGACAGATGCCTGTGCTCCAAAATGAATGTTATATCCAACTAGTGCCTGTTAAAGAACGGTAATTAAAGTGGTGCTTTGGATGATGTCCATACAAGTCGTCTTGAATTTGCCATTTACTTATATCCATGTATGTTAAAATGTCCTTACTGTAAAGCTTACACCAGAAAAATCAAATAGATAATTTTGAGGGATATCACCTTTGACTTTTGCTCAAACATTCACATAGAGTTTGAACAGCAGATTCCTTTTGAGTAAAGGTCTGAAACCTTTGCATGTGACTCAACTTGCTACTCTAATGTACTACTCATTCATCTACGGAGCTTTCTTGGGAGATAGGCTTCAAAAAGAAAACAGTAAATGTTCTTGTTTCCAAGCATCTCCTAGTAATTCATATTGCCCAGACAGCTTTACAGAGTTCTTTCCCCTAGTTACCTTTGTGACCCTTGCTTGTGCAGAATAAAATGAGGAAAAGTTCAAGTTTAAAAACTTTTCATCTATACATAATAAAAGAATACTTTAATACAATGAATTCCTAGCAATGTTAATCAATTTCCGGAAAATCATCAGGCTAAAATAATCATTTACTCTATATTATCATTCTGGCCTTTTGTGACTGAGCCCCTACAAGTAAATGATGTGGTATTTCCTTCACTAAAAAGAATTTTTCTTACCATTTCCATGAAACATACATTAAGTTGTTTTGGAAGTCATCACTAATAACCTTGCCCTTTAGACCTCAGCTTGAAGAGATAATGAGTTGGGGTTTGCTGAAAATTTCATCTTTGTTTCAGGTCAGGGTATTGAATGACCCAGTTCAGTAAAACATACTGCTATATCTTTATTCTCATCACAATTGGGAAGTAAAATTTCATTAGCTACTGACAGGAGAATTCCAAATGGTTAATTGAAATATGACGTATCATTTGGGAAGCTTTGCTGCTTTTCTAGCACTTTCAAGCTGTGAGGCAGACCAGAAGAGTCAGGAAAGTTCCAATAGTTCTTCAGTAAGAAGTTCATTTAGCCCTTAGTAAATGCTATTTCTAAAAACTAAATCTAAATTCATTGCATTCCTGAATGTTTTCTCAAAATGTTCCTCTAACTCTAAATACAGATAGAGGCAAGAGGGATTAGATCCTTAACCTATTTTTTGTTTTTAATTATAAATTTAGTTTATTGAAACAGTTATAACTAAAATACAAATATCTTACTTTAAATACTGGGGAATATTATAAAATCTAATATCGCCTATCTAGATGCTAATTTTGTTATGATTGTTGTGTGTAGTAATTCCAATGATTAGTTAAATCAATACCAATCAATATATGGCTTTGGTAAAACTGAATGGATTTATTCATCTTCATATTAGTTAGTGTTCCTTGCTATACTGGGCAATGTAAAAAACACAGAAAAACAATACATGGGGCCCACCTTTAAACTCAAGAGATAGGAAAACAGTCAATAATTACAATACTGTATTAAAAACCGTAACAGAAATAATCAGTACATACATATACATATATAACTATATATATAATTGGAGAGCACTTATAACTCTAAGATTCATCAGAGATTTTCTTTATGTTGTTTTGTTTTCATTAAAGGCATTAGTATTCATGTATAATTTTCAGCATGCTTGATTTTCAGAAGTATGCCTGAATTTCACACATCTTATAATTCAATATAAGTATTCAAACTCTTCCAAATATTTCTTGATAATCTCTCTCACAAAGAGAGGTGTCTGCATATAAAATACCAAGCTTAGTTTTGTCCTGGGAAGACTTGGAGTGAGACTATCATATGCCTGTCTCCAGCCCTCTCACAGAAAGCTAAGACACACAATTTGCCATAGCCATGTCCTGGTGATGAGCAATTTTACATGATTCCACAGTCTCAAATCATACCATAAAAAGATTGACCTGAGGTTATCCTGAGGTCTCTCTGGCTGGGCCTGGTTGTATAAAGGTAGTGCCTTTGGTCAGTTCATTTGGCTGATAACTTTTCTGCTTGGCTGCCTTCCATAATGGTGGCTCAGTGGATGGGGACATTGATTCCTGCTCTGCTGGTAGGCACTCACCTCTCTTCTTCAGGTCAGAGTGCTCTTCTGCAACATTGACTCATGTGTATCAAGGAGACATCTCCTCTTCTGGAAAAAGCCCTTAAACTGACTCACTGCAATAGTCATTTTCCCAAGCTCTCCTGGAAATGCCTGCTATCTAAAGTTCCTCTCCTATCTGATTAAATTACATCAGGGGACCTGTTCTACTTTCTAGAGAAGTCCATCTTTCTCTACTTTGCCATTGATAAACAAAAGCATATAAGCATTCTTGCTTCTGTTACTTGAGATCACTAGTGAAAGAGTTTTTCCTTGATTTCTTTATGTGCAAAAGGAAATATTTCTAAGTAATAACCATGTTTTATATTATCCAGCTAAAAGAACTATACAGAAACCCAAGCATATGGATATTCTTGGACTTGAGCATATTGTCTCACCTCTGAAGCTCTACACAGTCAGTCCCCTCAGTGAAGACCCCTTTCCCTGCTTCTCCTAGGGCTTAATTCTTCAGCCCTTGCTTAAATATACCTTTCTCCAGATTTCTCAGATACATGAAAATATATTAGATGTTCTTGCTTTGTGCATTCACATCAATTTTATTTTTATTACCATAACCCTCAAAACTTTTAAGGTAATTACTTTTTTTTTCCTTTGTAAAACTGATGAAAACAGGGATTTAACCAAATGTGTTCACCACTGTAGCCACATATTGGGTACTCCACAAATATTTTTTGAATAAATAATGACTAGCTCAGTAAATCTAATGATAATAGCACTATATCATTCATACGGAGTTACATTCAAAGATAACAGAAAAACGTGTAAAAATCATTTTATAGAAATAAAAAAGCAAAGAAAGAGGTGGATAATATATGCAACTTATTCTCAAACAGTTCAGAAAAAAATAGTAATAATATGTATATAGAGAGACTAGAAAAGCCATTTTAGCAAATTTAGCTAATTGATGAAACTACGGAAAGAATACAAGGGGTTTCTTTTAAAAATTCTTGCAAAAGCAGAGGAAGATGGTGGAAGAGTAAGACGCAGAGATTACTTTCCTCCCCAAAGATACATCAGAAATACATCTACACGTGACTGCTCCTATAGAACACCCACTGAACGCTGGCAGAAGACCTCAGACCTCCCAAAAGACAAGAAACTCCCCCACGTACCTGGGTAGGTCAAAAGAAAAAAAGAATAAACAGAGACAAAAGAATAGGGACGGGACCTGCACCAGTGGGAGGGAGCTGTGAAGGAGGAAAGGTTTCCACACACTAGGAAGCCCCTTCGTGGGTGAACACTGCAGGTGGCAGAGGGGGGAAGCTTCGGAGCCACGGAGGAGAGCGCAGCAACAGGGGTGTGGAGGGCAAAGCGGAGAGATTCCCACACAGAGGATCGGTGCCGACCAGCACTCACCAGCCCGAGAGGCTTGTCTGCTCTCCCGCTGGGGCGGGCGGGGGCTGGGAGCTGAGGCTCGGGCTTCGGTCGGATCGCAGGGAGAGGACTGGGGTTGGCGGCGTGAACACAGCCTGAAGGGGCTAGTGCGCCACAGCTAGATGGGAGGGAGTCCGGGAAAAGTCTGGACCTGCCGAAGAGGCAAGAGACTTTTTCTTCCCTCTTTATTTCCCAGTGCGCTAGGAGAGGGGATTAAGAGCGCTGCTTAAACGAGCTCCAAAGACGGGCGCGAGCCGCGGCTATCAACGCAGACCCCAAAGATGGGCCTGGGACACTAAGGCCACTGCTGCAGCCACCAAGAAGCCTGTGTGCAAGCACAGGTCACTATCCACACCTCCCCTCCTGGGAGCCTGTGCAGCCTACCACTGCCATGGTCCTGTGATCCAGGGACAATTTCCCCGGGAGAACACACGGCGCACATCAGGCTGGTGCAATGTCACGCCAGCCTCTGCTGCCAGAGGCTCGCCCCGCACTCCGTATCCCTCTCTCCCCCCTGTCCTGAGTGAGCCAGAGCCACCAAATCAGCTGCTCCTCTAACCCCATCCTATCTGAGCAAAGAACAGATGCCCTCAGGTGACCTACATGCAGAGGCGGGGCCAAATCCAAAGCTGAACCAAGGGAGCTGTGGGAACAAAGAAGAGAAAGGGAAATTTCTCCCAGCAGCCTCAGAAGCAGCGGATTAAAGCTCCACAATCAACTTGATGTACCCTGCATCTGTGGAATACCTGAATAGACAACGAATCATCCCATATTGAGGAGGTGGACTTTAAGAGCAAAATATATTATTTTTTTCCCCTTTTCAACTTTTTGTGAGTGTATATGTGTATGCTTCTGTGCGAGATTTTGTCTGTATATCTTTGCTTTCACCATTTGTCTTAGGGTTCTGTCCATCTGTGTTTTTTTCTTTTTTACTTAAATTTTTTTTTCTTAGTAATTATTTTTTATTTTAATAACTTTATTTTATCTTACTTTATTTTATCCCCTTTCTTTCTTTATAATTTTTCTCCCTTTTATTCTGAGCCGTGTGGATGCCAGGATCTTGGTGCTCCAGCCAGGAGTCAGTGCTGTGCCACTGAGGTGGGAGAGCAAACTTCAGGACACTGGCTCACAAGAGACCTCCCAGCTCCACATAATATCAAACGGCGAAAATCTCCTAGAGAGCTCCATCTCAACACCAAAACCCAGTTTCACTCAACGACCAGCAAGCTACAGTGCTGGACATCCTATGCCAAACAACTAGCAAGACAGGAACACTGCCCCATCCATTAGAAGAGAGGCTGCCTAAAATCATAATAAGGCCACAGACACCCCAAAACACACCACCAGGCGTGGACCTGCCCATCAAAGACAAGATCCAGCCTCATTCACCAGAACACAGGCACTAGTCCCCTCCACCAGGAAGCCTACAAAACCCACTGAACCAACCTTAGCCACTGGAGACAGACACCAAAAACAACGGGAACTACGAACCTGCAGGCTGCGAAAAGGAGACCCCAAACACAGTAAGTTAGGCAAAATGAGAAGACAGAAAAACACACAGCAGATGAAGGAGCAAGGTAAAAACCCACCAGACCTAAGAAATGAAGGGGAAATAGGCAATCCACCTGAAAAAGAATTCAGAATAATAATAGTAAAATGATCCAAAATCTTGGAAATAGAATAGAGAAAATGCAAGGAAAATTTAACAAGGACCTAGAAAAACTAAAGAGGAAACAAGCAATGATGAACAACACAATAACTGAAATTAAAAATACTCTAGAAGGGATCAATAGCAGAATAACTGAGGCAGAACGGATAAGTGACCTGGAAATAAAATAGTGGAAATAACTACTGCACAGCAGAATAAAGAAAAAAGAATGAAAAGAACTGAGGACAGTCTCAGAGACCTCTAGGACAACATTAAACGCACCAACATTGGAATTATAGGGGTCCCAGAAGAAGAAGAGAAAAAGAAAGGGACTGAGAAAATATTTGAAG
>NC_041220.1:17133004-17133517 GCF_002837175.3 Physeter macrocephalus
CAAGAAGCACAGAGTCCCATACAGGATAAATCCAAGGAGAAACACACCAAGACACATATTAATCAAACTGTCAAAAATTAAATACAAAGAAAACATTAAAAGCAGCAAAGGAAAAACAACAAATAACACATAAGGGAATCCCCATAAGGTTAACAGCTGATGTTTCAGCAGAAACTCTGCAAGCCAGAAGGCAGTGGCAGGACATATTTAAAGTGATGAAAGAGAAAAAACTACAACCAAGATTACTCTACCCAGCAAGGATACCATTCAGATTTGGAGAAATTAAAACCGTTACAGAAAAGCAAAAGCTGAGAGAGTTCAGAACCACCAAACCAGCTTTACAACAAATGCTAATGGAACTTCTCTGGGCAGGAAACACAAGAGAAAGAAAAGACCTACAATAACAAACCCAAAACAATTAAGAAAATGGGAATAGGAACATACATATCGATAATTACCTTAAATATAAATGGATTAAATGCTCCCACCAAAAGACATAGACTGGCTGAATGG
>NC_041220.1:17133948-17135011 GCF_002837175.3 Physeter macrocephalus
AGTAGGGGACTTTAACACCCCACTTTCACCAATGGACAGATCATCCAAAATGAAAATAAATAAGGAAACACAAGCTTTAAATGATACATTAAACAAGATGGAATTAATTGATATTTATAGGGCATTCCATCCAAAAACAACAGAATACACATTGTTCTCAAGTCTTCAGGAAACATTCTCCAGGATAGATCATATCTTGGGTCACAAATCAAGCCTTCGTAAATTTAAGAAAATTGAAATCGTTATCAAGTATCTTTTCTGACCACAGTGCTATGAGACTACATATCAATTACAGGAAAAGATCTGTAAAAAATACAAACACATGGAGGCTAAACCATACACTACTTAATAACCAAGTGATCACTGAAGAAATCAAAGAGGAAATCAAAAAATACTTAGAAGCTAATGACAATGGAGATACAACGACCCAAAACCTTTGGGATACAGCAAAAGCAGTTCTAAGAGGGAAGTTTATAGCAATACAATCCTACCTTAAGAAACAGGAAACATCTCAATAAACAACCTAACCTTGCACTTAAAGCAATTAGAGAAAGAAGAACAAAAAAACCCCAAAGTTAGCAGAAGGAAAGAAATCATAAAGATCAGATCAGAAATAAATGAAAAAGAAATGAAGGAAACAAGAGCAAAGATCAATAAAACTAAAAGTTGGTTCTTTGAGAAATAAACAATATTGATAAACCATTAGCCACACTCATCAAGAAAAAAAGGGAGAAGACTCAGATCAGTAGAATTAGAAATGAAAAAGGAGAAGTAACAACTGACACTGCAGAAATACAAAGGATCATGAGAGTTTACTACAAGCAACTCTATGCCAATAAAATGGACAACCTGGAAGAAATGGAAAAATTCTTAGAAATGCACAACCTGCCGAGACTGAACCAGGAAGAAATAGAAAATATGAACAGACCAAGCACAAGCACTGAAATTGAAACTGTGATTAAAAATTTTCCAACGAACAAAAGCCCAGGACCAGATGGCTTCACAGGCAAATTCTATCAAACATTTAGAGAAGAGCTAACACCTATCCTTCTCAAACTCTTCC
>NC_041220.1:17135157-17136356 GCF_002837175.3 Physeter macrocephalus
CGAGGCCACCATCACCCTAATACCAAAACCAGACAAAGATGTCACAAAGAAAGAAAACTACAGGCCAATATCACTGATGAACTTAGATGCAAAAATCGTCAACAAACTACTAGCAAACAGAATCCAACAGCAAATTAAAAGGCTCATACACCATGATCAAGTGGGTTTTATTCCAGGAATGCAAGGATTCTTCAATATATGCAAATCAATCAAGCATGATACACCATATTAAAAAATTGAAGGTGAAAAACCATATGATCATCTCAATAGATTCAGAGAAAGCTTTCGACAAAATTCAACACCTATTTATGATAAAAGCCCTGCAGAAAGTAGACACACAGGGAACTTTCCTCAACATAATAAAGGCCATATATGACAAACCCACAGCCAACATCTTCCCCAACGGTAAAAAACTGAAACCATTTCCACTAAGATCAGGAACAAGACAAGGTTGTCCACTCTCACCACTATTATTTAACATAGTTTTGGAAGTTTTAAAAATTAATGCACAGAAATCTTTTGCATTCTTATACACTAATGATGAAAAATTTGAAAGTGAAATGAAGAAAACTCTCCCGTCCTACCCCTAGTCTCTTCATGACATTTTTTTTCTTAGATTCCATATATATGTGTTAGCATACGGCATTTGTGTTTCTCCTTCTGACTTACTTCACCTTGTATGACAGACTCCAGGTCCATCCACCTCACTACAAATAACTCAGTTTCATTTCTTTTTATGGCTGAGTAATATTCCATTGTATATATGTGCCACATCTTCTTTATCCATTCATCTGTTGATGGACACCTAGGTTGCTTCCATGTCCTGGCTATCGTAAATAGAGCTGCAATGAACATTTTAGCACATGACTCTTTTTGAATTATGGTTTTATCAAGGCATATGCCCAGTAGTGGGATTGCTGGGATGTATCGTAGTTCTATTTGTAGTTTTTAAAGGAACCTCCATACTGTTCTCCATATTGGCTGAATCTACAGCATGGACTTGAGGATATGGGGAGGGGGAAGGGTAAGCTGTGACAAAGTGAAAGAGTGGCATGGACATATATACACTACCAAACATAGGGTGGGTAGCTAGTGGGAAGCAGCCGCATGGCACAGGGAGATCAGCTTGGTGCTTTGTGACCACCTAGAGGGGTGGGATAGGGAGGGTGGGAGGGAGAGAGATGCAAGAGGGAAGAGAT
>NC_041220.1:17136528-17138167 GCF_002837175.3 Physeter macrocephalus
TGAAATTAAGAAAACACTCCCATTTACCATTGCAACAAAAAGAATAAAATATCTAGGAATAAACCTACCTAAGGACACAAAAGACCTGTATGTAGAAAATTATAAGACACTGATGAAAGAAATTAAAGATGATACAAACAGATCGAGAGATATACCATGCTCTTGGATTGGAAGAATCAACATTGTGAAAATGACTCTACTACCCAAAGCAATCTACAGATTCAATGCAATCCCTATCAAACTACCAATGGCATTTTTCACAGAACTAGAACTAAATATTTCACAATTTGAATGGAAACACAAAAGACCCCGAATAGCCAAAGCAATCTTGAGAACAATAAAAGGAGCTGGAGGAATCAGGCTCCCTCTCTTCAGACTATACTACAAAGCTACAGTAATGAAGACAGTATGGTACTGGCACAAAAACAGAAATATATCTATTCAAAGAGCTTCTATCTTTCAAACTGGGGTCAGTTTTTCTTAAGTGCCACATAAAACCTCTACACAGAACTGTGATGATGTAAAGCAGACATATCATATAACGTAAGAAGCCACACCAATTTAAAAGTATGCAGAAACTGCTCCTATGGCTATTAAAGCAGAAAAAATGCCAACACTGGGAGGGTATGAACACAGGCGGAGACATAAGAAAAGACTCCCATTAACCTCTAAGCACTGACAGAATGCACCCAACTCTCAGAGTACCTTAACAATAAAACAGAACAAACTCTAAGCCAGAAAAGACGGTATTTCTCAAACTGAGTTCCAAAATATTGGGGACTGGCTTTTTTCCGAGAGGGAGTTCACTCCTTTTTCTAAAGTAATATTACCTAAAACCATTTCATGGGAACTTTGAACTTCACCTCAGGAGGATTAGATGGTTAGTAGTGTACAATTTAATGGAAAAATCCTTTACTGTCTGTTAATAGATACTGAATACAGAAAATAGCCTTTGGAAACACACATGCATGGTTTTCAAGAACTCACTGTTCACAGCTTTCATCAATCTCAGAATTCACAACGGTATTTAAATATAAGACATACCTGCTTATGGAGAACAGTATGGAGGTTCCTTAAAAAACTACAAATAGAACTACCATACGACCCAGCAATCCCACTGCTGAGCATATACCCTGCAAAAACCATAATTCAAAAAGAGTCGTGTACCAAAATATTCATTGCAGCTGTATTTACAGTAGCCAGGACATGGAAGCAACCTTAGTGTCCATCAACAGATGAATGGATAAAGAAGATGTGGCACATATTTACAATGGAATATTACTCAGCCATAAAAAGAAATGCAATTGAGTTATTTGTAGTAAGGTGGATGGACCTAGAGTCTGTCATACAGAGTGAAATAAGTCAGAAAGAGAAAAACAAATACCGTATGCTAACACATATATATGGATTCTAAGAAAAAAAAAAAAGTTCATGAAGAACCTAGGGGTAAGATGGGAATAAAGACACAGACGTACTAGAGAATGGACTTGAGGATATGGGGGGAATGGTAAGCTGTGACAAAGTGAGAGAATGGCATGGAAATATATACACTACCAAACGTAAAATAGATAGCTAGTGGGAAGCAGCCGCATAGCACAGGGAGATCAGCTCAGTGGTTTGTGACCACCTAGAGGGATGG
>NC_041220.1:17138556-17196041 GCF_002837175.3 Physeter macrocephalus
GGGAGGATCCCACATGCCGTGGAGCGGCTGGGCCCGTGAGCCATGGCCGCTGGGCCTGCGCGTCCGGAGCCTGTGCTCCGCAACGGGAGAGGCCACAGCAGAGGGAGGCCCGCATACCACAAAAAAAAAAAAAAAAAAAAAAAAAAAAAATTCTTGCAACTTTTTCTGTTAGTTTGAAATTGTTTTCAAATAAACCGCTACACTTTAAAAATATTTTAAACTTTAAACAAAATTGTATATTAAATTGTATTTATATCAGCAATACATTTCAATTCTCTGTAAACACTATTAAGTGTTTTTGTGTACACACACATAAAAGTTAAACCTCTCCAAAAATTAATGTGGATTATCACAACATTCCATTCTATATACATGCTAGATAAGAAAAAGGTGCTTCTGGAGCTCCCTGGTTGCCTAGTGGTTAGGATTCTGGGCCTTCACTGCCCTGGCCTATGTTCAATCCCTGGTGAGGGAACATTCCCGCAAGCTGTGTAGCATTGCCAAAAAAAAAAAGGTGCTTCTATTTATTTGTTTTGAAAGAATTCAGGAAAAGTTACCACAAATATGAGACTTTGGTATATTGATTATTTTCAGCTTGAAGACACTTGGGAAAACAGCAGGAAGAGACTTTCTCTGACTCCTCCTAACTGCCTAAAGACAGAGCCTCCAAAATGAACTCAACTATCATAGACATCCTCCTTGGGAGTTTCATCAACATGGAAGGTTACCTCTTATCACAGGAGAGGGCACTAGAAGTCCACATCACACTCACACAACTCTGTCACAAACTATCATACCTCCCAACCATTCTTCTAAAGGCCCATTCATCTTTCCTAAAAATCATTCCCTCAACCCTAAGTTGCCTACATCCCCTCTTCCTTTAGGTGACATTTAAGCTCTCAAATAGTACCAGTTTTGGAGTATCCACTTTTGTTTTCCTATATATCCTCATGCACATAATTTTTAAAGTTAATAAATTGGGGGGTACCAGCTCGGGTAGTGACACAGGATGATCCTGAGCTCCTCTCCTCCCATGGACACAATGAGTCTACAGCTACCTATGGAACAATTTTCTTTTTAAAAAAACTAAAGGCTGGTTGAATGACAACTACATATCAAGCAAACAAGATGAAAACCACACTGATGCAGGTAGGAGAGGCTGGACCACAATCTCACCATAAACCCCATCCCTGGCACAGTGACCCACAACTGGAGGGAACTCATAACCTGGAGCTTCTCTCTGAGGAGCAAAGGGTTCAAACCCCACATTGGTCATCCCAACTTTTAAAACACACACTTGAGAGATGAGCCCTCAAAATATCTAACTTTAAAAACCAACACGGCATGTGTCCCAAGACCCATAAGTCTGAAGCAATCTGAGGAAATTCTCTGAAAGGGCTTGCACATGTGGACTCACCCATTTCAGGGCCCAGCTCAGAGGCAGCCAATTGTGCAGAGGCTTAAAGTGAAGGAGATTCACCTGCTTATATTAAAGCACTGGACTGAAGGGCAGGCATCTAATTTAACACACATTTAAGAGCCTGCTGGAACACTACCCAGGGACAGAAATTGGTGGGCACCATCTTTGCCATGGTTCAGAGCACTCATAACTCCTGCAAGGGAGCTTTTACATGCATCTGGTGACCCAAATTTTACGGCTCCCACCTAGGGAACACCTCTTGATTGCCTGGCACTGGAGGCCGGGGGAGTTTGCATTCCTGGTTCCCTGGGACTACAATAACCTGTAATAATTAATGTTACCCAGAAAGGACCTCATATCCCTTTTGGGGGCCTCCATTTTTGTGACTGCTTCAAGGTGACACCTCTGTATCACCTGGTTCTTATGGCCAGTGAGGCTTAAGTCCATGGGACTGTAACCAACTGAGAAAAAGTTTTTAAATAGCCACCATCCTCAGGGCATGGCAAGAGGCAACAGAGCTAGAAGCTCAGTCTTTCTGTGAGGTGGCATATTAGCTAGCTAATCATCATGACTGTGGACTGAGGGGCAGGCTTCTAATTAAACATGCATCTAGGGACTGACTGTAATCCTTTCCAGACATCTTGGGAGGGTGGGCACGATCTTTGTGCTCAACCTCCACAGTGCTCCAGAGTACCAGTGTCTCCTGTAGGAGAGTTTTACATGCTTCTGGTATCTTTTTTATGTCTGAAGCCCTGGTTCCTGCAGCTGCCTTTCAGGGGACACCCCTTGATCTCCTGGCTTTGATGACTGGGGGCTTGTATTCCTGGATCCCACGGAATTGTGGCAATCAGAGAAAAAGTTCTTCACAGGCTACCAACCCCAGGGCTCCACACATAAAGCAGATTGAGGCACCTCCCCACAGCCCCACCCAGTCTTTCTGTGAAAAAGGCCCTTTGCTTGTCCTGGAGCTTCAGCCTTAGGGGCAGGTTTCACGTTTGGCACACATTTAGTGGCTTATGGAGCTGCTCGCAAGGAAAATAAGCTGTGGACACCATCTTGCTGCTCTCCCTCTGCCTTGTTCCATGTTGCTGGTATCATCCAGAAAAGAACTTATACACTCATCAGGCGCTCCAATTTTTGTGACTGACCCCCAGAGTCACCTTCGGATCACCTGTCTCTGGACAGTGGGGAATCATGATGAAATAGAAAATCTGAACAGACCAATTACAAGTAAAGTCTTAGAATCAGTAACCAAAAACCTACCAAGAAACAAAAGTACAGGATCAGATAGCTATACTGGTGCTTTCTGCCAAACATTTAAAGACAAATAATAACAATCTTTCTCAAACTCTTCCCAAAAAAAGAAGAGAAGGGAACTCTTTCAAAATCATTTTATAAGGCCCATATTAGCGTGTTAACAAAGCCAGACAAGAATGCCACAAGAAACAAAAATTACAGGCCAATACCCCTGATGAACATAAATGCAAAAATTCTCAACAAAATGTTAGCAAACCAAATTCAACAATACATTCAAAGGATCATATACCATGATCAAGTGGGATTTATTCCAGAGATGAAAGGAAGTTTTAACATCCACAAATCAGTCAGTGTGATACACCACATTAACAAAATGAAGAATAAAAATCATATGACCACCACAATAGACCAGGAAAGGTATTCAACAAAATTCAACATCCACTTATGATAAAAACTATCAACAAATCAGATACTGAGGGAACATACCTCAACATAATAAAGGTCATATATGATAACCCAAAAACTAAAAATCATACTCAATAATGAAAAGCTGAAAGCTTTTCCTCTAAGATCAGGAATAAGACAAGGATGCCCACTCTCACTACTTTTATTCAACATAGTATTAGAAGTCTTAGTCAAAGCAACTAGGCAAGAAAAAGAAATCAAAACCACCTAAATAGGAAAGGAACAAGTAAAATTCACTATTTCCAGATGACTGATATTATATATGGAAAACCCTAAAGACTCCAGCAAAAAACTGTTAGAACTAGCAAACCAATTCAATAATGTTGCAGGATACAAAAACAATACTCAAAAATATGTTGTGTTCCTACACATTAATAATGAACTAAGAGAAATTAAGTAAACAATCCCATTTAAAATTGCATTAAAAATAATGAAAACCTAGGAATAAGTTTAACCAAGGAGTGACAGATGAGTATATGGAAAATTATGACCTTAAGGAAAGAAATTGAACAAAACAAAAGTAAATGGAAAGACATTCCATGCTCACAGATTGGAAGAATTAATATTGTTAAAATGTCCATACTACCCAAAGCAATCTATGGATTAAATGCAATCCATATCAAAAATGCAATGTTGTTTTTTATAAAAATAGAAAAATCCTAAAATTTGTGTGTAACCACATATATGAGACCCCAAATAGTAAAAGCAATCTTGAGAAAGAATGACAAAGCTAGAGTCATCATGCAACCTGATTTTAAGCTATATTACAATGATAGAATAATTTTAAAAAGATAGTATTGGCATAAAAATAGACACATAGATCAATTGAACAGAATAGAAAGCTCAAATAAACCCATGCATATATGGTTAATTAATTTATGACAAAGGAACCAAGAATATACAATGGGGAAAGAACAGTATCTTCAATAAATGGCATTGGGATAACTGCACAGCCACAAATGAAAAAATGAAACTGGAAAATGATCTTACACCACACACAAAAACTAACTCAAAATGGATTTAAGACTTGAATGTAAGACATGAAACTGTAAAATTCCTAGAAGGAAACATAGGTGATAAGCTCCTTGACAGAGATCTTGGTAATGAGTTTTTTCTTTAAATCTGATAACAAAAGCAAAAGCACCAAATGCAAAAATTAAAAAAGAGGATGACATCAAAAAGCTTCTGCACAGCAAAGAAAATCAACAACTAAATGAAACTGCAACCTACTGAATGGACAAAAGTTTTTTCAAGTAACATATCTAATAAAGGGGTATTATCCAAGATATATAAAGAACTTATAACTCAACAACAAAAATATCCATTAAAAATGGGCAGAATATCTGAATAGACATTTTTCCAAAGTATACATACAGATGGCCAGCAGGTACAGAAAAAGATCCTCTATACCATTAATCATCAGGGAAATGCAAATCAAAACCACAATGAGATATTATTCATACCTGTTACAATGACTATTTATCTAAAAGACAAGAAATAACAGGTACTAGAGAGGATGTGGAAAAAAAGGAACCCTATGTACTGTATGTGGGAATGTAAACTGGTGCAGCAATGAAAAACAATGTGGAAGTTCCTCCAAAAAATAAAAGTAGAACTACCATATGGTCTAGCAATTCCACTTCTGGGTATTTATCCAACAAAAATGAAAACACTAACTCAAAAAGATATATGCACCCCCACATTCATTGAAACATTATTTACAACAGCCAAGATATGTAAATAACCTAACTGTCCACTGATGAATGAATGAGTAAAGAAACTGTGACACACACACACACACACACACACACACACACACACACACACACACACCATAATGGAATATTACTGAGTCATAAAAAATAATGAAATCTTGCCATTTGCAAAAACATGTATAGACCTCAAGGGCTTTATGCTAAGTGAAATAAGTCAAACTGAGAAAGAAAAATACTGTATAATTTTTCTCATATATGAAATCTAAAAATTAATTAATTAAAAAAAAAACAAGGTCATAGATACAGAGAACAAATTGTTGATTACCTGAGGTGGGAGGGGTTGTGATATCAGAGAAATGGGGGATAAAATGCTTTTGTTTTCTTTTTCAGTTTAAATAGATTGAATTTTTTTTTAATTTATAAATTTGTATATATTTTTTCCTGTTACTTTATCTGTTGTCATTTTATTTCATAGACCCATAAAACCTATGAAGATAAAAAAAAAATTTCCTCCCTATAGTGTCATTAGATATATACAATTAAAAAATTATTCAAACTATGAAAGTAAAAATATTAACAAAACAATAAATAAAGATAGATTGTCATGAATATACTCACCAAATCTTTCTGGGACTTGTAGTGAAGTGATCATTCAAATTCTGATAATTATTAGTTATGTAACCATGGACAAGGTGCTTAACTTCTCTATTAATGAAATATATTTCTTAAATACTTTGCACATAAGTCCGGAAATGTTAGTTTTCTACTTTTCTCTTCTCTTTTATAATCCATAGGTTCTTAGGATAAGCAATATGCACTCAATGCTGAGAAGTACTTCATAAAGCACAGTTATTTTTCTTTAAAACAGTCTAATTGCAAACAAATAGAAATCCAAGTAAAAACTGCCCCTCACACAAAAAAATAGAAATTCCAACAGTCAGTCAAAAAATAAAGATACACACACACACACATACGAAGTAAAACACTACAGATTCTACCTTGTCTGACAGCTACTCAAGTGGATTAAAACACTTTAAGTGGATAAAAGAAAAGTCTAGATATAAATCTAATGATCTGAGACTCCTCCCTGAAACATAAAATGCTCTATGTACTTTTATTTACTCTATCTTTTTACTAGTGAATTCTATTTATCTTGTTTAAATATGGCCCTTTTTCAGTATGAAATAGAAATGTTTTTTAAAAAGCTGAACTGATTACCTGAATTCAGGAAATTAATTTTTTTCATTTTTCAGCATTACAAGATCAAATTAATTAAACAAATAAAATAATTCTTTTGGGTAATAATATCTTTGTTTTACAAAAGTTTAAAAAATTGATTGGATATTTGGTGGTTAAAACTAAGTTAACAGTGCTTTTACCCTTTATCTTCAAAAACAGTAATGTGCAAACCCCATAATTATCATGAACCCTTGTTATAAATTAACTTGTCAAGGTAGATCTTGCTATTATCTTTTATTGTTATTTGTTTTTTGACACATATTTATTATTGTTATAAATTACATATTTATTGTTTAATTTAAAATTAATCTCATGGATTTTGTACATTTCTCAAAACATAAGAATTTGAATTCTGGCAATATCTGGGGTCTAATCATGAATATTTTTGGTATGAATTTTCCACTTTATCATCTGCTCAATACATACTGGCAAACTCTGTGCCATGTTTATATAACCTTTATAGAAATTATACACTTTTTGTGAATTTTTTAAGCTAAATTTTATTCACTACTTATGACACATCAGGCTATATTCAAAATGCATGTACTGAGGAAAATCATTTATATAGACCTTTGATATAAGACTGTATTTTTATTCCCATTTTACAAATGAAGGAATCCAGCATAGATCAGAGAAATCTCACAGAACATGGTTTGAGCCCAAGCAGACTAGATTTAGAATCCATTTTCTTAATCCATTTGCTATACTCTAGCTGCCCCTAAATATATTAAGAATATATAGTGACATTGGCTGAGTGTGCTCCCCCCAAACTCTAAAGTCCTAACATCGGCATCTCAGAATCGTAATTATATTTGAAGATAGAGGAGGCCTTTAAGGAGATCAGTTAAAATGAGGTCATATGGGTAGGCCCTAATCCAATGTGACTGGAGTTCTTATAAAGAAATTAGGACACAGACAAGACAGACCATGTGAGGACACAGCAAGAAGGCAGCCAACCACAAGTCAAGGGGAGAGGCCTCAGAAAAAACTAAATTTGTTCACATTTTGATCTTGGACTACTAGTCTCCAGAACCGTGAAAAAGTAAATTTCTGTGGATTAAGCCACCCAATCTGTAGTATTTTGTTATGGCAGCACTAGCAAACTATTGTATACAGTCACCTATAATCCTGATAAAAAGTTTACATTAACAACAATATCCCCCACATCTTCATTGCTTCAGTCCATGACAACCCGAATCATTTTACCTCTCAAGCTGTGTGTCCTTGTAAAAAGCATATGAATTCTCGAAGTCTCATTTTATCTATTCAATAGGAATGATGATTAAACCCCAAACTAGAAATGTTGTGAAAAATGAGATAAGGTATGTAAAACTTTTAGCATATAGCATATCAGATAGTAAGAGCACAATATATGTTGTCATTTTTCTTATCATTAATTATAAAATAAACAATTTCACAGTATCAGAATAAGTTCTTTCCTAACCAGATTTAATTACTAAATGCAAATTCAGAAATAAATTCATATGGGTTTAAACTCTATATTTAGTGCTTATTTTTGTTTTTTCCTAGTATTTTCCATGTTTTTTCTACTTTTAAAACTTTTTTCCATGTGAAGTTGAAAAAAAATCAGCATTAAGAAGAATGTTGTCTTCCTATACACTAACAACAAAAAATCAGAATGATAAATTAAGGGAACACTCCCATTTACTAATGCAACAAAAAGAATAAAGTACCTAGGAATAAACCTAAGGAGGCAAAAGACCTGTACTCAGAAACCTATAAGACACTGATGAAAGAAATTAAAGATGATACAAATAGATGGAGAGATATACCATGTTCTTGGATTCGAAGAATCAACATTGTGAAAATGATTATACTACCCAAAGCAATCTACAGATTCAATGCAATCCCTATCAAACTACCAATAGCATTTTTCACATAACTAGAACAAAAAATTTTACAATTTGTATGGAAACAAGAAAGAACCTGAATTGCCAAGGCAATCTTGAGGAAGAAAAACAGAGCTGGAGGAAGTAGGCTTCCAGACTGCAGATTATACCACAAAGCTATAGTAATCAAGACAGTATGGTACTGGCACAAAAACAGAAATATAAATCAATGTAATGCGATAGAAAGCCCAGAGATAAACCCATGCACATATGGTTGTCTTATCTTTGACAAAGGAGGCAAGAATATACAATGGAGAAAAGACAGCCTCTTCAATAAGTGGTGCTGAGAAAACTGGACAGCCACATGTAAAAGAAAGAAATTAGAACACTCCCTAACACCACACACAAAAATAAACTCAAAATGGATTAAAGACCTAAAGTAAGGCCAGACACTATAAAACTCTTAGAGGAAAACATAGGCAGACCACCCTATGACATAAATCACAGCAAGATCCTTTTTGACCCACCTCCTAGGCCATCATCAAAAAATCTACAAACAATAAATGCTGGAGAGGTTGTGGAGAAAAGGGAACCCTCTTGCACTGTTGGTGGGAATGTAAATTGATACAACCACTATGGAGCACTGTATGGAGGTTCCTGAAAAAACTAAAAAAAGAACTAGCATATGACCCAGCAATCCCACTACTGGGCATATACCCTAGGGCAAACCATAATTCAAAAGAAACACGTACCACAGCGTTCACTGCAGTACTATTTACGATAGCCAAGACATGGAAGCAACCTAAATGTCCATCCACAGATGAATGGATAAAAAAGATGTGGTACATATATACAATGGACTACTACTCAGCCTTAAAAAGTAACGAAATTGAGTTATTTGTAATGAGGTGGATGAACCTAGAGTCTGTCATAATGAGTGAAGTAAGTCAGAAAAACAAATACCATATGCTAACCCACATACATGGAATCTAAAAAAAAATGGTTCTGATGAACCTAGGGGCAGGACAGGAATAAAGACACAGAAGTAGAGAATGGACTTGAGGACACAGGGGGAAGGAGAAGGGGAAGCTGGGACAAAGTGAGAGAGTAGCATTGACATATATACACTACCAAATGTAAAACAGATAGCTAGTGGGAAGCAGCTGCATAGCACAGGGAGATCAGCTCAGTGCTTTGTGACCACCTAGAGGGGTGGGATAGGGAGGGTAGCAGAGAGGCTCAAGAGGGAGGGGATATGGGGATATATGTATACATATAGCTGATTCACTTTGTTGTACAAGAGAAAGTAACACAACATTGTAAAGCAATTATACTCCAATAAAGATATTAAAAAAAGAAGAATGTCGTCAAGAATATTGGACTACATTCCACATAATAGATAAATTAACTGAGAAATGGATGATATTAATGGATTAGTAGAGAGCATATGTCTTTAGTCTCAACAAATTAAAAATTAAAAAATCAGAAATCACTTCCCTCCAAAAAACAGTATCGTCCACATATGATGGAAATAAAAATGGCTCCAGATATTGTGTGGTTGATGCTAAATAAGAAAAGTTAAACTATTTGACGTGGATCCAAGGAACACTCCCATTTTAGCGGTCTGGTAATTGTTAACATTCAACAATTAGAGTAGAAGACACAATTCAGGATACTACTTGGCCTTGCAATGCATACTATTTACATAGTCAAAATGATTAAAAAGCTCCTCAGTAGTTGTTATTTTTTAGAATCGACTTGTAGACAAAATATGGAAGGCTAAAATATAGATGCTGAAGAGAATATTAATATAAACAATGTTTAAAATATAAAATTAAAGATGCAGATTATTGAAGTTGAAGGCAGAGGGAAGAGTACATATACCAATACCCTCATCTTCACAGAAGTCAGGAAATGCTGTTTAACTTTGAAGGAAGAAGATATAGATGTTTCTTTTCCTTTCTTTTCTTCCTTTATTTTTTTTAAGAACATCACATATACACAAAATTAAGTTCATGGCATAATATCAGCATCATTATGTCCAAAGCCCCTGTTTAATTTATTTTAATTGTATTTTATTTTTCTTTGTTCTCATCCTTTTCCAGTCATATTCCTCTCTTCTTTCATTCCTATCTCTAGAATACTGAATGCATAATTTTTCAATCCATTTCACTGCCAATCAATATGCTTATTTAGTTGTAAATGTATCCTTGAAAATATACAGTGTTTTGTGAAATACATGCGTGCATGTGTGCTACTCATTGTGCTAAGTCTTCCATTATCTGCTCATACTACATTTAATTTCTCATTTTTCATAGCAAGGGATGCCATGGTTGCTTGTCCTTCTTTGTTATAAAAACTAAAAGCATTTTAAACATTCTTATATAACTCATCTATGCACGCTTGAAGTTTCTTTATAACCCATGTGTGAAAGAAACTTCCACCCAACATTCCTTCCATCCTTTCCCCGCTCCTTTATGTAGAATCACACTTCCTTTGTGGTCTGATGGCTCTGCCAGCATCCCTTTACTCACTCTCCATTTTCTCTCATAAGGATTTCTATTGATACATTTCTTCCATGGCTAATGCCATCTTGATGTTTTATCTTCAGAGGATATGTACTACACAATCTCTGATACAGTGCTTTCCTTTTTCTTATTTGATTAGTTGGTTCTAATTTCAAGCATTTCTGTGACTCATTTTTAAAATCTTTTTCATTTCTCATTCAATTCTTACTCTTTTTGCTCATGTTTTAACTTTTTCTACTATATATCCTTCAATATATTAACTGTAAGTACTTCAAAGCCCCTGTCTGATGGTTCCAATTTATGGACCCTCAGTCTCTGGTATGGTTCTACTGATTGATTTATTGCTTAATAATGAATTAGTTGACTATTTTTTTCCTATTTTGTAATGCTACACCAGCAGCAGGCAATCTCTGCTTGGAACCAATGAAGGATCCTCAATACTAGTGGGTTTCCTGCCCTTTCTCCAGTATCAGTGAAAGATGGATGGGGAAAGGCCTTCTCTTCCCAAGCAGCTGCCAAGATTTTCTTGGGTCAGAAGTACTGGGGAGGTGGGGGTGGTTCTAGCTTTTCAGTGCTAGAGGGCTTCTGCTTTTATCCTTTTTCCAGTGGTAGTGGATGCTGTTCTGGGGCCATGGTGTGAAAGACTTTTCTCCTTTTCCCCCAAGGATAAGTCAGCTTTTGCTTTGCAGAAGAGATTCCAATACATAGGCATTATTCAGTCCTGTCCCCCAGCATCAGCCAATTACCACCTGCATGCCTTCATGCACAGATTTACTTTGCACCTGTGTTCATGTCTACCACTTCCTCCCACAATCTGCCCGATGTGTAACATTCAGTATACCCTGTATCTCCTCCTCTGCTTGATACCTTGTGGAATTCAGTTCATCTGCTTGCCTTACAACTTCAGCCTTACAAAATCTCTAATGGGTAAAAAAATGTTATAATTTTATAATTTATATGGCTTTGTTCCTGATGTGGGAGCAACATCCTCCTCTTGCGGCTTTCTAAGTAGAAGCAGGACTCAAACTTATTTTGATATTGCAAACTCTGTAATTCACTGTCTCCCAATTGAACTAAGATGATGAAAGCTCATAACAAAATGAATCTTGATGATTATTTATGCTTTTAAACAAATATTTGCATGAGGAACTTAAAAGCCTCTTGGGAATGCATTTCTACCAAGAAAAGAGAGTAAAGAAGACACATCTGACCTAGTAATAAAACTTTAATCATCATAGGCAGGAGACAATAAGAGTTTAGCATAGGGTTTGTAACTCAAATTATCTTTAGGCTCACTCCCTCATGGGGGATGTGTGGTTCCTTCAAAACCCTCAGGCACTGGTCCAAGATTACACTGAAGGACACAAGCACAAGCTATTAATTACATATTTAAATTAATTAAGTTAATTGACATAATTAAAAACCCAAACATCAACAACTCCAATACTTTTCACCTTCTCCTGATGTTAAAAATAGTAGCTATAAAGCTCTTGTAGGGGAGAAAAACTTTTCCTTCTTCACTTCTATGTTTTTTGGCTGGCCTAATAATTAAATTGACCTTAGGTAGATTAACAGGAGAAAAATCAATTTTATTTTGTACATACGGGAGTTCATAAAAATATGATATACAAAGACATGACCAAAGTGGGCAGCTTTTATACCTTTCAGACAAAGAAACAATAAATTTGTGAAGAATTAATAAGACAAAGGGGTCTGGGCTTGGGATAGAAAATTAGTGAAGAACTAACAAGGTCTGTTTATACAGGCTTCTCAGCCCTGAATTCCCTAACTCTGGTGGTAAGGATACCTTCTACCCTCCTGGTACAAGAGGGGTACCTTTCATGGGAGATTTATTTATTGCTTTCAGGGCGACAAAGGAGGGTCAGAGTGTCCTTGAACTGGCTGTTTCTTAAGTAACTTTAATTCCAAATAATTAATATGCCAAAGTGGCATATTTGGGGGTGGCGTATTCTTGTCCCCTTCACTCTATATAGATATATATAGCTTTATATCATATATAACTCTATATGATATTTTTACCTTCCATCCAATTGATCAAAATTATGTACTGAATAATGAATACATTAAATAATCTGTATGTCCCCTAGTCATCTCCCTCAGATGAATACAGATCACATTGCTCTGAGACAACTCCCTCTTGATTTAGTTCTTAGATGACATCTCTTATATGTACAGCACAACATACCTCTTAACTGCCATAATACACGCACCCTACACACTCATGAATTCTTGTTCTTCATGTGCCTATGCCTGTTCTTGTTTCTCTTTCCCCATGATCAACTTAGAATCCAAGCATAAATTGTCATTCATCACAATAACTAATTTTTGTTTACTTTCTCATTTCACCCATTCTTATGATTCTTAACAAAGGACAAGGAGAAACGGTATGTGCATTTATAGTGGGCATACATGACAGTAGTTACCAATAAAAGCCAAATATTTCACAAAAGTTTTTCTAAGATATTGCAGTATAAGCACTAAGGCTTTTGGTACCCCTGAGGATAAAAACAACACTCAAGCAGAGAGAGAGGAAAACTGCCAGCTTCTATACGTTTCACACATTGACTTTATCAAAGAAAGGTCTTTAAAAAGCACAAACAAAAGTGGATACTGACAGTAGCAATGGTGATACCCAGAGGGAGGCAATGACAGTGATGTCTGACAGTAAATAGCTTAGTGGGAGAGACAGAATCCACTAGAATGGCCTCAAAGATGAGCATTTAAGGGAGGAGCAGCTGGTACTAGAGGTGGCCAGAGTACTGAGGATAGATAGTTGACTGATAATTTCTGTTCACATCCAAAACATGCCCCGGGAATGCACAGAATTAATTAGGATGGGGAGACTTTTGAGGGTATTGAAGTTATAATAGAAATTGGAGAAATTACCAAGAAATATCAATTTACAAATGGTTAAAACAAGAGGTATAATTAGGACATTAAGTTATATTAACTATAAGCTCTTTGTTCTTGCTACAACTTAATCCTGTTAGTGGTGGTAAGAGAAAATATTTTCACTGTCTATATTTTTCAATAGCACTGCTCTTCTTTATAACTGTTCTTTCTTTCCAACATAGTACTCACTGCTTGTGATAAAAATAATATTACTATTTTTATAGAAGTAAACATGTTAGAGCTGGAAGGGATCTTGGATATCATCTCATGTCATCACCTCATATTATAAAGAGATAATTTTAGCTAATATGTTATCCAAATGACCTAGCTGGTAGTTGAGCAAGAATGAGTAATTCAGAAAGTCATACTGTCCAGGTGCTGTGTTTCTTATGACACTACACTGCAATATTTAGAATACTGCACCATTTTAGAATACATATTTTTGACATGAGGAATCTGTTTCAGAATCTAAATTTTACATAAAAAAGAATCACAAAAATTAAATTGTAGAAAAATCAAGAAACCAAAAAAAAAGGGAGGGGTATAAGAAAATTTAAATCCACATCTCCATAGACAGAATGTACAAAGGAGAACCAGTTCCATGATTTCTGAACTCCATTACACAGGCCTACAAACTTCACCACAAGCTATCCTTGGTCTCCAGCTTGCAGTTGACAGATCTCGGTACTTCTCAGCCTCCACAGTTGTGTGTACCAGTACCTTATAATAAATCTCTTCATATCTAAATGTATGTATATTTTATATATACATATACATATGTGTATATATATATATATATATATAAAACCACCTATTGGTTGTGTTTCTCTGGGAAAGTCTGACTAATGCACACTGAAAAAAAAAAAAAAAAGCACAACGAAACAAAACTCTGCAACAAACATTTGAGAATCTTGACACAGAGCTATTAAAACCCTGAATCGGCTCTTAGTTTCATTATCTTTTCTATTATCTTTTTAGTCTCTTTTCACTTATTTGTTTTAATCTTTGTTATTTCCTTCCTTCTACTAACTTTGGGCTCATTTGTTCTTCTTTTTCTAGTCCATTGAGGTGCAGAGTTAGGTTATTTGATTTGAGACTTTTCTTGTTTCTTGAGGTAGGAGTTTATCACTATTAACTTCCATCTTAGAACTGCTTTTGCCCCATGAATTTTGATACTTTACATTTTCATGTTCATTTGTCTCAAGGTATTTTTTTGATTTCTGTTTTGGTTTCTTCTTTGACCCATTGGTTGTTCAGTAGCATTTTGTTTAATCACCATATATTTATAAATTTTCCAGTATTCTTTGTGCAATTAATTTCTAGTTTCATACCACTGTGGTTGGAAAAGATGCTTTATTTTTAATGATTTCAACCCAGTGGATTTTTTTTTTTTTTTTGCCGTACGCAGGCCTCTCACCACTGTGGCCTCTCCCGTCGCGGAGCACAGGCTCCGGACATGCAGGCTCAGTGGCCACGGCTCACGGGCCCAGCCGCTCCGCGGATCCTCCCGGACTGGGGCACGAACCCACACTCCCTGCATCGGCAGGCGGACTCCCAACCACTGCGCCACCAGGGAAGCCCCAGTTGAATTTATTATGAATTGTTTTGTGGCCTACCATGTTATCTATCTTAGAAAATGTTCCATGTGCAATTGAGAAAAATGTGTATTCTGTTGCTTTTGGATTTAATGTTCTGTAAATATCTAAATCCATCTGTTCTAATGTGTTATTTAAGGTCTATGTTTGCTTATAGAGTTTCTGTCTAAATGATCCATCCATTGATGTGAGTGTATTAAAGTTCCCTATTATTGTATTGCTATCTCTCCCTTAAGATCTGTTGATATTTGCTTTATATATTTAGGTGCCCCTAATTAGGTACATCAATATTTACAGATATCATACCTTCTTGTTAGATTGACCCGTTTATCATTATGTAGTGCCCTTCTTTGTCTCTTATTACAGTCTTTGTTTTAAAGTCTATTTTGTCTGATGTTAAGTATAGCTATTCCAGCTTTCTTTTGATTTGTATTTGCATGGAGTATCTCTTTCCATCCCTTCACTTTCAGTCTTGCATGTCTTTACATCCAAAGTGAGTCTCTTAAAGGCAGCACACAGATAAGTCTTGGGTTTTTTCTTTTATTTTCAGCCACTCTTTTGATTGGCAAATTTAGTCTATTTACATTTAAAGTAATTATTGATAGGTATATGTTTATTGCCTTTTTGTTAATTGTTTTCTGGCTGTTTTTGTAGTTCCTCTTGCTCCTTTCTTTTTCTCTTTCTCTCTTCCTTTGTGGTTTGATAGCTTTCTTCAGTGGTATGCTTACATTTCTTTCTTTTTATCATTTGTGTATTTACCATAGGTTTTTGCTTCATGGTTCCCATGAGGCTTACATGTAACAACTTATAACAGTCTATTTTAAGTTGATAACTTAATTTGAATCCCATTCTAAAGTTCAACATTTTTACTCCTGCCCTCACATTTTATGTTTTTAATGTCACATTTTAAGTATTTGTATCTTGTGTATCCCTTAACTAATTATTGTAATCATAGTTATTTTTTACTACTTTTGTTTCTTAACCTTCATACCAGCTTTACAAGTAATTAATCTGCTACTTTTTCTTGATATTTACATTTCTAGTGAGATTTACTCTTTCATATGTGTTCTTGTCACTAATTAGTGTCTTTCCTTTCAACTTAAAGAAGTCCCATTAACATCTCATTTAAGGAAATTTTAATGGAGATGAACTTCTTTAGCTCTTGCTTGTCTGAAAAACTCTTTATCCCACCTTCAATTCTCAATGATAATTTTGCCAGGTATAGTATTCATAGTTGGAAATTTTTTTTCTTTCAGCACTTTGGATATACTGTGCCACTCCCTTCTGGCCTGCAAAATTTGTGCTGAAACGTCTGCTTATAGTCTTAAGGGGTTGTCCTTGTACGCAACAAGCTGATTTCCCTTGCTGCTTTTAATATTCTCTCCTTGTCTTTAACTTTTGATGTTTTAATTATAACATGTCTTGGTGTGAGTCACTTTGGGTTCATCTTCTTTTGAACTCTCTGGGATTCTTGGAGGTAGATGTCTGTGTCCTTCCCCAAGTTAGGGAAGTTTTCAGCCATTATTTATTCAAATAAGATTTCTGTCCCTTTCTCTCTTTCTTCTCCTTTTGGGAGCTCTATAATGTGAATGTTAGTCTGGTTCTCCTATAAGTTCTTATGGTTCTCCCATAAGTCCCACAGACCATCTTCGCTTTTTTTTCACTTTTTTTCATTCTTTTTTTCTTTTTGCTACTCTGATTGGGTGAGTTCTGCTGTTTTGTCTCTGGTTTGACTGATCCTTTCCTCTGCTTCTTCTAATCTGCTGCTGAACCCCTCTAGTGTATTTTTCAGCTCTGTTACTGTGTCCTGCAGCATACTGCCCATCTCTTTATTGCAGTTCTGTGTTCATCCATTCTTCTCCCCAGTTCAGTAAGCATCTTTATGACCATTATTTTGAACACTTTAGCAGGTAAGTTACTTATCTCCATTTCATTAATGTTTTCTTCTGAAGTTTCATCGTAGTTTTCATTTGGAACATATTTCTCTGTTCCTTCATTTTGCTTGACTCTATGTGTTGGTTTCTATACAGTAGCTGAAGCAGCCACCTCCCCCAGTGGAGGGAGTGACCTCAGGTTGGAAATGAACCTTGTTGTTTAATCCTACCTCAGGTCTCTGTCACCTCTCAAACCTCTGTGCTTGTCCAAGTGGCCTATTATATTTTTAATAGCTCCCAGTAGTTGATGATGTACCAAAAACTGTCAGTGTCCCAAAAGAGAGAATATCAACACCTAGGGTCAGGCTGACTAGAAACAAGACCCTTAGGCAGCAGCTTTTAAAAGTATGCAAATATATACAGTGCTGTAAGACCACAAGTATAAGCCCTACTGGCCACCAAGCAGGTGATCTAGAGGTGATCCCTTGGCAGCAGTCACAAAAATTGGGGCTCCAAATGAGCGTGTAAGTTCTTTTCTGGAGATATTGGTGAGCCGGAGCATGGCAGAAGGAGATGGTGTCCAGTTTATGTTCCTATTAGAGCAGCTGTATAGGCCACTAAATGTATGCTAAATCTGAAGCCTGCTCCTCAGGCCAAAGCAAAGAGGCCTCCTTCACAAAAAGACTTGGGGGAGTGCCTCTGTCCACTGTCTGTGCACTGCCCTGGGGTGGAAGCCTGCAGTAATTATTTCTCTGATTGCCACAGACCTGTGGGATCCAAGAATACAAGTCCCTCTGGTCACCAGAGCCAGGTGATCATGAGGCATCCCCTGAGTGGCAGCTACATAAAACAGGGTGCTAGACCTACAAACCAGGTGTCAGATGCATGTAAAGCTGCCTTCAGGAAACACTGGTGCTCTGGAGCATGACAGAGGATGAGTGCCAAGATAGTGCCCCCTCTTAAGTCTCTGGAAAGAATTACACTTAGCCCTTAGATACATGTTTAATTAGAAGCCTGCCCCTCAGGCTGCAATCATAGTGATTAGCTAATAGGCCTCCTTCACAGAAAGACTGAACTCCTGGATCTGTTACCTCTTGATGTGCCCCAGTGGTGGTAGCTGTTTAAGGACTACTTCTCTGTTGGTCACTGTCCTGTGGGACAGACCCATGAGCAAACAAGCCCCACTGGCCACCAAAGCCAGATGATATAGAGGTGGGGATGTAGAAGTTGGGAAAGAGGTTCCAATTCAAGATGGTGATATACGAAGATCCTGAACTCACCTCCTCCCATGGACACACTGAGTCTACAGCTACAATATGGAATAATTTCCTCTGAAAAAAACCTAAATACTGGCTAAGTGACAACTACACATCAGGCAAATGAGAAGAAAACCACATTGAAGCAGGAAGGAGAGGCTGGGACACAATCTCGCCATAAAACCCACCCCCAGTGCAATGGCCCACAGTCACGAGGGAACTTAGAACCCAGAGCTTCTCCCTGAGGAAAGAAGGATTTGAACCCTACTTCAGTCATCCCAACTTTAAAGACATGCACTGTGAGACAAGATGCTTATAGCCATGTCTGGCACCTGAATTTTTGTGACTGCTGCTAGGAATCCTATTGTATTTTTAATTAACTTAAATTTCCCCAAATTTCTCTACTAGAGTAAAAAATTGATATTACTGTTAATGTACTAATCTGATTCCCCATTTCCCTGATAAGGAGGATTTCAATCCTCTTTTAAGGTGTACTGCACATGCCACCTGCTACATGAAATCCAACTTGGACCTGCTTCTGCTCTTTGCTTCTCTCACCTCAGCTCACGTTTGCCTCCCCCAGTCAACTTCTCAAAGGCCCTTAATGCAGCATGCCATCCAGGCCACTATGTGACAGTATTTCACCCTAGTTCCAGATGTTTTCCACTTCTGAGATGGTCACTCTGCTGCTCTGAGACAGCAAAATCACCACCTGCCCCTGCCATACTGTGATTCCATCCAAGACATAGCTGGTAAATATTCTCAAACACTAAGATATAAGGGTTCAGACATCTAATGGTGAAAGAAAAGAAAAAGAAAAGAGAAGAGAAAAAAAGAAAAGAAAGAAAAGGAAAGAAAGAGAAGTAAGGCCCTTTTCCCTCTCTGTTATGCTATGTTAATATAACATAGTTGTTTGTAGGATTTTTGTTTATTGTGAATAAAGTTGATATCAATATTCACATACAAAATCTATATGGAAATACCTTTTTACTTCTCTTGGAAAAATTCTTAGGAATGCGAGAGTGCTTCATAAGGCAGATACATATTTAATATTTTAAGAAACTGTCCTAAAGTTTTATGAAGAGGTCATTCCACTTCTACATTTTGAAAAGTGGTATATGAGATTTTCAGTTGCTTCACACCCATTCCAGCACTTGGTACTGTCATTACTTATTTTAGCCACTTTAATGAATGGATAGTGATAATTGTTGTTGTTGTTGTGTTTTTTCTGCTAAACATGGAGTTTATTGGTATCATTCAGCACAACTTTAGTCCTTCCTTTCCCAATCTCAGGCATGTTAACAGTCATTTAAAGATCATGCTACATTACTTTGAAGGAAAATACATCCACCTTAACATGTCTAAAGAAATGCTAGAAAATTTTATTCCTACCGATTTTTTTTTTTACTGCCTCAGCTGATTTCTAACACAGTGCATGTGGATCTACTGTCCATGAGAACGCACACCAACTAGTTACTGACTTTTTTGTGTGTGTGTGTGGTACGCGGGCCTCTCACTGTTGTGGCCTCTCCCGTTGCAGAGCACAGGCTCCAGATGCACAGGCTCAGCGGCCATGGCTCACGGGCCCAGCCACTCCGTGGCATGTGGGATCTTCCCGGACCGGGGCACGAACCCGTGTCCCCTGAATCGGCAGGCGGATTGTCAACCACTGTGCCACCAGGGAAGCCCCTAGTTACTGACTTTTTAAAGCAATTCCTTTGCAGATACCAAATGACACAGTCCTGGGCTGTGCAGAGAGGCCAAAGGGAATCCAAAATGTTCCAGATGTTCTCCCTCTTGTGAGCCTGGTCTTTGATTAACAACTGCAAATGGCCTATTGGAGAGAGAAAACACTCAAGAACACAAGCAAAGGGAAGTGGAAAGCTGGAAAAATGCAATGTCTGCTAAGCCCTGAGGGCTCTGAGGTGACCACTACCGTGATATTATGGTTCAGAGGCTGATGTGGACCCCGGCCTGGGGGGATGCTAAAGGCAGATGAGAGAGAAATGGGTGTGACTGTATCACAGAGACCTCCCCGGGACACACCATGGGTGTTGGTGGGGTTAGTTTGTGTAAAATTGGATCTGAATCTGTCTCATCCTGAGCTAAGGAAACAAGAATAACAGAGTTTTCCTGTTTCTTGATTCCTTATCCATGTGGGTTTAGAGTTGGGTGAAAGCCAACTTTTAAGTGAACACGGTAAGCTTTGTGATGGTAGTATATCAAAAAGGAAGAATGAAGGAATAAGCCTGCCTGAGACAGTGCGCAGGAACATGGCCAGGAGAGCTCAGAACCAACTGTGACTCTTTCAGCCAGGAACCTACCCCTTCTACTTTTCCATTTCCTAAACTGGCCCGTGGCTTTTGCTCGCCACTTCTCCATCAGACCACACTGCAGGAGTTGCAAGAAGCAAACTGAACATACATTTGCAGTTTATTACCCTGTGGGAGTATTGTGCCAATACATTTACGTGATAAATAGGAGGCTGAGAACATCCCAACAGGCGAAGACAGTCTCCCAAGGCACTTGGCAGCGTTCCCACACAGCAAGGGCCACCCACGCCTTCAAGGTTCTGCCACGGGGTCCAGGATGTGAAGGGCACCAAAGAAGTCCCTCTGCCCTTCAACTGGCTGAACACTCTGCTAGTTGCTGCAGTTCTTTGTGATTCTTCGACTTCTGTCCACCTGTTGGGTGCTGTCTGCAACATTAACGGTGCCTTATTTTGCAGACGTCCACTCTTTTAGCCTCTGTGGTCCAGAGGCCATTCTGTTTCTGGGCACTAGGCCCCACAGCTCATTTTCTCTGGGTTGGATATCCCACTTGGGGCTGTCGATCGGGGCACGCCGTTGGAGGACATGCCATCTTCCAGCACATCTGCGTGCAGGCGCCCCGCCTCAGGGCCACTGTCCCGGGCGGCGCGTCTGAGTTGGTGTAGGTGGGCCACATGGACTCCATCCAGCAAGTCCAGCTCTCCTAGTAGCAGGGCTCAATGGCATGCGCCCGGCTCCCGCCACAGCCCATTCTCCCGCGCTGCTGGCGCGCCCAGCGGCCACTCGGTTCACGGTTCCAGCAGCAGCTCAGCCCAGTCGGCGAGGAGGCGGCGGAGGTGGCATCGCGTGCCCTGACCCACCCGCCCACACTGCAGCCACGTGCCCAGCTCCCGCGGTGCCCGCCGCCCCCTCTGCCGCCGATAACTCTTTATGATTTACATAAATGACCTTTACAACCTTATGCTAAGTATCTTCTCATGAGCCTACCGGCCAAATATTTTCCTTTGTGAAGTCTGTTCAAATCTTTATGTCCATTATCATTGGCTTAATTGTTCTTATTATTGAATTATAAATTATTCCTCATACCATATATTTATTCAAATTATATTGTTTTTGGCACTATGGTGAATCACTTTCCAATTACTTGCTGCTGTGTATATCTATCCTCACATTTATATGGCTTGCCTTTTTGTTTTCTTAAGGTGTCTTTCGAAGAGCTATATGTCAATTTTCATGAAGTTAAATTTTTCATTTTTTTCCTTTGTGGTTTATGCCTTTTATGTTCTAAGGAAACAATGGCTAACCCAAATTTTCAAATATTTTTCCTGCTGTTTTATATTTTTATCACTACAATTATGAGGCATTTCAAGTTAAATTTTGTGTATTGTGTATGTTAAGGTTTGATGTTTACTTTTTCTGCAGGGATATCCAGTTGTTCCAACACTGTTACACATTTTCTTTCACCCACTGAATTGCTTTGGGACCTTTGGCAAATATCAATTGAGCATGTATGTACAGGTTTTTTTCTGGATTCACTATTCTGTTCTATAAACCATTTGATAGGTCTATTCTTTCATCAGGGCCATGCTGTCTTGATTACTGTAGCTTCACAGCAAGTCTTAAACTCATGTAATGTATGTCTGTCTTCTTTGTTCTTTTTAAAAATTACTTTGGTTCTTCTGAATTGTTTGCATTTTCACATAAATTTTCAAATCAACTTATTAATTTCTACCAAAAAAGGCTCTAAGATTTTGATCGAGATTGTATTAATTCTATAGGTCAATTTAAAGAAAATTAACATGTTAACAATGTTAACTCTTCCAATCCATGAACATAGTAAGTATCTCTATTTAGGTCTTCTTTACTTTTTATCAACAATATGCTATAGTTTTCAGTGTATATAGCCTTGCTTATCTTTTGTTAAATTAATTACTAGTTCTTTTATATTTTGGCACTATTATAAATGGAATATTCTTTAATTTTCCAATTGTTTTCCTTTGTTATATAAAAATGCAAAATTACAAAAGTTTTATATATTAACCTTGTACCCTGCCACTTTGCGAAACTAACCTATTATTTTCAGTAGTTGTTTTGTAGAGTCCTTGAGGATTTCCTATGTAAACAATCACGTCTTATGGAAATAGAAATATTTTTTACATATTTCTTGTCAATCATTATGCCTTTTATGCTATTAATTTCACTACAGCAATAGCTAGGACTTGCAATATTAAGGTTGAATGGTAACAGAGAGGGCAGACATCCTTGCTTTATTCATAACCCTAGGGAGAAAATATAAAATATTCACACTTAAATATGAGGTTAGCTGTAGGTTTCCTATAAATGGCCCTTAGAAGTTTGTGGAAGTTCTCTTTTTGTATGTGGCTAAAAGTTTTAAAAATGACTTTGTGCTGAATTTCATCAAATATACTTCTGCATCTATTGAAATGATATTCTTTTCTTCTTTATATTGTGAATATGGCAAATTACACTGATTGAATTTTGAATGTTAAACCAATCTTACATTATTGAGGTAAGTCCAACTTGGTTATGATGTACTGGCCTTTATAATGTTACTGGATTTGATTTTGCTAATATTTTGTTGAGGATTTTTGTGTGCAAATTCATAAAAAGATATTGGTCTATAGCATTTATTTTTTTCAAATGTATTTGTCTAGTTTGGGCATTAGACTAATAGTGACCTCAGGAGATGAGCTGGAAATTAATTTCCTCCTCTTCTATTTTCTGAAAGAGTTTGTATAGAATTGGTATTTATTTCCTTAAATGTTAGGGAGAATTCACTATGGAAGCCATGTGGGGCTGGACTGGTCTTTGTTGGAACATTTTAAACTACTTTTATGCTTTCTAAAATTGGTGTGCTTACAATGATCTCTCATGTTAATGGATTTTTTAAAATCAAAGAACAGTTTTAATTATGAACAACTTTCTCTTTAATTATGAGTCATTTGCTGTGGGAAATTTGCTTTTTTTCTTCCAAGAACATAAAATACTCTTGAGAGCAGGGACAATGATGTATTTGTATTGTTCTCTAGTGCTTAACATAGTGTTCCATGCAAAAGTGTTTAGTAAATGTTTATTTAAATGAATGAAAAATGAATTAATGAAAAGGCTAGTGATAAGACCATGTTTTAATCCATTTATCCTCCCTCAGTTATAGTTTTCTCATTCATAACATGAATGAGTCCATATGGATATTATTTAAGTTCCAGTCAGTTTTGAAATCCCTTGAAATATACTTACATCTTGCTAGTTTGAATATAAGGAGAATTCAACAGCAATGACTTTTTCATTCACACCCCCAAGACTTCCATGCACACAGATTTCAGTCTTTCTCTCCCTTTTTATTCTCTCCAGGTTAAGTTTTAGTATTGATATCTGCAAGTGTGCCTCTAAGACATTATGAATCTGTGGTAATTTTCTATTCTGCGTTTTAATCATAAAGTTTAGAGATAAAAGGCACTAAGAGAAGATCTAATCAAACCGCATCACTGAGAAAAACAATTAATTGAGTCTCAGAGCAAATAAGTGTTTTTCCACCTCTGTAAGTGACCTCTTGCTAAATGCAAAAGGCTTTGAGTAACAAAATAGAAAGGTTACTAAAGGTGACAGTAGAACTAAGGTATTTGAAGTTTCTGTCTTCCTCCCTCATGCTCACTTATCTCTCAGAACAGAAATATTAAGACCAAAAGATATTTATAAAATAACTGTGTGTGGGAGCCTTGAGGATATACATACGTCAATCGATGTAAAAACTTTAAAATCAGGTATAGTTTCTCCCACCCCAACACCGTAGTTCTTCTACAGTGTAAGATCAAACAGTATTTTCTAATTGTTTCTTCTTCAGAATATTATTTATCTCAATGCCGATCTCAGGGTTTCAAAGACCCCATAGTTCTTACAGCTAACTCCCACAGTGAAGTTGTAATTATACAGTGCTGTGATTTTATACATGTGTGTATATATACACCCACACATATAAGTGCAATTCTTACTCATTGTAAAAACTGTTTCATTCCCCTAGCACAATCAACTTCCTTCCTTGAGCCATAGATTTTTACAGCTAATACATCTATTTATCTTTGTTTCTCTCATTTCTATAAGAGAAGGCAAATAGATAAGTACACTTAGTTAAAACTAACCTGAGTCCCTGCCCTATACCCTTTAACATTAAATCATTTTCTAAAATACACTGACTTTACTTAAATCTCTCCATGATTAATTGAATAAGCTTTTTTAGGGTTTACCTCATAAACTAGAAAAAGGATCTATTTCTGTTGTCCAGTAACTATGCTGTTAATGAAACTAGGTCTTGAGTTTCCACAAATAGGTAGGAATAACTGGCTAGGCAGCTGTTTCCTATAAAATGGAGAAGCACAACAGAGGTACACTGATAATACTGGTGGCACATAATTAAATCGTTTGTGTCCATTTAGAATGTTGCCTATCTTTAATATCATCTGACAATGTTTTTTGTTGTGTCACATGCTGAGAGTGCTTGATGAAAAATAAAAACTGACAAAACATCTTTTTAGTTTAATAGAGGTATTATGTGTAAGAGAAATTAAAAAAGGGTAGAGGAAAATGAGAGAAAGGATGCATTTGGTTTTTCATTTTACATATATTTTGTATATAATCCTAATATTTCTGATTTTTACCCTAGGAAATAAAAACAGAATAGGACTAGTCTTTGGTTTTTGTAGTTGAGATATTTTTCTTAATCTTCCAATTTAAAAAGTTATTGTATGATGTTCACAGGACTTATACTGTTTCTAGGAAATGTTCTAGGAGTATGCATTTTCTTTTTGTCCTGTCTCTGTGTCAAATTACAGCTAAAAGAGAGAAGAGACAGAAGAGATGAATTTCTAAGAATAGAAATAAGAGATTCAAATACATGAATTACTCCAGACTCATATTAATATCATAAAATTAAAAATTATTTGCACTCTTTGAAATAGTTAACCATCCTTTATTATTTGAACTCAATTTTCCTTGGGTTTAAACTGGGCTCTTATTAATAAAATAGGTCCCTTGGGAAGTTACGTTAATGCTTTAAGTCAGTAGTATATTAATAGTAAGTATATTATGGTAATGTTCCACACATTGATAGAGAGGCACCAACTTGCCTACAGGCATGCAGATGGTGAGTGGAGCCCAGCTTTGTCTCAGGCAGTCTTGCTCTGAGTCTGTGTTCCTCATCATAACATTATGCTGCCTCTCATATCGCAGAAATATTTAACATTACAACTCTGGTTACACTGCCATTAAATCCTTTCACAAGGACTTATCTTGGGTTCTGTATGTGTTTATGGTTCTAAAATTGTCATTTCTGTGTTTTAATATATACCTTTGGGAACTCTGAAGAAAGAAAAAATAAGCAATTCAGATGTTCAGCCATCTTGCTGCTCCCTAATCATCTATAGTAGGGGAGAGGGATGTTGCTAAACATTAAATATAATCAATTGATTCCATCTTGTTAATTACCAAATTTATACTTGCAGCTTAAAATAACATTCAATATATATTTTCCATAATGAGTAAATTTATCCTCTATTTAGAAAATTACCCGAGTGAAATATGTGTACAAAATTCTGAGTCAGAATTAATACAGTTCTATTAACATGGAGCCTTGGTGATAGTAGCTCATTAGGAAAATAATGCAATTATTTTTAGTAGCATTAAGAAGGATTTAAAAAATTATATGTATATTCCTTTGAAAAATATCTCCTGGAACTTTAATAATGAAAGTAGAGAAATTCTATTTTAATATAATTTAGAAATATAACCCCTTGAAAAATATATCCACTGATGTTCCATGGCAGAAAAAAATTAACCCATGAATCAATATTGAAACAAGATAGAGAATACTATTCCCTAAAGAAATAACATATGTTTGAAATCTTTCTGTAAGTGAATGTATGTTTGAGAATACATATGTTTGAAATCTTTCTGTAAGTGATTAAATTGCCTCTTTGGAATTTTTATTGAAAAATAAGAAAAAAATAAAATAGTTAAGGAATGGCTTAAAAGGATAAATAATATTGTGTGGAAAGTTATTCATAAACAACTTGCTTTTTATGATTCCTTTATTCATAGCTTCC
This sequence comes from Physeter macrocephalus, assembly GCF_002837175.3. Classification (NCBI taxonomy): domain Eukaryota; kingdom Metazoa; phylum Chordata; class Mammalia; order Artiodactyla; family Physeteridae; genus Physeter; species Physeter macrocephalus. The sequence continues at coordinate 17,165,055 of NC_041220.1, forward strand.
ATATTTCTTTTATACATGAGATAATATGTGTAAAATGTGTCATACCTAGTTGGGACTCAACTGAATTAGCTTTTGCAGTTGATTGTTTCATCATTTTTAGAGCCCTCTACTGTTTTTATTTAAAATAACAAGTTTTTTAAACCACTGGTTATTTTGTCTCCTGAAATGCAGTTCATTCAAGAGACTACATGTTTGAAATCTTTCTATAAGTGATTAAATTGCTTCTGTGCAATTTTTATTGAAAAATAATAAAAAATAAAATAGTTAAGGAATGGCTTAAAAGGATAAATAATATTGTATGGAAAGTTATTCACAAACAACTTGTGTTTTATGATTCCTTTATATATTTCTTTTATAAATGAGATAATGTGTGTAAAATGTGTCATACCTAGTTGGGACTCAATTGAATTAGCTTTTGCAGTTGATTGTTTCATTATTTTTAGAGCCCTTTACTGTTTTTATTTAAAAAAACAAGTTTTTTAACCACTGCTTATTTTGTCTCCTGAAAGGCAGTTCATTCAAAGGTGCTCATTGATTGGGCTAGTCTGGTTGTTAAAGTTGCAGAGGGATTTTACAATTTCACTATGAAAACAGTATATTCTTCTCCAATACATCAAAGTATTTATTTTTCTAACAATTCCTAAAAGCGCCCATGAAAAACAGTTAACTAAATTATTTTGAGAAGTTATACACTGCTGTTAAAACATAGTTCTTGTTACAATAACTTTGATATTACATTACAACTCTGACATTATTCTGCTGTTCTATATAATTTTTAAATGTTTTTGGAAAAAAATGTCAAATCCTAGGTCAAAATCATTGACCCCAGAAATAAATTTACAGGAAAGCGAGTTTGAATATAGCTAAATTTCAATCAGACAAGCTATAGAAATAAGATAATTAGGTTCTTCCTTCTTCCTATCCACTTCAGCAATTGTGAAAGCATGGTCCTTACTTTTAGTTATGATTTATCCACTTGACAATATGCATTACTGTAATTCACTAAGTCATTACTCATCTTCATTTGTTTATTAGCACAATGCCTGCTACTTAAGAACAGGACAGATTCCTGAGATTGGTAGGGCTTCTTTCCCACCTACTTTCTTGCTTTCTTCTTAAGACTTTTTACGTTATATTGTGAACTGGCAACTGCATGTTTGAGCATGAATTCCTTGGTTTACAGTGAAATAGCACATCCCTTGGGATAATATTGCTTTGAAAAGGAGATGACAGGAGTCCTGTTGATTTGGCTTTGATGCAAATTACAGCCCCTGTATCCTTCAGTTCATGACACATTTGTGAATTGCCTGCCCACATTTTCTCAGGAGAGAAAGGAAAACTTATTTGGACTCTAAAGGAAAAGTAAAAATAAAAATACTAAGTTTAGTAAATGCTATTTTTCCCCAATTGGAGCATGTACATGTTCTTAGTAAAACTACACTCTATATACATTGCCAGAAAACATTCTTTTCTGCTGCTCCAGTAAATTCTTTAAAGTCTAAGACTGTGACAAAGACCTTCAAGGAATCCTGCATCCATCCCAACCATCTTTCCCTTTTAGTTCTCCACTGTAGAGAATAAAGACACTAACTAGTCACCTTTCCAACCTCTACAGATCTAGTCATGTGATAACTTTCTGGTAAGTGAAGCATAAGCAAAATCTGCTCAATGGTTTCTAGGAAGCTTTTTATTTCCTAATAAAAGAGACGGACATCACTGCTTCTCCCCTCCCTTGATGATTTGAATGGCATGTAATATTTGCAACTGCAGGAGCCATTTTCTGAACATGAGAGAAAGTTAAGGAGAGCCAGAGAGGACTTGTCTTGATATGTGTGGTAGACAAAGGATGTACCACACATAACTCCCTTTAAGGAAGAAATGGCTGCTAGGTGTGGAGAGTGGGATCAGCAGACAGCATCCAAACATCAGCTCTTCAGGGTCTAACTCAGATGCTGAGAGCTACTAAGCCGAGGTCACACTCTTCCAGTGACAGAGTGAGATAGAGCTTATACCTTGAGACAGACCCGGCTGTTTCAGGCCAACACACGGCCCTCTGCCAGGCAATGTTCACTCTGGAGCTCCCTGCCAGAATGGCTGAGGTTTTGTCGGGTATGCATTTCAGTTTTTATCTGTCCAATCCTGCTTGCTCCCACTTCTCCTCATAGGTGTTGATCTCTACTAAGCATTTTATAACCCAAACTGCATCTCAGACTCTGTTCCAGAGAACCCAACCTGCAGTCATGGAAACAATAATGAGTCACCTACTTTCAGACATTTTTCATGTGAGAAAACAATTTACTCAAATCACAGTTACTTGCAAAGTTCACCGTTACCTGCTGCCAAATCATTCCTCACTGTTACAGGCAGACAATTCCAGAATTTATTTTCTTAAGTGTTTTTCTTTAATTCTCACAAGGAGTAGCAGTATTTATAAAATCCCATAAATTTTAACTAGGAGGAACATCAAATATCATTTGCTCCAAAGTCCTTATTTTATTAATAAGAAATCTGAGGCCCAGGAATATGGAGTAAAATTGCAGTAGATCCCAGTCAAGTGGCCAAGAAAGGGGCCACATAAAATAATTTATTTAATGATTTTTTAAAAATTTCTAGTATATTGCAGCTCCTTCATCACTTCCCAACATTTTACACTGTGATCTAGAGGAGTTGTTCTCAAGTGTGGTCTCTAAACTAGCAGGGTTGGCATCACCTGGAAACTTGTTAGAAACTAAAGGCAAATTTGGGGGTCCTACCATGAATATAGTGAACCAGAAATTCTAACAGGGAGGAAGTGAAACTTAGCAATCTGTGTTTTAATAAGACTTTATTGGAAAAAGAGGGGATTGAACCAAGTCAAGATTTTTAACATAGACTTGTATTTGTATCAGTAAGGGTTTCCCAGAGAAACAAAACCAGTAAGGGGTGTGTTTGTGTGTGTGTGTGTGTGTGTGTGTGTGTGTGTGTGTGTCCGTCTGTCCGTGGAGGGAGGGGGAAAGAGAGAGAGACAGAGAGGAATTTTTTTAAGGAATTGGTTCACGTGATTGTGAAGGCCAGCAAATCTAAAATCCGTAGAGCATGCTGGCAGGCTGGAGACCCAGGGAAGAGTTGATATTCCAGGGAAGAGTTGATATTCCAGCTCAAGACCAAAAGTAGTCAGGAGGCAAAACTCTTCCTCAGAGTCCTCAGTCTGAATTAAATTTTTAAATTTAATTTAGTTGATTTACAAAGTTGTGTTACTTCCTGCTATGGAGCAAAGTGAATCAGTTATACATATACATATATCTACTCTTTAAGATTCTTTTCCCATGTAAGGACCTACTGTATAGCACAAGGAACTCTACTCAGTCTGTTTTCTTTTAAGGCCTTCGATTGATTGGATAAGGCTCACCCACATTATTGAGAGTAAGCTACTGATTCTACTGTTAATCTCATCTTAAAAATACTTCACAGCAATATCCAGACTGGTGTTTGACCAAATTTCTGGTTACTGAGGTCTAATCAAATGGACATAAAATTAACCACCACAGGACCCTTTGTTTGAATGAATGAAACATTATACAGAAATCCATATGTAAAAATCAATAAAAGCTCAACAACTGAAGCAGGATGAATTCCTGGAATTTTTTACAGACAACACCTCCCACTTCAAAACCACCAATGTGCATCACTAAGAGGCCTCAAAAAGTCTGCAAAGATTTATTGATGCACCATTTAAAAACCACATAAATGTCTAAATAATGGGGCAACTTCCAGCCCTCAGACACCAATTGATGTAAGAAGGCATTGCTAGGCAAGGTCCTGAAGGCCTTTCTTACACTCTAAATTTTTAGAAATGTGTAATGTATTTGTCCCTTGTCTAAATGTACAGCAAATTCCTGCTTATCAAATGCTTCCCTCATCTAGGAGCATGTTTATTAAATACAGCAATTTATTAAATACAGCAGTTGACTACCTACTTTTGTAGGGTTCTCAACTAGGTTTTGCTTTGACAAATGTTTAGAAAACTCACTTCAAAAAAAAATAGGAAAGCCAAATTTTCACTCAATCCATGTATAAATTTTTACCAATTTCAAACAGATGGGGTAATAATCAGTAAAATTTAAATACAATAATGTGGCATTTCTTAACAGTATGGAAATCGCTGAAGTTATAGACCTTTAAATTAAATCAAGCACTCCAGATACAGGAATCAGTCACTGTGGGATTAAACAGTAATGGTTTCTGAAATGAAACCCTCCAGTACTAGAATTTTAAAGTCATTCTGTTTTGTCTAAACCTATATACAAAACAGCACCAAAATACCTGAGAGTGTTCATATGAAAAACAAAATTATTTTTCCCAGTCTTGAGCTCTTAAATGCTTCTTACATGAGAATTCAAGGCACTGTAGAGATTAATCAAAAATCAAAAAATAGGTTTGACTGCATTCTTTTGAAACATTTTTAATGAAGCAGTAATTGTTCTGTGTGTAGATGACTTTTTTTAAATTCAAAGTAGTTTGAAGCTTATTGGATAATGAAGCTAAAATAATTTTGCCAAATACTTTTTATATTTCCCATAATTGAGATAGTCTGGATTCTTTAAAAGTGATATTTAGATTAGCATTTTACATTATCTCTAATGACAACAACACATGGTAGGCGTTCTTTCCTTTTTTACTACAGGCGAAGGAACAGAAATTCAAAGATCCCATATGATGGTAAAGTCAAACAACTAGTTAGTAGAGAAGGCTGAATTTGAAATCAAGTTTACTAAGAGAGCTTCTGGACCAGGTTCTCTCAAATGCTAGTAATAGGACTGTACAAGTCAATTTCTCATACCTGGGCAAGAAAGGAGACCTGGAAAGAAGAGATGAACGCTTAAAAAGAGATGAAAGGGATTAGATCAAGATGACAAACTGAACATATTTGTCTACCTCACATTCACCTCATATTTCCTTGGAATAAAAAAAAAGAAAATAAAATTTTAAAGAATGAGATCATAGGGGCTCCATTTTCAAGATAACAAGGTGAAGAGCCCTGCAGACCCACTCCTCAGTGAAATAAGCAAAGCTAATGAAAACTATAAAACCATATAAAACTGGACTGGTGGTCCAGTGGGTAAGACTGCACTGGTCCCAATGCAGGGGGCCTGGGTTTGATCCCCAGTCAAGGAATTATATCCTCGCATGTCGCAACAAAGATCCCACGTGCCGCGACTAAGACCAGGCACAGCCAAAATAAGTAAATAAATAAATAAATAAATATCTTAAAAATAAAAGAATAAAGTGAGTTTTTACTTTTCTCAGTTAGAACAATGAGAGACTGTGGCATTTGAGTCATGATTCACTGCTTCTCTCCACCCACCAAACTCAGTTTGATGAAAGCTCCACTACAGGTAGGTGTGGCTAAGAGGATGGGGTTCCCTTTTTCCCTCAGCTCCCAATCAAGTTTTACCATATTTCACCAGAAGGTATAAGCCATCAGTATTTCTCATCCACTTCAACTGCAAGTTGAAATGGCTAATTCCTGATGAGGGCCAGCTAATAGTTGAGGGGCCCCTTTTCCATTCAGTTCCTATTCATAGGACAGAGGCTCTACCCTCAGCAAGCTGAGAATACTGAAGCCCCTGTGGCGCTAAGCCCAGCTCCTTCTTACAACAGAGTTCCATTCTGGAAGAAGCAAGCCACGAAAACCAGAGGTTACTGCCTCACACAGAACCCAGAGTAGTGGCTCAGAGATTTCCCAGGGGAAGAGGCAGTCCATAAGGAAGAGAGCTCTGAACGTTTATCTAAAGGAGTGACTAAGGTTCTTCATTTGAACTAGAGATCAAGCTGAAGGGTGCTCTCAAAAATAATAACTTTCCTTAATTAAGAGTAACATGCTAAACCACTGGCCACCTAATTTTCCAGAAAGAATCATGGATAGAAACAGTAGAAAAGAGCCCTCCCAGGGACAGCAAAAAACCTTAAAGATTGTCTTAAAAATTAACACTGTCCAAATTAATTGGACCAGACTGCTGAGCAATTTATGCTCTAGGGTGATGCTGAAAAATAATAGAGAAATCAGCCAGTAATTAATAAAGCCTAATGAGCAGGGTGTAATACCAAAGGAAGTAGATGGCTTATCAGAGAGATCAGAGAAAGACAATCACAGAGAGCCCTGGTAAAACCACTGTTATCCTAGGCATGGGCCACATGCCCAAAGCTATGTCCTCAGAGGACTGACGCCAAAGGCTTAATGGTGCAAGGGAAATAGACTTTACCAAGTAGCCTAGTCAAGCCACAAAACAAATAAGAATACAAACAACCACCCAAACATCCCCAGAGAGTAGGGAGGAAAATCATCACCCAGAGTTGCTACAATATATAATGTAAAATGGCTAGGATTTAACAAAAAAAAATATGAGACATGCCACACATGATTCAGACACAGGAAAAAAGTAGGCCACAGAAATTGCCTGTGAGAGGAATCAGATATCAGATTCAACAGACACCACCAAAAATGATTAGAACTGATTAGAATTAGATAAAGGAATTCAGTAAAGTTGCAGGATACAAAATTAATACATAGAAATCTGTTGTGTTTCCATATACCAACAAAGAACTATCAGAAAGAGAAATTAAGAAAACAAGCCCATTTACAATTACATACCTAGGAATAAATCTAAGGAGGTAAAAGACCTATACTCTGAAAACTATAAAACACTGATGAAAGGAACTGAAGAAAATACAAATGGAAAAATATACTGTGCTCATGGAGTGAAAAAACTAACATTGTTGAAATGACCATACTCCCCAAGGCAATCTACGGATTCAGTGCAATCCCTATCAAACTATAAATGGCATTTTTCACTGAACTAGAATAATTCTAAAATTTGTATAGAAACAAACTATCCCAAGTAGCCAACACAATCTTGAGAAAGAAGAAAAAGCTGCAGGTATCATACTCCCTTATTTCAAACTGTACAACAAAGCTATTAGTAAACAAAACATTATGATACTGGCAAAAAAGACACACAGATCAATGGAACAGAATGGTGAACCCAGAAAGAAACCCACACATTTAGAGTCAGTTGATCTGTGACAAAGGAGGCAAGAATATAAAAAGGGGGAAAAGAAAGTCTCTTCAAATGGTGTTAGAAAAACTGGATAAAAACATGCAAAAGAATCAAACTGAACTACTTTCTCACATTATATACAAAAATATACTCAAAATGTATTAAAGACTTAAAGGTAAGACCTGAAACCACAAAACTCCTACAGGAAAATGTAGGCAGTATGCTCTTTAACTTCAGTCTTAGCAATATTGTTTTGCCTATGTCTCCTCAAGGAAGGAAAACAAAATAAAAAAATAAACAAATAGGGCTACATAAAACTAAAAAGCTTTTTCACAGTAAAGAAAACTATCAACAAAACAAAAAGGCATTCTACTGAATGACAAAAGATATTCGCAAACAATATATCTGATAAGGGATTAATATCTAAAATATACAAAGAACTTATACAATTCAACATCAAAAAACAAACAACCCAGTTTAAAAATGGGCAGAGGACCTGAATAGGCATTTTTCCAAAGAAGACATACAGATGACTAACAGGCACATGAAAAGATGCTCAACATCATTAATCATCAGGGAAATGCAAATCAAAACCACAATGAGATACCACCTCACACCTTTCAGGACGGCTATTATCAAAAAGATAAGTGTTGGAAAGGATGTAGAGAAAGGGAACTCTCACGTACTGTTGGCTGGAACGTAAATTGGTGCAGCCACTATGGAAAATAGTATGGAAGTTCCCCAAAAAATTAAAAATAGAACTACCATACAATCCAGCAGATCCAGCAATTCCACTTACGGGTATTTTTCTGAAGAAAAAGTAAAACACAAATTCAAAAAGCTATACTCACCCCTATGTTCACTGAAGCATTATTGATAATAGCCAAGATATGGAAACAACCTAACAACCTAAGTGTCCACTGACAGATGAATGGATTAAGAAGTTATACATACACACACACATATACAATGGAATATTGCTCAGCTATAAAAAGAGAAATTCTGCCATTTGCAATATCATGGATGGATCTAGAGAGCGAAATAAATCAGACAGAAAAAGACAAATTCCATACAATTTCACTTATGTGTGGACTCTAAAAAAATACAACAAATGAACAAACATAACAAGACAGAAACAGACTCACATATACAGAGAACAAACAGGTGGGAAGGTGGTTGCCAGAGGGAAGAGGGGTGGGGAGATAAGTAAAATAGACGAGGGAGACTAAGAGGTACAAACTTCCAGTTTAAAAAAGTAAATGAGTTACTGGGGTGAGATGTACAACATAGGAAATATAGTCAACAATACTGTAATAACTTTGTATGGTGACAGATGGTAACTACACTAACTGTGGTGATCATTCTGTAATGTATAGAAATAGGGAATGACTGTGTTGTACACTTGGAACTAACATGGTGTTATAGGTCAATTATATTTGAATCAAAAAATAAAGGAATGCACCTGGGTATGATGCAAATAAATATGAAACATACTTAAACCTTCATAGAAATTTGAATTTTTAAAATAAATTTGAAATTAATTACTATATTACTTTAAACTATAAATTGCAAATTGGGCAAGATTTCACATTATTTGTTCACTAATTCATTCAAATAATGATTGAGATATTATATGGTATGAAGGGTATAAAGCTATATTAGATATTTATAGCACATTCCATCCAAAAACAACACAATACACTTTCTTCTCAATTGCTCATCGAACATTCTCTAGGATAGATCATATCTTGGGTCTCAAATCAAGACTTGGTAAATTTAAGAAAACCGAAATTGTATCAACCATAATGCTATGAGACTAGATATCCATTACAGGAAAAAATCTGTTAAAAGTACAAACGTTAGCAGAAGGAAAGAAACCATAAAGATCAGAGCAGAAATAAATGAAAAAGGCATGAAGGAAATGATAGCAAAGATCAATAAAACTAAAAACTGGTTTTTTGAGAAGATAAACAAAATTGACAAACCATTAGCAAGATCACTGAAGAAATCAAAGAGGAAATCAAAAAAATACCTAGAAACAAATGGCAGTGAAAACATGATGACCCAAAACCTACGGGATGCAGCAAAAGCAGTTTGAACAGGGAACTGTATAGCAATACAATCCTACTTCAAGAAACAAGAAACATCTCAAATAAACAACCTAAACTTACACCTTAAGCAATTAGAGAAAGAACAACAAAAAAGCCCCAAAGTTAGCAGAAGGAAAGAAACCATAAAGATCAGAGCAGAAATAAATGAAAAAGGCATGAAGGAAATGATAGCAAAGATCAATAAAACTAAAAACTGGTTTTTTGAGAAGATAAACAAAATTGACAAACCATTAGCAAGATTCATCAAGAAAAAAGGGAGAAGACTCAAATCAACAGAATTAGAAATGAAAAAGTAGGAGTAACAACTGACACTGCAGAAATACGAAGGATCATGAACGATTACTACAAGCAACTAAAAAAACCAATAAAACCAATAAAATGGACAACCTGGAAGAAATGGTCAAATTCTCAGAAAAGCACAACTTTCTGAGACTGAACCAGGAAGAAATAGAAAATATAAACAGAGCAATCACAAGCACTAAAATTGAGACTGTGATTAGAAATCTTCCAACAAACAAAAGCCCAGGACCAGATAGCTTCACAGGCGAATTCTATCAAACATTTAGAGAAGGGCTAACAACTATCCTTCTCATACTCTTCCAAAATATAGCAGACTATACTACAAAGCTACAATAATCAAGACAGTATGGAACACTCCCAAACTCATTCCACGAGGCCACCATCACCCTGATACCAAAACCAGACAAAGATGTCACAAAAAAGAAAAATACAGGCCAATATCACTGATGAACATAGATGCAAAAATCCTCAACAAAATACTAGTAAACAGAATCCAACAGCACATTAAAAGGATCATATACCATGATCAAGTGGGGTTTATCCCAGGAATGCAAGGATTCTTCAATAAATGCAAATCAATCAATGGGATACACCATATTAAACTGAAGGAGAAAAACCATATGATCATCTCAATAGATGTGGAAAAAGCTTTTGACAAAATTCAACACCATTTATGATAAAAAGCCCCCCCAGAAAGTGGGCATAGAGGGAACTTACCTCAACATAACAAAGCCCATATATGACAAACCCACAGCCAACATTGTTCTCAATGGTAAAAAATTGAAACCATTTTCACTAAGATCAGGAAAAAGACAAGGCTGCCCACACTCACCACTATTATTCAATATACTTTTGGAAGTTTTAGCCACAGCAATCAGAGAAGAAAAAGAAATAAAAGGAATTCAAATCGGAAAAGAAGAAGTAAAACTGTCACTGTTTGCAGATGACATGAAACTATACATAGAGAATCCTAAAGATGCTACCAGAAAACTAACAGACCTAAACAATGAATTTGGTAAATTATCAGGAAACAAAATTATTGTACAGAAATCTCTTGCATTCCTATACAGTAATGATGAAATATCTGAAAAAGAAATTAAAAAAACACTCCCATTTACTACTGCAACAAAAAGAATAAAACACCTAGGAATAAACCCACCTAAGGGGACAAAAGACCTGTATGCAGAAAACTATAAGACACTGATGAAAGAAATTAAGGATGGTACAAACAGATGGAGAGATATACCATGTTCTTGGATTGGAAGAATCAACATTGTGAAAATGACTATACTACCCAAAGCAATCTACAGATTCAATGCAATCCCTATCAAACTACCAATGGCATTTTTCCCAGAACCAGAACAAAAAATTTCACAATTTGTATGGAAACACAAAAGACACCGAATAGCCAAAGCAATCTTGAGAAAGAAAAATGGAGCTGGAAGAATCAGGCTCCTGGAGTTCAGACTATACTACAAAGCTACAATAATCAAGACAGTATGGTACTGGCACAAAAACAGAAATAAAGATCTATGGAACAGGATAGAAAACCCAGGGATAAATCCACACACATATGGTCACCTTATTTTTGATAAAGGAGGGAAGAATATACAATGGAGAAAAGACAGCCTCTTCAGGAAGTGGTGCTGGGAAAACTGGACAGCTACATGTAACAGAATGAAATTAGAACATTCCCTAACACCATACACAAAAATAAACTCAAAATGGATTAAAGACCTAAATGTAAGGCCAGACACTATCAAACTTTTAGTGGAAAACATAGGCAGAACACTCTATGACATAAATCACAGAAAGATCCTTTTTGACCCACCTCCTAGAGAAATGGAAATAAAAACAAAAATAAACATATGGGACTCAATGAAACTTAAAAGCTTTTGCACAGCAAAGGAAACCATAAACAAGATGAAAAGACAACCCTCAGAATGGGAGAAAATATTTGCAAATGAAGCAACTGACAAAGGATTCATCTCCAAAATATACAAGAAGCTCATGCAGCTCAATATCATAAAAACAAACAATCCAATCCAAAAATGGGCAGAAGATCTACATAGACATTTCTCCAAAGAAGATATACAGATTGCCAACAAACACATGAAAGGATGCTCAACATCACTAATCATTAGAGAAACGCAACTCAAAACCACAGTGAGGTATCACCTCACACCAGTAAGAATGGCCATCATCAAAAAATCTACAAACAGTAAATGCTGGACAGGGTATGGAGAAAAGGGAACCCTCTTGCACTGTTGGTGGGATGTAAAATGATACAGCCACTATGGAGAACAGTATGTAGGTTCCTTAAAAATCTAAAAATAGAAATACCATACGACCCAGCAATCCCACTACTGGGCACATACCCTGAGAAAACCATAATTCAAAAAGAGTCATGTACCACAATGTTCATTGCAGCTCTATTTACAATAACCAGGACATGGAAGCAACTTAAGAGTCCATCAACAGATGAATGGATAAAGAAGATGTGGCACATATATACAATGGAATATTACTCACCCATAAAACGAAACGAAATTTAGTTATTTGTAGTGAGGTGGATCGACCTAGAGACTGTCATACACAGTGCAGTTAAATCAGAAAGAGAAAAATAAATACAGTATGCTAACACATATATATGGAATCTAAAAAAACAAATATATGGGTCTGAAGAACCTAGGGGCAGGAGAGGAATAAAGACGCAGACATAGAGAATGAACTTGAGGACACGAAGAGGGGGAAAGGTAAACTGGGACGAAGTGAGAGAGTGGCATGGACATATATACACTACCAAATATAAAATAGATAGCTAGTGGGAAACAGTCACATAGCACAGGGAGATCAGCTCGGTGCTTTGCATCCAACTAGAGGGGTGGGATAGGGAGGGTGGGAGGGAGACGCAAGAGGAGGAGATATGGGGATATATGCGTATGTATAGCTCATTCACTTCGTTATACAGCAGAAACTAACACACCATTGTAAAGAAATTATACTCCAATAAAAATGTTAAAAAAAACTGTATTAAAAGGGATTCTTGTTTCAGAGGAGTTCTGGAATGTGCCATGCACACAGCTAATCTCATTGTGTTACAGCTACACTGTATATCAGCATGTGTTATAGAAAGCTTCTATTCTAATTCATAATTTTATTTATAATTTTTTATATTAGGATATTATTATTTGAGTCAAACAGAATAACAAAAAGAATGTCATATAAGGGATTTCAAAATCATTAAAGCAGTCTTTTATTTTTTCTCAAAAACTCATAAGTATCTTTAGTTGCTTCATTATTTAATTTCACAATTTTAACAATGTTATTAAGGAATATCAATACTTCAGTTAACTGTTAATTTCCATATTCATATTTTGATGTTCTTTATACAAGGTTTAACTATAATCAAGTATAGTTCTACATGGAGGCCATAGCTCAAGAAACAAAGCACACGTAGGAAACTTTGCCACACCAAATTTAAGAGCTGTACAACCTTGATAATCAAAGTGGGTGAGAGAATCATCTGCAACAGCAATTAATTATTGAGTAAATTGGATCCCAATGTTGTTCCAATGAAATACTTACCAACAATGCAGACTGTCTCTTTCCTCCCCACTCTCCTTTAGAAATGCACATATATTTATTGCTAGGTCAAAGATTTACTCAAAGATTTACTACATTTAGATGTCCAAAGAAAATGCAGTTTATTTTGTGTGTTACTGATAAGAATTTCTTTACAGTTCACACTTTTCAGTGAAAAAAAAAAAAAACCACATAAATTTTAGTCTAGCTGGGTAAGCACTGTGGCTGTAATCATTTAAACAGTCCTTTTAGGTAAATCCTTAGCCTCTTTAGATAAAAATGCTCAGAGCTCTACCCTGCTCCTCCCCAAGGTAGTGTCCAAGTGTTTTGCAGGGTAATATGGTAATGAAGGGAGCTGGTACCCATGCATAAATATGCTGTCCTGTAAATAATCTTTGCATTTTGCCAAGGGGTGGCTGGTATGGGCTCCTCGCTGAACTCCTGTCAAGGGTAGATTTGGCTGGCATCTGGAGGACTGTGGCTGGTAGAACTCATGGTCTTTCTTTCCCTGGTCTCGATGGGGCCTAACAGTCCTTCCTGGCTGATCTGGCCTCATTTAGTCCTCCCTGGTCCAGGGAAATGTCCTGAGGTCAGGCTGTGAGGACCATGGGTGCCAGCCCCAGCAGTCAGCCCACTGTGAGTCCTCTGCTACAAGAAGACTTTGATAATTATGTGGTATCTGAAAAACTCCCCAGCTTTAAAATTGTTTTGTTTTAATTTTAAACAGTAAGAATTTATAGAAACATGCATAAAACATAAACAAATTGTGTGAAGAATGATTATAAAGCAAACAGCAACGTAACCACCACCCAGGTCAAAATTTGAACATTTCTAACATCCTGGAAGCCTCTATGAACCCCTACAAACGTCCTCCTCCTCCAACTCCCAGAGGGGACCACTATCAGGACCATTGTGGCAGTTCATTTATTGTTGTCCCATACAGATATAACACCAAAATATATGCTCCTAAACAATATAATTTATAGTTTAGCTTTTCCTGTCTTTAAAATTTACACAAATCATAAGTAAACACTTGGGTTTTGCTTCTTGCCTATAATACTATTGCAAAATCCATCCCCGTTGTCACACATTCCTCTATTTTTTTTCTTTTCTTTTTATTGGATTGTATCCCACTGTGTGAACATATCAAATATAATTTTTAAGTAAATTGTAGTATTTTCCACTGTTTGAACATATCAAACTTAATTTTAACGTTGGGTGGGCAATGTCTTTTCCAATTTTGTGCTATTATAAACGTCACTGCTAGAAACTCTTTGAATTATAATTTGGTACACCCATGCACACGGGTCTGTAGGCTAAATCACCAGATATTAAATTACTGGGACACGGACACACAAATCGTCAACTTCAGTAACTACTACAAACTGTTTTGAAAAGTGGTTGTACCAGGTTGTAGCCCTACCAGCAGGCTATCAATGCTTCAGAAAGTTCCACAGGGGCATGAGGGAGCATGAGATGACGCTAGATTTTATCAAAAAATATATTTATATATAGATTTATATTATACATAATATTTCATATGATATAAAACATATTATATTAATATATAATATAAATATATATATATAAATATATATATAATATATATGGCCCTTTGTTGAGCCACACTCCCGCCGCGGCCCAACAAAGGGCTATATATATAATATATATAAAATGTTATATATAACATCTATAATAAATGTAAATATAGAAACATATAAATATACTTACATACATAGGTCTCTGCGGATTCTCTCCGTGGTAGACCGCTCTCCCACCAGCGTTCCCTGCTGGTCATGGAACGTCCAGAAGCCGAGGAGGCAGGCTCGGCACGCCGGGCGCGCGCAGCACGAGGACGTGCCCGTGCGGCCGCGCTGTGCAGGGTCAGAAGTCAACGCGCAAGCGCAGTGGCCGAGCTGCTGCGTGACAGCTAGAGGCTGCGGGAGCAGCTCCGGCGCTTGACGCACAGTGTGGAGGCGCTGAGCTTGGTGGCCTGTCTGACCCCGCGGCAGGCACGCCCACCACAGCCAGGCAAACGCCCGGGCCCTGGGGTCCGGGACCGGGCGCCCTGCTTGGGCGTTGCATACTTCGCCAGCCACACCATCTTCTTGCTCATGGGCTGCGGCCTGAGTGCGGTCATGGCAGAAGACAGTGAGGCGATAAGAAGGACCTCAGACTCCTCAGACTCGTGCATCCTCAAGAATGGGCACCAGCCAAAGGCAGGGCCTGGCGACAGCTCCCCTGAGGCCGCCCAAAGCTTCCAGCCACCGTACGCCCCCCAAACCTCGCCTGGTGAACGTCACCAGTCAGTCATGCCTGTCACTCGAGTATCCGAGTTCTCTGGGGACACCTCAGCCCCAGCTCTGTCGCCCTTGTCAGCTGCCATCCCGCGGGGGATGGTGGGATCGCTCAGCCCGAGCCCAGCGAGGCCAGTGCCCCCTGGACTCCCGTTCCAAGTGAGAGCTCTCTCCCACGGTCACTGTAGAGCTCCGACTCTGGGGCAGTGACGGCGGCCAGAGCAAGGGCAGCCAACGTTTGGTGACGCCACTTCCTTCACCCCGCTCCACGCAGCCACCAGCCACGACTCAGGCCCACCGTGCCCTTCACCATCAAGTGTATCCAATTTAGCTTAGCAGGTTCAACTGGCTTCTGGTGTGCCCAAAGGCCAGGTGGGATGTTTTGAAACCTATCCTCATCACAAGGGGAGTGAATGGACAGAAGAGTTGAATCTTGGCCTTTCTTCTTCTTAATTTGAGCTGCACTTAGTTCACTGTGCATGGTCCTCTGAAGCTCGTGTCGGGCGGCCTTTGAGATGATCTTCTGAAGTCCTAGACTTTAAGGTGAGCCTCATAACCTTGACATTTAGCTTTTAAAAAATACCTCGGGCTTCCCTGGTGGCGCAGTGGTTGCGCGTCCGCCTGCCGATGCAGGGGAACCGGGTTCGCGCCCCGGTCCGGGAAGATCCCACATGCCGCGGAGCGGCTGGGCCCGTGAGCCATGGCCGCTGAGCCTGCGCGTCCGGAGCCTGTGCTCCGCAACGGGAGAGGCCGCAGCAGAGGGAGGCCCGCATACCACTGGAAAAAAAAAAAAAAAAAAAAAATACCTCCTCTCCCAGTAACTGTCTCACTGCTTGCATCGCTTCTCTCAACCCCCATTGTGCACAGTCACCCGGTGGCCTTATTGCAAGGTTTCTACTAGGAGCACACCGTCCATTTCCCTCCCCGTCCCGAACACACACACCCAGAGATGTAGGCCTGAAAGAGCTCACTGGACATTTCTAAAGGCCCCTCTACTGTCTCCACAGGTTTGGGATGACAGGGTAAGGTAGGTCCCATTTGTTTATTTTTGTTTTTATTTCCATTTTCCTATACTTAAGAAAACAAAATTATTGATATGATCTAAATCGTCCAGGCTAAAGGAATTTAGAATCTCCATCCTCCATCCCTTAACAAGGCCTGTTTTTCAAGCCTGCTGTCTTGCTACAAAATCAAATCTGACAGCGAAAGCTGAGATATAACTCCTTGTTCTAGCACGTATCTGTCTCTTCTCTGAAGAATCAGAACCCATTGCTTTTAATGGGTGAGAAGTTCACATGACATCAAGATTTATAGAATATTCAAATTCAAGTGAAAATGTTTCAAAAATGTTTTTCTCTTCCAGTCTTATGATGCTGGGGAGGGGGGAGATAGAGAGAAGGAGATACTGCTCTATTTTATCTTCCCACTGCTGCACCTATACCTTTGTATACCCTAATTTTTTTCATAAATTGAGAGGTCCTGTCTAGTGTAACTGATTGATTTAGATGAAAATTTTTGTGAAGGCTATACAAATTCCATATGATTTTCCAAAAGCGTAATATGTTAGAATTCAGAAGTGAGAACAGTGTGACTTTATAACTATTTTACTGTTTATATATAAAGTATATTTTGATGTATCAGGGACAGCATTAGAATTACACATGTAGAATAAGGGCAGCCTGTAACATACTACATGAAACCTAGGGAATTGCTGTAAAAATGTGTCACAAATCTAGGGAGTGATAGATAAAAGTAATTCCCTCAGGGATTTTTCTCTGTTGTAAATTGTGACAAAGCAACAACTATCAAGCTTTGTAAATGCCTGAATTGTTTACTCTGCCTCAAACCAAATTTTACTATAAGCCACTGCTCTGGAGTTTGGATTAAATGGAGATACAAGTGAATAGAGAAAAAAGTCCAGATGGGTCTGAGATGCATATACCAACTTGAAATGAGGGAGTTCAAGGTGGACAAAATGCCCTTCCTCATCAACCAAACAGAGAGGAACACTAATCTACTTTACATAAAAATAGAAAACACTCGGGTTTTCTACTTTCCTGAAAGGTGAGAATAAAATAGGAGATATAGATAGATACATAGATACATAGATACATAGATATAGATATATAAATATATAAGTAGATATAAATAAATATATAGATATATAGAAGCGTGGGAAAAGAAAATTGAATCTAATTTCTGGCTCCACAGTAGATTTAGAACACAACTAATCATCAATATAATTAAAAAGATAAATTAAATTGGAACATGCAGTGCATTTGAGATCAGAGACTAGGAAATATTTAGTGAACAAAGAGAATTTAATAATTGATACAATAGAGGAATTATGAAACTTGTGCAACTTTGAAAAAATAATCATTATTTTGGCAATATTCTTTTTATATTCAACAATGTTGCCTTTAATAAGATAACAAGAGTTGCCAACATGGAGCAATTAGGTCAGACAAACTAGGAATTAATTACTGTAGACAGGCCCATATGTCATAAAAGCCTGGCACATGTTCTCCAAGCCTAGCTTGTAAGGGGAAAGATTTATTATGGGAAAGCTGTTGAGATAGTAAAAGGGACATTGCTGCAAAAGTTTGAATCAAAATCAACTTTGCGGAATTCAGATCTTCAAGGCACAAAGTTGGATTAAGTACAAACTAGGTGAATTTTCTTCAATACTTATCCAGTTACTTAAAATACATGGAGAAGTGCCTAAACAGTGTGTCTACTGCAGTTCTTGGAGTGCGCTAGGAACCAAATTTCAACAAGGCGTGAGCTACTGATTCTACATGCCCACATGCCCACATGTTAGTTCAAGCTGGTATAGAGAAATGATTAGTAAGTCACAATCTTTTGGGTGCATGTACATGCCCTAGATGCAAGATATCACCCAAAGTTTAGTGTGAAAGATTGAAAATCACCCTTTGTGTTTTGCTTCTTAAATACTCTGCAGTGTTAACGTTTTAGTCCTTAGAAATCACTGTTAATTTTTATATTGATATTCTTTTCACTACTAAAACATATCATCAAATTTAGAATATGCATTTTTACCTGGAAAATCAATAACAATATTTTTAATTTAAATGAAACAAACAAAAGCAACCCAATATTTTTTTCCTCTAAATCGGTCCTTGTGTAAGTCAAGCTTGGTTGTTTTAGGCTAAACTCTATTACAACCCTGATTTCTAATTCTACTAACTTGTTTTCTGGAAGATGTAGCCAACGACATGATACCCATTTCCCATGTGAGACCTTCCTTTTGAGATGTTTCATATTCCAAAAAGTCCACATGTAAGGGGAAACCTTTAATAAAAAGAGGATGCAAACTTACACGACTATGAGGACAGAGGCAAGTAATACATTCCCAACCTGGGATAATTAAAACTGTGCAATAGCAGATATAAATTACAGGCAATGTCTAGATTTATGGTAGAGACACAGTTGGGAGTGGTGTGGACTGTGGAACACTGGACCCACTTGTTAAAAGTCTCAGTTGTTGCCATACTGGTATGTGATCCAGATCATGATTTTATGTGAAATTTCACAACATTTTAAATATTGCAGTTAATCCAAACATCCAAACACAAAGAACAAATAAAAACAAATACATTTGGCCAAACAAAAATATTTTAAAACCGATTTCAGCATTCTATCAGACAGATGCAGACATATGCCTGCACCAGACATTAATGCTTTCAGCATTATCTGCTCTATAGGCATAGGAAATACTATTTTTTTTAACATTGCTGTTATTTTTACCCTAAAATTCTCATTGTTTAACTTGTATCAGAGTCACCTGGATAAGGTTGTAAAATAAAATGAAAGATGCCCAGTTAAATTTGAATTTCAGATAAACAGCGTATTTTTTTTAGTATAAATATGTCCTAAATATCGCATGGGGTATAGTAAAAATTATTCATTTTTTAATCTGAAATTCCATTCAACTGTGTATACTGTACATTTATTTGCTAAATGTGGCAATTTTATACCTGTAGGGCTTGTTAAAACACAGATGGCTAGCCCCACTCTAAGAGTTTCTCATCCAGCAGATATGAAGTAGGCCCTGAGTGTTTGCATTTCTAACAGATTTCTTAGGAGATATTGGTGCCGTTGGTTCCATAAACACACTTTGAGAAACACTGCCCTAAAATAAACTAACGTTGAGTCAGTTTTTAAAAATCAACTTAAAAGTATTCACATCTTCTCTTTTAATCAAACGTTTGCTTATTATTTCGAATACATAGAGATTCTTTGGTTTTCCTAATGACTCAAAGTTAGTTCTAAATCTATACTCATGATTTCATTTTACTCTAGACTCAAGATCACCTGCCCTCTCATGCTTCCAGAAGTATCTGCTAGGATCTTTGCCCAGTACCTTTGTTTCCCCAGGCATTTTAATGCTTGACTATAAAGTTTTTGTAGCTGAATTTAGCCTGAAAAGAAAATGAGTTTCTTGAGACAGTAGCATGACATCTGCTACCCTGCACCATTATCTTTTTTTCCCTATAAAATGTAAATGAGATATGTTAGCTATATTTAAAGGGGGTGGTAATACCCTTACATACATGAATCATGATTATATTAATTTGGCTAAACATGAATCAAAAACTTTTCAGAAGCTTTTCAAAATTCCATCATTAAAACTCAGTTTGCAAACTATATGTTACTCTTATCTTTCTAAATATGTACATTTTTTTTCATAAACTGCCTTGATTTTGGCAACCTCACACCTCTTTTCGCCAGATGTTTTTGCTGGCATCCATTTGGCTGAGGCCATTTTTAGTCCCTGGAAGGAGGGAAGGAGGAATATTAGACTCTTTTGGCTCAGGAAGTCTGTATATTATCGTCACCATTGCAGTCATGTTGCTTTGTTGCTTATTGTCCCCAGCTTGTTGCGACCCCTCTCATCTAGATCATTTTCTTTTAGGGAGGATCTGAACTGTATTCTGTTCTTTTTTTGTCCTGATCCTGTGGGGTATGACTCTTTGCTCCTGTTTCTTGGTCTGTGTAATTCTGCATGTCTTTTCACCTCTGCCAATCCCAAGAGCTGGAGTCATTTTGTCACCACCTGCAGCATATCTCAGACTTTCATCACATGGCCCGAACCAAGTACTGTCCCTGAGCCTCCAGAGCCTCCAGCCTCAAGACCTGTTGCCAAGCCCATCACCCCACCTCCACCTGTATGTAGAACCTCTGAACTGTGTAGGCTGCTAGACTGCTCCTTTATGCTATGTCAACATGCATGCCCACCTCCTACCAAGGGCAGGCCCTGTGCAACAAGAAACACAGTGTATGTTCCTGATACTACCCTCTGTTGCCTTGATTTTGTCCTATTCTTGTATTATTCCCCAACAACAGGAGGATGCACTTCGTGGTGTGGGTCCTGCACACAAAGCAATACATTGGGCTGTTAAAGAAATAACACATTTAGAAGTCCAAAAGTAAATTGTTTCCCCTCATTGTACACAGTGTTTAAAAACAAAGAACTAGAAATGACTGACCATAATATATTATGACAAATTCTGTTATATAGCTATGAATTAAATGCAACTAATCTTTGTGGTGGGTGCCACGGAGAGAAGTTTTTTGTAGTGTCTACCTTTGTAGAATATTTAAGATAGGTCATTGAAAATATTCTAACTACACCTGCACTTACAATAAAGATGCTGCTGGACAGCAGAAACAAATAAATCATCCACCAAAAGCACTTGTGCCTTAGGTGTCAGGTACATAGCAAACTCTGGAGAATGGATATTGTAATGAATTACTCACTCAGACTTCATTCAATTCCAATGATGACAGTTTGTCCCAAACAACAAAGTTGCTCTATCTAAAAAAGATGCAAGGAGCTCCGTAAAGTGTTCTAATGGCTCAGCACAACTTCATATTGACAGTTGGTAACATTAGACACATACGGTTTCCTGCCACATCTGAATCCTCATTGTATCTAGAATTATTTTACTTATTACCAATCATTTCTACTTTATATCCCAGTGGTATTTTTTATGACATTTTTATGACTTCCTCCCAAGTAGGCTGTTAGCTCTTGAACATGAAAGCCAGGAGTCGTTTATTCTTGTGCCCTCTGTATCTAGCAAAATGCTTGAACATGTGACAGATACTCTAGAAATGATGAATGACTAATGTGACCCTAATTCCAGTACACAAATTTTTCATTCTTCCTTGTGTCCAAAGCTCATTCTGTCAATTGAATGAACAGCTGAATTCCTATATTATGAGTGCTTTGCTACAGTCTTCTCAAATATCTCAGTTCCCTTGGTCTCAGATTCCTGTCTAGCTCTCCTTTCTCCTCCAGGAAATTAGAGATTTTGAATCCTAGCCCTCAAAATTGCTATGAAACTTTTGATGCAACACTTAATATACTACTACATTCCTTTACACAAGAATATATACTACTACATCCCTTTACTTACATGAATGTTTTCACACGAGTCTGTCACTGATGCACTGGCATCAGCTGAACCTCCACTATGTGCCAGTCATTCTTAGGTACCGTATTAGCTTATTAGGGCTACCATAACAAAATACCACAGAGTGCGAGGCCTAAACAACAGTAATACATTGTCTCACATTTCTGGAGGCTAGAAGTCCACCATCAAGATATTGCTGTGTTGGTTCCTTCTGAGAACGGTGATGGAGAATCTGTTCCATGCTTATTGCCTACCTCTGATAATTAGCTGTCAATCTTTGGTCTTCCTTGGCTTGTAGAAGACTGAAGGCACTTTTTGCCTTCATCTGCCTTTCTATAAGGACATCAGTCATACTGGAGTAGTGGTCCACCCTGCTCCAGTGTGACCTCATCTTAATTACATCTGCAACAACCCTAGTACCAAATAAGATCACATTCTGAGGTACTGGAGGTTAGGACTCCAACATGAATTAGGGGGGAACACAATTCAACCCATAACAGGTATTGAATGTACTTTATCTTATTTAATCTTCACAACAACCCTATGAGGTAAGTATATTTATCGCCATTAGATAAAAATTCCCTGTGGGTTCTATCTAGCTAGAATTTTCAGGTGACTTTGCTATGCCTGTGTTTGGAAAATGTATTTTATATCATTCAGAGAGCATCATAAAATCAGCTTCCTCAGTAGAACTCCTGGCTGACTGTGAACTCCAGCTGTGAACTCTTGTGGTTATGTTTTTATTTGTTATTTGTTTTCTTGGCTACACAATTGCTTTGTGGACAATTGGGTGACAAGATATCTGAGATATAAGAATTTTTCCTGGGAAATCATGCAATCTGACTTCTACCTTTAATTCTAGGTTACTTTCTCTTGTTTGAAGACCTTTTTTATTTTTCATAAAGCCAGTTTCAAACTATTGAGGTATTTTACAAGTGATATAATTACTGATCTTATATTTGAATTTAAAAAATCATTAAGTTTATATTTTAAGGCATATATGTTATTGATTTTGAATATCTCTTTTCACAAGGTCAGATTTAATGACAAACTTGTTCAAGTAGTGTTTGTTCGAGAACATAGAAAACCCTATATCATACCTATGACTGAACTCTGTAATCTTTTATAAACATATCCTACTTCAATCTTCCTTTGCTTCTTTATTTAATATTGAGAATATATGGAACCAATATACAGTAAGCAAAGACCTAGTGAGGCAGAGTTTTATTACAGAGCAAGAGATTTTATCTCTAGCTGCTCAGGTTAATAACTATAGTATAGAGACAAGAAGCCATTGGAAAAGGGCATTGTATATCATGAACTACTCTAGAAGATGTTCTGCTCACAGATAGGAGTAATTGAAATCTCCTCCAACACAGAAGAGAAGATTACAAGCATAGCACATTCACATATTAAGTCAGTCACACTAGAAACCCTGAAGAATTTCATCATCATACATTTGTGTAACAGAAATTAGGTATAGAAATAGAGCAGGTAAGAACAAACCTACCTGGCTAAGGAAGAAATTATCTATGAACTAAAATGGAAAAAAAACTGCAAACAAATGGACTATCATAATAAAAGGTGATCATTCCAACAGAGAGTGATAATAGCACTTCCTAAGAGTGTTGTCTCAGCTTCCAGCAGCAGAATCGGTGTGTGGGAATAGGAGGGATAGAGATGAGGACAGAAACACCACCTGACTTACTTGTGGCTGAGGAAATAATGACTAAAGCCAGAACCATACTGTTTCTTGTTTGTAATTTGGTGTATGTGTTGTATTTAAAATAACTATTAGTTAACTATGTACTTTTTTTCCAGAATGTGGTAGTATTAGCTTTTCTTTAGCTAATCTTTTTTTTGTTTTTTCACAAATGAGTTAAAAGGGAGGCATCTAAACTAGATTGGAATAAATTTTCCTAGTATTTCCTCAGGTAAGCATGGCCTTCTATGATTAGTCCTTACAGAATTATTTCCAAATTAAACTATTTTCATGTTTAAATAATATCCTCATTATTTTCTTGCCTCATATTTAATTTATTTCTCCTATAAACTCATACATAAATTTCCACAATAGCCCTTTAGCTGGGCTTCTGGTTTCTTGTGTCTTTCTCCTTCAGCTGTTTAATACAGTAAGATGTGTGTTAACCTGAGTCAAGGAGTGAGGAAGTAATTGTAAGGGTAGAAGTGAAATAAGGTAGCCTAAAGCCCAAGTAGCAATCACACATTCAGAAATCACGGAAATTTTGAACAATGTCCTTTGTCTTTCAAAGCAGTGTGGTCCTCACTGCAATTCCAGATCAGGGACTGGCACCACTCCCTGTCAACCACTGCTTTTTGACTCACCACCTTCATCTGTTGATCCACACACTCAGTTAATGGATACTTACTGAGCACCTTCTGTGTGCTGTGGTGACTAGCAGATATGGGGCCCCTACTCTCACAGAATTTGTAGGCTGACTCAAGATATAGACAGGTAAATTGTAAACCATAATCGATTTTTATATCATGTTTTAATTTTTTTAAATAAATGCTGTAATGGGAATTTATAGGCTATTAAGAGCTCATATGTTAAGGGTATTTAGTTCAGTTTTGGGGACCAAAATAAACTTTCCAGAAGAGTGATACTTAAGCTGAGACCCAAAGCATTGCTGGGGATATTCAGGCAATTGGGAGAAGGCAAAAGGGTGACCTCTTTTCTGGCCTTTCTGAATTGGGGTGATAGGATGTACAAACACAGAGAGAACAGAGTAAGGCAGGGAACTGAAATGAGTTTCCTGAGATGAAGGGCAGAGTATGCAGGGGAGGGAGCAGTGGCGGCTGAGCTAGAAAGATAAGCAGGGCCAGAATATGGAGTTGTGCACATTCATTTCCTAACCTTCTTGTGTTTTGAAAAGTACATCACGCAGGCTCCCTTGCCAGTTGGATTCCAGGTGAATTCAGTGATTGAGGGCACAAGAGTACAGAGCAGAAGGGAAGCCGGGATGGTTTTCCCTCTCTTTCTCTAAAGAGAGTGCATCTTCTTCATGATTCTAGCTTTCACCAGACCCTCCTCATCCGTGCTCCCAGCTCCTGTCAGACAAGTTCCTGCAGAAGTTCCATCTCCTTTTAGGAATTCTTCACTCTGTACTCTAATAACATTACTTATTCTTTGTGTTCATGCCACCCTAGAGTGGTAGTGGCTTCCTGCTGTTGCCAATTTCTGCTTGTCTCAGTATCACCTGTGTTTCTTGTTTCTCTCAACTCCTTTGTAATTGTTTATTGTATGCACTATCCTTTTTTGAATTAACTTATGTCGATTCTGTTTTCCTGATTAGAGCCTGACTAATAAAAGGGCCTTACAGGCCATGTATGGTAAATAAGAGTTATTCTAGAAGTGATGGCAAAAAAATATTTTAAGCAAGACTTGTGACTTAGTTGTATATCTACAACAAAGTGATCACTCTGGCTGACGTGTAAAGTATAAATAGAAGGGCAAAACTGGTGGCAGGAGGAATAGTTAGAAGGCTCCTGTGAAAATCTGGGCAAGAAGAGATGACCTGTCCTGATCAATTCTGTGAGCTGTGAGAAAGAAAGAGGATCCAAGAGTGATTCCCAATTTTCCCATCTGAACATCCAGATGAATGGTAGTGCTATTCACTGCGATGCAAAGTACAAGAGGTGCAGGATGGAGGAGGGTGAGTGATGAATTCAGTGCCAGAATGCCGTTATTTGTTTATGAGATACAGTGGAGCTGTGCAGTACTACTAGGTATGCCACGCTGGAGCTCACGAGAGAAGTCTGTCCTGGAGAAATAAACGAGGGAATCATCACCATGTAAAGTGTTATTGAAGCCATAAAAGTGGACAGTGTTGCTTGGGGAGTTAAGAGAGGTGGGTCTTAAGCTTGATCAGGTCACAGACTTCTTAGATCATTTTCCCCAGATTAACGCATGTAAGCACACAGTGACTGTTGTAAACAAAAAGAGCAAGTCAGGAAAAAATCCTTTAACACCAATTTATGGAGGCTGGTCTGAGAAGGCTCAGTCAACATCTCTCTGTCTCTGCTTCTTATGCAAATGTCCATTTCTAACCCACTCACAACTATCCATCTCTCTATCTCTCGGGTTTTTGCGGAGAGTTTTGCTTACAGCCTGGGACAAGACCACTGGTAGTCTTCTAAAGTCCCTTACTTGGTATACAGGTGTCCCAGCCATACTACCTTTCTCCAGGAAAGGACCCTATTCCTTTCCTTGCTTCTAGTTGTAGCTGTCTCCTGTGACTACTTCTCATCAATGGAAGGTGAGTAGAAATGTGTGAACTATTCCTGGCCAAGACTTTTAAGAAAAACTTTTTGGTTCCTCCAATGTCTTATCTATCCCTCCTGATGGTACAAATGTTAATCCTAAGTGATTTGGGGACAACAAAGCCACAAAGTGGAAAAAGTCCTACTCTTAGGATCCCTGTGTGAAGAGAGTTTCCCGCTGACTAGGAACGCTCACTTTGGACTGTCATGGGAGTAAGATATAACTTCTCTTGGTTGAGACACGAATATTTGGTTCTATCTTTTGTAGAACTTTAGCCCACACCAGCTAATATATTACATTATCTGTGAGTTTCTTTTAAATTCTCTTTCATTCCAAATAGTCTTGCTCTGTGTATCTTGCATCTAACGTTTCTCAAGGGAGAGGATCCAACTGGCTTTGTAGATTACCATCTGATCAAGTATCCATTCTGCCACAGATTTTCCTGTCAATCACCTGGCTCCTCTTATGTTTAGCTATAGGTGACTGCCTAAAGGTTAGTCACAGATGCTTGGAATTGATTCTGGCTATGATTACAGCGTCAAAAGGAACTACACATGAAATGTGTGTATAAGCTACTCTTTCTGACCACTTTGCTGAGGAAAAGAGCAGCCATTTGCCCTAGTTTTCTGGGGTAAAGTCCCAATTTATGCCTCTTATTCCAGTATTATCATTAAGACTACCCCCCGTTTACTCTTGAAAGTGTCACAGCTTGGAATATAAATTACATGAGCTCCCTATTCAAAAGAGGCGCCCCTTTTCCCGCTATTGCTCTAGTGCTAAACAGATTACTGTGTGTAAACTCCATTTTTATGTGCAATGCTGATATTCAAATACCTCAAATTTAAAACACTCCAATATTTCTTGAACTTGGTCCCCTCATTTATCCAATCTCATTTTTCATGCTGGATAATAAATTCGTTCCTTATCACCTCGCCAGCCAGCTTATTCTCTTCTTTGGACCTTGGATGTTTACCTATCCAGCATCTATTTTCCTTTTTCTAGTAATGGCTCCGAATCCTACCTTGGGCAAACATTTATCAATGAGTTTGGTCAGATGGTGCTGCCTCTACCCTCAGCTACAGGCAGTACTGACCAGAGCCTCATATTACCTTGGCCAATCAGATCCAGTGAAGGTTGGACCTATGACCTAAGCAGCGTAACTGCTCAGTCATAATTACTCCTAAGATTTGTGCTAGAATAACAGAGGAGGAGCTGTTCCCTCTCCAAGAGGAGAGAGATAAAGAGATTCCTGACAATCATATCTAAATAGGAATCAAAACAATCCTGCTTCCGGCCTATCCATGATGACTTTCAGTAGTGAGCTAATAAATTCATTCATTTGAAACTTAGAAGAGTCATAACGTATGTCTCTAACTTGCTTCTTTGTGCCTTTGCTCATGCTATGTCCTCAAATGGGGGAATGTTCCATTGCATTCTTTTGCCAATCCAGCTTCATTGCTTTGGGATTAGGCAAAAGCACTCATCTGTCTTCAGAGATCCTTTCCTAACTTCATCCCACTGTAATTAGTCACTTACTCTGAAAACATCAACATTTACATACAGGTTCAAGGTGAAAGGCAACAGATGCTTGTTTTTGCATAGTAACTGGAGTACTGCTCTTAGGGGGAGATTAGTAGCGTTCCTTATGCACAATATCCTTTCTAGTGAATTGCAACAACGGAACTAATCAGTATACCATCAGTGTATATAAGAATTCTTTCATTTGAACATGACAGAAACTCAACGTGCACCAAGTTAAATTAAGGAAGAATCCATTGGCTCCTGTAGCTGGGAAATGCTGGTAGAGATTTCTGTGAGGGCTGGAACCAGGGGTTCAAACCAGAGCTTGTTCTCTTTTTTTCCTTCTCTTAGTGCTCTTTTCTTCCTTGTGTTTGCTTAATGCTGCAAACAGACTCTGCAAATAGTAAAGAATATGGCTGCAACCATCCTTTCAGTTTAGCAACCCAAGCCATTAAATGCAATATTTCAAGCTAATAGTAAAATAAAAGTTCAGGGGAGAATTCTGATTCACCAGATTTGAGCTTGGGTCCATCCACAAAACAGTCACTGAGGCAAAGAGTATGGAATTTCTCTCACTGGCAGGGTCTCTGCTAGCCCATATGGCTCCATAGCCTTTGTACAAATGAGCAAATGATTTCCCTACTAGGTAGAGGCAGCCCTGCAGGTGAACAGCTTGGCAAGCAGATGGAGCCTTTATGAGGATGAGAGAAAGGTGACCTTTCTTCAGACATATACACCCCATGCCAAGGTACACAGCTTGGGGAGAGAAGCATGGCTAGATTTCAGGCCCCACTCATTGCCCTGGCCAGACATTCTCAGGTGCAACAAACTGTATAAGGTGGTCCCACGCACTGGTCATTGTGGATCAGAGGATCTCCACTTGCTGGAGCCAGGTAATGAGGTGGGGGTGAGGTAAATTCAGGGAAAGTCACTATGACTACAGGACACAGGTCCAAACATAGATCCAGAAGAAGTGGCTCCTCAAAGGCAAAATATTAGAAAGGTAAACATGTACTCAGTTCACCATACCACTGATATATAATATATCAATTCTGTAATAATTTTTAAACTAAAAGTAGAAATTAGAACACTATGTATCTAATAGCTAAATAAATAAGAGAAACAAAATTGGAAATTGTTTTTCAAAATATAGACTACGCAGATAGGCAACTTTTTTCTTTTTCATTTTTTTCTTTTTTCCCTTAAGTAAAATTAATTAGCTTAATTTACAAATAATCCTGAATTCTTCTCTTTTCAAGTATAGTGTGAAAAATTAAATGCCGTGTACCATAACCGCCCACCCCTGCTACCTGCTTCATTTTTTGCTTTGAAATAGTGTGAAGCCCGCTGCTACGTTAATTACTTAACTAAAGCATGAGTTCCTAATGCTTGCTCTCTCAAGGAGACCTCCTCCCCTCACCTTAGTTCATTTATGTTAAAGTCGGGCCCTTTCAAAGTCCCTTTGTGTGACAGCTATTATTTTCTATATCCATACTGCAATAATAATAAAAAGTACTTTGTTAACTGTAATATCTCCCATCCCCAATTGTGTGACTTTCATATGTCAAGCAGATTGACGTTAAGCTTACCCCCACTGGAGAATCTGATTCCCTCTTTGTGTTTCACTAGCTATTTTGCTTTGTATTCCTTCTTTTCTTTTGAATATGTCATTACCCATCACCTCCTTCCCCTCTATTGTTCTTTCAGAGGCAAAATTCTTCTCAGAGGGCTCCATATCTTTACCATTACATTTTTCTTGACTTTTAATATGAGTATGAACACCACAGAAAAATATCCTTCTAATACAGCTGCATGTTGGTTTCTTCAGAATACAGGTATTTTACACTTCTTTTTTCAATTGGAATATTTGCAGCTTTCTACCATGTTTACAGTATATATGTTTTAATACCATCTCACATCCTATTTTCTATTTCTTTTATGATTATGTGACCTCCGAAATGAAGGAAGATACATAACAAACTTGAATATTAAATAAAGTATAATTATATATTAATTATATACATTAAGGTCCTTTCATAAAATTATGTGAACTTTATTGCAAAATGGTAGACCTGAAAGAGGAAACAATTTTTCCTCTGTTTAGAAAATATGAACAAAATAATATAAAAATGGAAATAAAAATTGTAAAATAGGCAAAATTTTATATCATCAGTGTGTTGCCTGCAAAAGAAGACGCTGTAGTTGAATGTCTGTAAAGGTGATTTACTTGATTCACACCTGATTATGTCATGATGTTCTGACTATTGTGAGTGATAATGCAGAAAGGCGGCTTTAGACTTAGGGTCAAGACTGGTGCAGAAGTAACCAATTAAATATCTGTGCCACAGAAAATAAGATAGCAAAAGAGATCTAGGAAGCTATTGGAGGGACATTAATGAAATGAAGGGAAAAGCTCTGAGAGAGGCAAAGAATAGAATACCAAACCATTTGCCTAAAATATTTCTTAGAGCCAAGACTGGATTTAATGCTAAAATGAAGATAAAGTGGGTAATTGTACGTTTTCAATTATTTGCCTGTCATTGTGAGAAGTGTGGTTTAGGGACACACACACAAAGTATCAAACAATGCCATTGCTCAATGTTCATATATGAAGGGATTTTCATTCTAATTTTAATTCCTTATGTAAAATATATTTTTTAAAGATGTTTTGCTAAGAATATTTGATGATCTGTTTAAGAATTTTTAGAACTTGTACTCTTAGTTTTTATTATCTTAATTACAGTTCTACTCAGGTATTACCACCCATTTTTTTTTTAACATCTTTTATTGGAGTATAACTGTTTTACAATAGTGCGTTAGTTTCTCCTTTACAACAAAGTGAATCAGTTATACATATACATATGTTCCCATATCTCTTCCCTCTTGCGTCTCCCTCCCTCCCACCCTCCCTATCCCACCCCTCTCATGGTCACAAAGCACAGAGGTGATCTCCCTGTGCTATGCGGCAGCTTCCCACTAGCTATCTAATTTACATTTGGTAGTGCATATATGTCCCTGCCACTCTCTCACTTCGTCACAGCTTACCCTTCCCCCTCCCCACGTCCTCAAGTCCATGCTCTAGTAGGTCTGTGTTTTATTCCCATCCTACCACTAATCTCTTCATGACATTTTTTTTCTTAGATTACATATATATGTGTTAGCATACGGTATTTGTTTTCCTCCTTCTGACTTACTTCACTGTGTATGACAGACTCCAGATCTATCCACCTCATTACAAATAACTCAGTTTCATTTCTTTTTATGGCTGAGTAATATTCCATTGTATATATGTGCCACATCTTCTTTATCCATTCATCTGTTGATGGACAGTTAGGTTGCTTCCATGTCCTGGCTATTGTAAATAGAGCTGCAATGAACATTGGGGTGCATGTGTCTTTTTGAATTATGGTT
>NC_041220.1:17196529-17206535 GCF_002837175.3 Physeter macrocephalus
CTTTCTTTTTTTTTTTTTTTTTTTTTTTTTGCGGTACACAGGCCTCTCACTGTTGTGGCCTCTCCCGTTGCAGAGCACGGGCTCCGGACACGCAGGCTCAGAGGCCATGCCTCACGGGCCCAGCCGCTCCACGGCATGAACCACCCATTTTAATAATGGCTTTATAAATATTTTGTGGATTGAATATCTGTGTGGGGTGTATTCAAGTATTAACTGTGTCTATTGTGGTGTTCTGTTGTTTCTCTCTCTTCTAACTATATTCCTAAAATAGGACCAATTTATTTTAGTTTAGCTATTTTAAACCTATCATCTTCCCTAACTTACGACATTTTGTAAAAGCCTTGGTAATATTTTGTTGGTCACAATATTAAAATAATGAATTGAATTGCAACATTTAAGCAATCTCTTGATTGTAAGGTAAGATACAATTGATTGATTGTATCTATTGATTGTAACTCCAACTAGAGTAGACAAAAAATGTCACTTGTCAGTCTAAAAAACAGAAAAAATCAAACATCCCATGTGTGAGAAGGTCAAGAGCAGCACCTAGACCACAGAAATAAATAGAACAGAGTCTCACATGCCTCCAATCTGTTATTAAAATCCTTTTATCTCTAGAAACATATGATTAATTACAGCTTCTGAATTTTATATGGTAAAGCTTAGTTTAACTGATTTTTCTCAGATTTGCTATAAATTACCAATGGACAATGATTGGCTTGACTGTGACTGTGACTGTAACTATGACTCAGGTTCACTTGACTTTGGTCACAGACCCATCCTGGGCCAGTCAAAAGGACTAAAGAACAGTCATAGAAGATCGTGGTTGTAACAAGGAAAGGGGCAATTCCAGAAAGAATGGGGCTATTGCAGTTCCTGGAAGAATTGAGGCATTAGATTAAAAAATTATAATTACTATATAAATTATAAGCTATATAAATTATAAATTTAATATGTAAATACACATAAGTATAATATATATAAACGTATGAATAAAATAAAAGAAATGTATAAAATTATTTTAATCAAAGACTGTTATAATAGTAAATGGCTACATGGTGTGCTTTAAAATGTATGAAGTTTTAGAGAATTTAAAATTATCCCATAAAGGTATAATATATCACATTTATTAAACCAGGAAGTTAAATTTAAAGTTTCAACTGAGACACTGAGATAAGATAGATTTTTGATACTTAATGAGTTGTGGGATATACCAAAATGCATTAATCAAAAGAAATATCCAAGAACTGAATTCCCTTCCTTTACCTCTTAGGGATATAGCCCGGATTAAGAGGGAAGTTGGAATGAGATTTGGAAAGGATATGTTGGAGAGAAGTGCTGTTATATCCTACTCAGCCACAAGGGAAGGGTGAATAAAGTAACCAGATAAAATACAGGATGCCCAGTTAAGTGTAGGGACTTACTCTAAGCCTCAGCCATTTACAGTGACCCCAAAGGGACCACGCAGAGAGTATGCCCACACTGGAGAGTTAGAAAATGTGCCTGACACAGGTTAAGAAACCCGGAGTGATGTTAGCAGCAGAATGATGGCCTGCCTTTTTTCAGAAGAAGAAAGGACCATAAGAATTGTCCATTAAAAACAAGAACAAAAGCCAAAAAACCAAACAAACAAACAAAATCAGCCACATAAAAACAGTTGCAAGAACGGATCCCTCTTGAATCCTGCCCAAGAAACTGTGTAAGAGTGGGTAACTAGAAAGCTAGGGGTGGAGGAATGGGGAGTAGGAGGGTGAGGGGGCAGCTGGGGCAGGACAGATATAGAACAAATTGGGTTGTCCACTCAGGCATTGTCCAGAGAGTCCCAGTAGTCATTCTCAGAGGTTTCCAGGAAAGCAACTTGGAGACCAGGATTAATTTTCAACCTATGCCAAGCTCAAAGAGTGTAAAGATTATCTTATCGGAGTACCAGTTAACAGGAATTTTCTGTATTCCATTTTCCCAAAAATCTAACCCAAGAAAGACTAAAAGCATGAAGTAGGATTGTGAACATAATAAAGGGAATAAGCCAGTCATACCCCTTCATAAAAAAAGAAGCAGCCTACTTGCTACTCAGCAATACTGGTGGTGAACGGTGGGGTGGTTGGGGCTTGTGGGGAGAAGTGACCAGAAACTTTACTTTTCAATGAATCATGAAGATTTAAGCTATTGTACTGGACATTTCTGATGAAATAATTCAAAGGGTTTCGTGGCATAAAGTGATCATATAACTTTTAAGTTGACAACAAGAAAACTTTTCTATGAATAAATGTTGAAAGGACAATGAGAGTTCATAAAGTTGTGTTGACTATATTTCTTTAGTCATGTTTGTTCAACACACTAGTGTGTGTTTACTGTATTTTAGGATTCAATTGTAAAAGTCTATGAAGGATTAAAGTATTAAAATAGCATAAGGATTTAAGACTTTGGTAGCACTACATCAAAATAATCATTTTATATAAGAAAATGGAGTCCTCCTTCCGTGTCACTGCTGCCGCCATGCCCGGAGGGCTCCTTCTCGGGGACGAGGCTCCCAACTTCGAGACCAGTACTACAATCGGCCGCATCCGTTTCCACGACTATCTGGGAGACTCATGGGGCATTCTTTTCTCCCACCCTCGGGACTTTACCCCAGTGTGTACCACGGAGCTTGGCAGAGCAGTAAAGCTGGCACCAGAATTTGCCAAGAGGAAAGTTAAGATGATTGCCCTTTCAATAGACAGTGTTGAAGACCATCTTGCCTGGAGCAAGGATATCAATGCTTACAATGGTGATGAGCCCACAGAAAAGTTACCTTTTCCCATCATTGATGATAAGAATCGGAACCTTGCCATCCAGTTGGGCATGCTGGGCCCAGCAGAGAAGGACGAAAAGGGCATGCCTGTAACAGTTCGTGTGGTATTTATTTTCGGTCCTGATAAGAAGCTAAAACTGTCCATCCTCTACCCAGCTACCACTGGCAGGAACTTTGATGAGATTCTCCGAGTAATTATCTCTCTCCAGCTGACAGCAGAAAAGAGGGTTGCCACCCCAGTTGATTGGAAGAATGGAGACAGCATGATGGTCCTTCCAACCATCACTGAAGAGGAAGCCAAAAAACTTTTCCCTAAAGGAGTCTTCACCATAGAGCTCCCATCTGGCAAGAAATACCTCTGCTACATCCCCCAGTCATAGGCTCTCCACGGAGTTGGTGCTGGAGCTCCTCACTGAGCACCGTGAGCCAGAGGATGCCAGCTGCCCATCATGTTTTCCTGCAGCAGTACCATAAAAACATCCTGGTGTGATCACAGCCAAGGTCTTTAGGTTGCTATACTACTGGCTTATTTAATGAAAATGGCACTAAAAATTCCTTGGGATTCTTTGCTCTGTGCCTTTAGCAGCATTCTCTTCTGTTCATGTATCTTAACATTCTCTGCTGACTCTCTTTGAAATTTGAGGCTCATCTTTTTGGATCTCTGCAGGGTTTATGACCAACAAGGTGGTATCAGTTTATGGTTGAAAAAGCCTGCTTTGCTCCATCATAGAATGGGTATCAGGTTTTTTCGGCTGTTCTAATCAAATCCTCTCTTCTATTACCCACTTTGGGAAGGAATAGAACTTGGGGTTCAACTTCCTCTGTACATATCTACGTATGTAACCTAAGAACTTAGAGTAACCCAGATGTTCTTCAATATTCCATGTTTTGATCACAACTGGGGGAAAAACCTTTTGAATTCTGTAATTTTCCAGTAGATAACGGAAGGATGAGCAAGGGGAAGGAATCTTTAAGTATTTTGCTATCAAGAAGATTTTTCAATAAATTTCTATTGAAAGTGGGAAGCTACAGAAAAGGTTCCACTTGCCTGCCAGGGAGGTGTACCAGAGGCATGAGCAACACAACAGTGCCAGGTGCCTTTCAGAGTATTTCTGGATGTCAGTTGGCTCTACGATGAAGTGCACATGAAAGGGCACACCTTGGGAAGAGGGGAGAGGATGACTGAAAATGTTTTATTATAGATTTATTCTTGCAGTGGGGGAGGGGGACTATTTTCTGAATTTTACTTCTTCGTGATCAGCAAGTAAATCCTTTGTTAAAACATGATCAGAAAATTCTGTTGTCACATTTTCAAGTACTAGTTCAGACTCGGTCCTGATAAGAAGCTAAAACTGTCCATCCTCTACCCAGCTACCACTGGCAGGAACTTTGATGAGATTCTCCGAGTAATTATCTCTCTCCAGCTGACAGCAGAAAAGAGGGTTGCCACCCCAGTTGATTGGAAGAATGGAGACAGCATGATGGTCCTTCCAACCATCACTGAAGAGGAAGCCAAAAAACTTTTCCCTAAAGGAGTCTTCACCATAGAGCTCCCATCTGGCAAGAAATACCTCTGCTACATCCCCCAGTCATAGGCTCTCCACGGAGTTGGTGCTGGAGCTCCTCACTGAGCACCGTGAGCCAGAGGATGCCAGCTGCCCATCATGTTTTCCTGCAGCAGTACCATAAAAACATCCTGGTGTGATCACAGCCAAGGTCTTTAGGTTGCTATACTACTGGCTTATTTAATGAAAATGGCACTAAAAATTCCTTGGGATTCTTTGCTCTGTGCCTTTAGCAGCATTCTCTTCTGTTCATGTATCTTAACATTCTCTGCTGACTCTCTTTGAAATTTGAGGCTCATCTTTTTGGATCTCTGCAGGGTTTATGACCAACAAGGTGGTATCAGTTTATGGTTGAAAAAGCCTGCTTTGCTCCATCATAGAATGGGTATCAGGTTTTTTCGGCTGTTCTAATCAAATCCTCTCTTCTATTACCCACTTTGGGAAGGAATAGAACTTGGGGTTCAACTTCCTCTGTACATATCTACGTATGTAACCTAAGAACTTAGAGTAACCCAGATGTTCTTCAATATTCCATGTTTTGATCACAACTGGGGGAAAAACCTTTTGAATTCTGTAATTTTCCAGTAGATAACGGAAGGATGAGCAAGGGGAAGGAATCTTTAAGTATTTTGCTATCAAGAAGATTTTTCAATAAATTTCTATTGAAAGTGGGAAGCTACAGAAAAGGTTCCACTTGCCTGCCAGGGAGGTGTACCAGAGGCATGAGCAACACAACAGTGCCAGGTGCCTTTCAGAGTATTTCTGGATGTCAGTTGGCTCTACGATGAAGTGCACATGAAAGGGCACACCTTGGGAAGAGGGGAGAGGATGACTGAAA
Source organism: Physeter macrocephalus (assembly GCF_002837175.3). Taxonomy (NCBI): domain Eukaryota; kingdom Metazoa; phylum Chordata; class Mammalia; order Artiodactyla; family Physeteridae; genus Physeter; species Physeter macrocephalus. The sequence goes on from NC_041220.1 coordinate 17,201,724, forward strand.
ATGTTTTATTATAGATTTATTCTTGCAGTGGGGGAGGGGGACTATTTTCTGAATTTTACTTCTTCGTGATCAGCAAGTAAATCCTTTGTTAAAACATGATCAGAAAATTCTGTTGTCACATTTTCAAGTACTAGTTCAGACTCATGTCCTGAGGGCAAATGTTTCCTTGCTACATTTGACACTGATGCTTTTCTCCAAAGACAGATACATAAAATTTCATATAATGAAAATGGAGGAGCGGCTGATGAAGATGTGATTCCAGGGACTTCCCTGGTGGTCCAGTGGTTAAGACTCGTGCTTCCACTGCAGGGGGCACGGGTTTGATCCCAGGTCGGGGATCTAAGATCTCACGTGCTGCCCAGTGCGGCCAAAAATAAAATAAAATGTGTTCCCTTTGCTTTGAAAAAAAAAAAAAGAAAATGACTATTTTCTTTAATTTTTCATGTTTTAACACAAATTTAATCTCATTTTTAGGTTGGATAAATTTTGATAAAGAATAGTAACTAACACTGCTTTGTTGGGGATTGGCTATAGACCTTTTTTTTCCTATTAGGTGTCTAGAAAATATGTTTTCAGTTATACGAGGAACTGATGATACCATAATCAGAGGAACACAATGTATAAAGTAAATTGTACACTATTCACATTGGTAGTTCTGCTACTGTTTCTTAAGGATTGAGATTTCCAATGGCAAACTCTTTGGAAGACACTTTGGATGTCTCCCACTAATATGTGTATTTCTATTCATCATCTCCTCTGCTTCTCTGTGCTTATATGGCCATTTTCAGGAAAGTCAGGTCATCTCAGACTTGATATATAGCTCAAAAATACACTGTTAAGAAAAATACGTTGTTTTAGGGTGGCAGAAGGGACACTTCATTGCACAGGACTCTTTTAATGGTTCTTTTGAAAATGCAGGCTCAGAAAGGACCAATTCAATGGAATTTAAATGCATGGTAATGATTGTTCATTAAACGTATTGTTTTAGGAGATTGGTTCAAGATGGCAGAGTAGAAGGATATGCACTCACTCCCTCTTGCGAGAGCACTGGAATCACAACTAACTGCTGAAGAACAATCATTGACAGGAAGATGCTGGAACTCACCAAAAAAGATACCCTACGTCCAAAGACAAAGGAGAAGCCACAGTGAGATGGTAGAGGGGCACAATCACAATAAAATCAAATCCCATAACTGCTGGGTGGGTGACTCACAAACTGGAGAACAGTTATACCACAGAAGTCCACCCACTGGAGTGAAGGTTCTGAGCCCCACGTCAGGCTACCCAACCTGGGGGTCTGGCAACGGGAGGAGGAATTCCCACAGAAACATACTTTGAAGGCTAGTGGGATTTGATCGCAGGACTTTGACAGGACTGGGGGTACAGAGACTCCACTCTTGGAGGGAACACAAAAAGTGTGCACATCAGGACTCGGGGAAGGAGCAGTGACCCCATAGGAATCTGAACCAGACCTACCTGCTAGTTTTGGAGAGTCTCTTACAGATGTGTGTGTGGGGGGGGGGGCGGGAGGCTGTGGCTCACAGTGGGGACAAGGACACTGGCAGCAGAAGTTCTGGGAAGTACTCCTTGGCATGAGCCTTCCATTAGCCCCACCAAAGAGCCTGTAGCCTAGAGTGCTGGGTTGCCTGAGGCCAAACAACCAACAGGGAGGAAACTCAACCCACCCATCAGCAGGCAATCAGATTAAAGTTTTACTGAGCTCTGCCCACCAAAGCAACACCCAGCTCTACCCACCACCAGTCCCTCCCATCAGGAAATTTGTACAAGCCCCTTGGATAACCCCATCCACCAGAGGGCAGACAGCAGAAACAAGAAGAACTACAATACTGCACCCTGTGGAACGAAAACCACATTCACAGAGAGTTACACAAAATGAAAAGGCAGAGGACTATGTACCAGATGAAGGAACAAGATAAAACCCCAGAAAAACAACTAAATGAAGTGGTGATAGGCAACTTTCCACAAAAATAATTCAGAGTAATGATAGTGAAGATGATCCAGGACCTCGGAAAAAGAATGGAAGCAAAGATCAACAAGATGCAAGAAATATTTAATAAAGACCTAGAAGAATTACAGAACAAACACCTGGAAGAATTAAAGAACAAACAAACAAAGATGAACAATACAATAACTGAAGTGAAAAATACACTAGAAGGAATCAGTAGCAGAATAACTGAGGCAGAAGAACGGATTAGTGACCTGGAAGAGAGAATGGTGGAATTCACTGCCGTGGAACAGAATAAAGAAAAAGGAATGAAAAGAAATGAAGACAGCCTAAGAGACCTCTGTAACAACATTAAACACACAAACAATTGCATTATAGGGGTCACAGAAGGAGAAGAGAGAGAGAAAGGACCCAAGAAAATATTTGAAGGGATTATAGTCAAAAACTTCCCTAACATGGGAAAGGAAATAGCCACCCAAGTCCTGGAAGTACAGAGTCCCAGGCAGGGTAAACCTAAGGAGAAACGTGCCAAGATACATAGTAATCAAATTGAAAAAAATTAAAGACAAAGAAAAAGCATTAAGGGCAACAAGGGGAAAACAACAAATAACATACAAGGGAACTCCCATAAGGTTAACAGCTCATTTCTCAGCAGAAACTCTACAGGCCAGAAGGGAGTGGCATGATATATTTAAAGTGGTGAAAAGGAAGAACCTACAACCAAGATTACTCTACTCAGCAAGGATCTCATTTAGATTTGACAGAGAAATCAAAAGCTTTACGGACAAGCAAAAGCTAAGAGAATTCACCAAACCAGCTCTACAACAAATGCTAAAGGACCTTGTCTAATTGGGGAAAAAAAGGGAAGAAAAGGACCTACAAAAACAAACCCAAAACAATTAAGAAAATGGTAATAGGAACATACATATCAATAATTACCTTAAATGTGAATGGATTAAATGCTCCAACCAAAGACACAGGCTTGCTGATTGGATGCAAAAACAAGAACCATATATATGCTGTCTACAAGAGACCCACTTCAGACCTAGGGACACATACAGACTGAAAGTGAGGGGATGGAAAAAGATATTCCATGCAAATGGAAATTAAAAGAAAGCTGGAGTAGCAATACTCATATCAGATAAAATAGACTTTAAAATAAAGACTGTTACAAGAGACAAGGAAGGACACTACATAGTGATCAAGGGGTCAATCCAAGAAAAAGATGTAACAATTATAAATTTATATGCACCCAACATAGGACACCTCAATACATAAGGCAAGTGCAAACAGCTATAAAAGAGGAAATTGACAGTAACAGAATAATAATGGGGGACTTTAACACCTCACTTACACCAATGGACAGATCATCCAGACAGAAAATTAATAAGGAAACACAAGCTTTCAGTGACACAATAGACCAGATAGATTTAAATGGTATTCATAGGACATTCCATCTGAAAACAGCAGATTACACTTTCTTCTCAGGTACACACAGAACATTCTCCAGGATAGATCACATCTTGGATCACAAATCAAGCCTCAGTAAATTTAGGAAAATTGAAATCATATCTATCATATTTTCCGACCACAATGCTGTGAGATTAGAAATCAATTACAGGGAAGAAAGACGTAAAAAACACAAAACTCCTGGAGGCTAAACAATATGTTACTAAATAACCAAGATCACAGGAGAAATCAAAGAGGAAATCAAAAAATACCTAGAGACAAATGACAACAAAAACAGGACGATCCAAAACCTATAGAATGCAGCAAAAGCAGTTCTAAGAGGGAAGTTTATAGTAATACAAGCCTACCTCAAAAAACAAGAAAAATCTCAAACAATCTAACCTTACACCTACAGAAACTAGAGAAGGAAGAACAAGCAAAGCCCAAAGTTAGTAGAAGGAAAGATATCATAAAGATCAGAGCAGAAATAAATGAAATAGAAACCAAAAAAAACAGTAGCAAAGATCAATAAAACTAAAAGCTGGTTCTTTGAAAAGGTAAACAAAACTGAAAAACTCTTAGCCAGACTCATCAAGAAAAAGAGGGAGAGGACTCAATAAAATTAGAAATGAAAAAGGAGAAGTTACAACGGACACCCCAGAAATACAAAGCATCATAAGGGACTACTAAAAGCAACTCTATGCCAATAAAATGGACAACCTGGAAGAAATGGAAAAATTCTTTAAAAAGTATAACTTTCACAGATGAATTCTATTAAACATTTAGAGAAGAGCTAACACCCATCCTTCTCAAACTCTTCCAAAAATTTTCAGAGGAAGGAACACTTCCAAACTCATTCTGTGAGGTGACCATCCCCCTGATACGAAAACCATATAAAGATATTACAAAAAAAGAAAATTACAAATATCACAGATCAATATAGATAGAAAAATCCTCAACAAAATACTAGTGAACAGAATCCAGCAACACATTAAAAGGATCATACACCATGATCAAGTGGGATTTATCCCAGGGATGCAAGGATTCTTCAACATATGCAAATCAGTCAATGTGATGCACCATATTAACAAACTGAAGGAGAAAAACCATATGATCATCTCAATAGAGGCAGAAAAAGCTTTCAACAAAATTCAGCACCCATTTATGATAAGAACTCTCCAGAAAGTGGACAAAGAGGGAGCATACATCAACATAATAAAGGCCATAAATGACAAACCTACAGCAAACATCATTCTCACTGGTGAAAAACTGAAAGCATTTCCTGTAAGATCAGGAAGAAGACAAGGATGTCCACTTCCGCCACTATTATTCAACATAGTTTTGGAAGTCCTAGCCACGGCAATCAGAGAAGAAAAAGAAATAAAAGGAATCCAAAT
>NC_041220.1:17206644-17259539 GCF_002837175.3 Physeter macrocephalus
CTACAGCCAGCATTGTTCTCAATGGTGAAAAACTGAAACCATTTCCACTAAGATCAGGAACAAGACAAGGTTGCCCACTCTCACCACTCTTATTCAACATAGTTTTGGAAGTTCTAGCCACAGCAATCAGAGAAGAAAAAGAAATAAAAGGAATCCAAATTGGAAAAGAAATAAAACTGTCACTGTTTGTAGATGACATGATACTATGCATAGAGAATTCTAAAGATGCCACCAGAAAACTACTAGAGCTAATCAATGAATTTGGTAAAGTTGCAGGAAACAAAACTAATGCACAGAAATCTCTTGCATTCCTATACACTGACAATGAAAAATCAGAAAGAGAAATTAAGGAAACAATCCCATTCACCATTGCAACCAAAAGAATAAAATACCTAGGAATAAACCTATTTAAGGAGGTAAAAGACCTGTACTCAGAAAACTAGAAGACACTGATGAAAGAAATCAAAGATGACAACCAAATGGAGAGACATACCATATTCTTGGGTTGGAAGAATCAATATTGTGAAAATGACTATACTACCCAAAGCAAACTACAGATTCAATGCAATCCCTATAAAATTACCGATGGCATTTTTTACAGAACTAGAGCAAAAAATCTTAAAATTTGTATGGAGACACAAAAGACCCCAATGTGCGAAAGCAATCTTGAGGGAAAAAAACGGAGCTGGAGGAATGAGACTCCCTGACTTCAGACTATACTACAAAGTTACAGTAATCAAGACAATATGATACTGGCACAAAAACAGAAATACAGATCAATGGAACAGGGTAGAAAGCCCAGAGATAAACCCACGTGCCTATGATCATCTAATCTATGACAAAGGAGGCAAGGATATACAATGAAAAAAAGACAATCTCTTCAATAAGTGGTGCTGGAAAAACTGGACAGCTACCATTTCCACTAAGATCAGGAACAAGACAAGGTTGCCCACTCTCACCACTCTTATTCAACATAGTTTTGGAAGTTCTAGCCACAGCAATCAGAGAAGAAAAAGAAATAAAAGGAATCCAAATTGGAAAAGAAATAAAACTGTCACTGTTTGTAGATGACATGATACTATGCATAGAGAATTCTAAAGATGCCACCAGAAAACTACTAGAGCTAATCAATGAATTTGGTAAAGTTGCAGGAAACAAAACTAATGCACAGAAATCTCTTGCATTCCTATACACTGACAATGAAAAATCAGAAAGAGAAATTAAGGAAACAATCCCATTCACCATTGCAACCAAAAGAATAAAATACCTAGGAATAAACCTATTTAAGGAGGTAAAAGACCTGTACTCAGAAAACTAGAAGACACTGATGAAAGAAATCAAAGATGACAACCAAATGGAGAGACATACCATATTCTTGGGTTGGAAGAATCAATATTGTGAAAATGACTATACTACCCAAAGCAAACTACAGATTCAATGCAATCCCTATAAAATTACCGATGGCATTTTTTACAGAACTAGAGCAAAAAATCTTAAAATTTGTATGGAGACACAAAAGACCCCAATGTGCGAAAGCAATCTTGAGGGAAAAAAACGGAGCTGGAGGAATGAGACTCCCTGACTTCAGACTATACTACAAAGTTACAGTAATCAAGACAATATGATACTGGCACAAAAACAGAAATACAGATCAATGGAACAGGGTAGAAAGCCCAGAGATAAACCCACGTGCCTATGATCATCTAATCTATGACAAAGGAGGCAAGGATATACAATGAAAAAAAGACAATCTCTTCAATAAATACAAACAACCCAATCAAAAAATGGGCAGAAGACCTAAATAGACATTTCTCCAAAGAAGACATACAGATGACCAAGAGGCACATGAAAAGCTGCTCAACATCACTAATTATTAGAGAAATGTAAATTAAAACTACAATGAGGTGTCACCTCACACCAGTTAGAGTGGACATCATCAGAAAATGTACAAACAACAAATGCTGGAGAGGGTGTGGAGAAAAAGGAACCCTCTTTCACTGTTGGTGGGTATGTAAATTGATACAGCCACTATGGAGAACAGTATGGAGTTTCCTTAAAGAACTAGAAATAGAATTACCATATGACCCAGTAATCCCAGTACTTGGCATATACCCAGAGAAAACCATAATTCAAAAAGACACATGCACCCCAATGTTCATTGCAGCCCTATTTACTATAGCCAGGTCATGGAAGCAACCTAAATGCCCATCAACAGATGAATGGATAAAGAAGATGTGGTACATATATACAATGGAATGTTACTCAGCCATAAATGGAACGTAATTGGGTCATCTCTAGAGAAGTGGATGGACCTAGAGTCTGTCATACAGAGTGAAGTAAGTCAGAAAGAGAAAAGTATCATATATTAACACATATATGTGGAATCTAGAAAAATGGTACAGATGAACTGGTTTGCAAGACAGAAATAGAAACACAGATGTAGAGAACAAACGTATGGACACCAAAGAGGGAAATCAGGGATGGGGGGATGGTGGTGGGTTGAATTGGGAGGTTGGGATTGACATATAAACACTAATATGTATAAAATAGATAACTAATAAGAACCTGCTGTATAAAAAAAATAAAATAAAATTCAAAATAAATAAATAAATGAATGCATCATAATGTTTTACATCACTTTCTTAGATAAAGCAGTGCAATTTGCAAGCAGGTACTACATGTAAATGAGAAAATGTTTATTAAGCAACTTGGAGTTAATTTTCATTGTATACTGAAAATTATATTGTATTATACATTGAATGTATTATTTATTAAAAATATATGATTATTCATTGTGTGATATGCCTTTTGAGATTATAGTCAGGACTTAATTATACATATATTTAAATTTATTTTCAACATATTAATAGCAGTTAGAGAAATAACATTTTAAGTTGGTAGAATTCCCTGAAATCTTCTTATAAATATAGTAAGATGATTGGTTCAGATGTCCAAATTAATCATCCTTAATACATGCTTAAAAAATATGAGTCTTGAATACTCAATGATTCCTCATTCCTCTGTTCTCATTCCTGAGTGAGGATGAATTTGAGCCACCATTAATCATACATGAAACAGGAAACATTTAGATTCGATTTTTTTTTTAATGAGTAGAACTCTCCTTTTAGATGTCCACACACAGTGGAAACAACTGCTGCTCTATTTTCCATCATGTCCGACCAAGGTGCCACTGTCAAAATCATGTCAAACATTTGTTGTAGTATTTACATCATAAGCAGTTCCCCTGTCCCCACCCACACACTTTAAAGCCAGCATTGGAAACTCTTATCTATCCCTTGGCATGATGTTAAGTCAAGCATTTCCAGGCAGTAGTCTTCCTACTGGGGCTGTTTCAATCCCAAGATTAAGAATTGCAGAAATGTGGTTAAATAGATATCTTGTGCTGGTTAAGGCTCCTCTGTGATGTGTTTTAGGCCTGAATTTCATTCTATGTTATATAATTATAACAATTATACAACTTAAGAATGTAATTTATGTAAAAATATGGAAATATAATTTTCCCATTTAAAGGAATGTCATGGGCAATTTTTTTCTATGGTCAAGTGATTAAATTTAAGATATGGTATATTTGTTCTAAGAATCTTATGAGAATTTGGGAGAAAAGACTTTAATGCCCTTGGAGACTGACATGATATTAAGCTTGCAGTAGTGCCGTTTCTCCTATTTTCCTTCTCAGAAAATAATACTAAATCCTTTGGACCCAAGAAATGAGAAGAAATTCTCTACTTGTTTTGCTACAGGGGAGAACCCAAAATGTCTCTCCTGTGATAGAGTCTCAGAGAGCTCTCTTTCTGTGAGAGACATCTTCTGGTTTACAAAACGTAAGTAGGGCATATATGTGAAGATAGAAAATTATGATTAGCTTTTTAAAAAGGTAAAATAGTTGAGTCATAATTTCCCAGTTTCTAACTTCCTGGCAGACAGTATTCAAGGCTAAAAGGATTCATCAACTGATCAAATATTAAAATTAACAGCAATGATTTTATTTTCTTCCCAGATATGTGAATCAGTGGCTCTCCTTAATTCAACTGATATTTCACAATCCTGACAAAATACTTTTGAGTCCCAGGACTCCTATAAAATTCATATTATTACCTATTGTCCTAGAATTTGTTTTCCTTCTAAATCATAGAATAAAAACATGACTAAACTGGTAAATATTTATTAGTCTAATACTCTTATTTTGTAGATGAGTTAAGTGAGATGTTAAATGAGAGTTCATGGTTAGATGTTAGAAATATGTATATTTTCTTCAGTTTATCTTTTAAATTATGATAGTAAAAGATAAAATGTCATTTTTCCACTGTTGGTTTACCACCAGTACAGCAAATATCTCTGTAGAACATGTCTGCCATTTATCCCTTGTTTTTTAATTCTTTGTGATACCAATAATACATTCTACTTAAAAGTTTCTAGAAATAAGGACATTTGGTTGCTGACCTAATTTAAGTGAACAGAAATAGTGTGATGACATGAGGATTCTTTTTTCCAGCTTGAGCAGTACTTATTTTGTGACATTGGAAAAGCTTTCTCATTTCTCTGTGCCTCAGATTTACTAAATCATGTTATTAACTAATTGTAATAATGTTTAATATTTGCTGAATGATGAAAGAAATTGAAGACAACACAAACAGGTGGGAAGATATACTGTGTTCTTAGACTGGAAGAATCATTATTGTTAAAATGACCATACTATCCAAAGTAATCTACAGACTCAATGCAATCCCTATCAAATTACCAATGGCATTTTTCATAGAACAAGAACAAAGTATTTTAAATTTATATGGAAACACAAAAGTCCTCGAATAGCCAAAACAATCGAGAAAGAAGAATGGAGCTGGAAGAATCACATCCCCTGACTTCAGAGTATACTACAAAGCTGCAGTAATCAAAATAGTATGGTGCTGGCACAAAAACAGACATGTAGATCAATGGAACAGGATAGAAAGCCCAGAAATAAACCCACACACTTATGGTCACAATTAATCTGTGACAAAGGAGGCAAAAGATACACAATGGAGAAAAGACAGTCTCTTCAATAAGTGGTGCTGGGAAAACTGGACAGCTACATGTAAAAAAATGAAATTAGAACATTCTCTAACACCATATACAAAAATAAACTCAAAATGAATTAAAGACCTAAATATAAGACCGTATACTCTAAAACTCCTAGAGGAAAATGTAGGAGGAACACTCTTTGACATAAATCACAGCAATATTTTTTTGGATCTATCTCCTAGAGTAATGGAAATAAAAACAAAAATAAACAAGTGGGACCTACTTAAAAGCTTTTTCATAGCAAAGGAAACCATAAATAAAACAAAAAGACAACCTACAGACTGGGAGAAAATATTTACAAAGGAATATATTTTGTCACTCCCTTCTGGCCTGCAAAGTTTCTGCATAAAAATCAGCTGATAGCCTTATGGAGGTTCTGTTGTATATGAGTCTTTGTTTTTCTCATGCTGCCTTTACAATTCTCTCTTTATGTTTAACTTTTGCTATTTTCATTATGATATGTCTTGGTGTGGGTCTATTTGGGTTCATCTGGTTTAGGACCCTCTGTGCATCCTGTACTTAGATATCTGTTTCCTTCTTCAAGCTTGGGAAATTTTCAGCCATAATTTCATTAAATACATTTTCGACCCCTTTCTTTTTCTCTTCTCCTTCTGAGACGCCTATAATGCAAATGTTGGTATGCTTGGTGTTATCCCAAAGATATCTTAAACTGTTTTCATTTGTTTTAAATTTGTCTTTCTTTTTACTGTTCTGATTGGGTGATTTCCATTATTCTATCTTCCAGATCAGTTATGCATTCTTCTATATCATTTAGTCTGCTATTCATTCCTTCTAATGTGTGTGGGGTTTTTTTTTATTATTTCAGTTAATATATTCTTCAGTTATCACTGATTCTTTTTTATATTTTCTAGTTTCTTTTAAAAATTCTCATGGTATTCATCTCTTCTTTCCCCTAATTCATATTAGTAATGCTTTGAATTCTTTATCTAATCAATTTTTTATTTCTGTTTCAGTAGTTGTTTTTTCAGAGGTTTTCTTTTGCTCTTTCAATTGAGACAAATTCCTCTGTCTTCTAATTTTGCTTATCTTTCTCTGTCTTTATTAAATTAGGTCAAACAGTTACCTATGGTGGTCTTGAAGTGGTGTTCTTACATAGGAGCATCCCTATATAGTCTGTGTGCCCAGTGGCTTTGGTGGGAGAGCTGGATTTGATATGAACACAAGTCAGATCTTTCCTCAGGATGTGCTGGCAGCTATCACCTTGGTAGGAGGTGGTGCTGGAGAAGGAGGGGCTAGGGCTGGAGCCAGGTGTGGGGCAGGGTCAGGTCCCAAGTACTAGAGCAGAAGCCTGAGGGTTGGGTCTGAGCCTGCTCAGTTCCTTTTAAGTGTGTGCTCTTTCCCCTCCCAGTACCAGCACCCTAAACCCAGAGGGGTGACAGTGTTAGAGCAAGAGAGGCTGGTATGGGTATTTGGTTAAGGTCAGGGTACCGGGTGTAGTAGTCTGGCCACTGTCAGAAATATGGTCTGCCTCTGATATGCTGGCTGTGTAATTGCCAGTAGTGGTTGCCACCTCCCCGTTGATATGCTGCTTAGGATTTGAGCCACCACAGTGTCTCACAGCTACGCTGTTTCCTTGGTCATGGCATCTCTTTGCTCCATTGTGGTTTGCTTGGCTCAGGCTGGGATGCCATCAGGGTGGTTGTGGGAAACCAGTCAACCGCACAGTTTCAGTCCTCCCTTTCCACTCCCTCTGTCCTGTTTCCGGTTCAAGCAAGCATTTGCATACTTCTCAGGAGCAGAGTCCAGCCTTCCCATAGTCCTCCTGCTAATCCCACTGGCCCTCTGACCAGCCAAGGGGGCTTGTCTTCCTTTTGTTGGATTCCAGGACTGGAGCACCCAAAGTGTGGCTTGAACCACTCACTCTCCAGGGAGAGTCTCCACCCATGTAATCTCCTTTTTCTTCTGAGTCACCTCCCAGAGCACATGTCCCTACCTGATCACTTTTCTTCCCTTGCTACTTGATGCTGCGTGTATCTTTCTTACAGCCTTGGTTGTACAGGAGTCTGTCTGCCAGTCTTCAGTTAGTTTTCAATGAGAATTGTTCCACAAGTATATGTATTTTCTGATATATTAGTGGGGAGAGGTGAGTTCCATATCCTCCTACTCCACCATTGTCTGCCCAAATGCTTTAAATGTCATTTAGATCTTGGGTTAATGACAGAAAAGAAGAAACATAGAAGTATAGAACTAGTTTCTTCCTTTGGTGAACTTTATTTTGAAGATTAAAAATGAGTACTGAGCTGACTGGTGTTCAGTAAAAATTACACATGATGAAGGCATTGTGGTATGTGATACATGTACTGGATGTGGATCACAGTTCTGTCCTCATCTTGGCTCCTCAGTCACCATGATCGTCATTTTCAGGGCATCTCTCAAGCTTTTGTGTCCCTGTAGGGAGATGCTTGCCCAGCTCACTGCACAGGGTATTTATGGTGATCCAGTGGTTGTGATATATGTGAAGGTGTAACCTAAACAAAAGTGAAAGTGAGTAATAAACAATTTAAAGTTTAAACTCTTAGAGACTCTTAGGAAAAACATTCATGCACATTAAGTGCTACACTGTAAGGATTATGTAAACCAATTATTTCTTTACATCTGATGAGTAAGGGTAATTTTACTTTCCAGGTAGCACATTAACTACCTCGATGTTCTTTGACCCTGAAAACAGTTTTGCTCTTGGCTAAAAGCAACCAGTAATAAAATTCCCTTCCATTCTCATGATAATACAGGGTCAAGATTATAGAATCTTGAATTCTGATCAAGAGATATTGTACAGAACTGCAGTACCTTGCAAATAAAGGGACTAGTCATTTCCTGGGGTGTATCCTGTGTAATAAGGGATAAGCATCTATAGTCAGTATTTTAAAGAGAAAATGCTGAAGGATAGAAAAATCTTTTTAAATTCCAGCACTGCACAGAGCAGTTATTGAGGAAGGAGAGACCAAAGAATCCCAAAAATTGGTATTAAAAGCTCTAATACTGCATTGAACACATAGGAGAGTTATTCAGGACATTATAGGATTCAACAGTGAAAGATGGGGATATACGTGAAACCAGAAGAAAGAGATACTCAGAGACTTCTGGCTAAAATGTCCTGTTAACTCAAGAAAGGGGAAATAGAAAAACAATGTAATTGACAAAATTAAATACTACTTGTAGCTTGTTAAATATATATTTATGTTTGAGTTAGTACTTGTCTAGTGAATAGTGTGTAGTTTCTTCCACTATGTAGCTTCAGGTATAACTGACTGTTTATGAGGTCCTGGATTGAAAGAAAATCAAATACCACTAAAGTAGTCACATATATTGGGTATGATTCAATAAATAGTTTTAGTCAGGGGCCTGGTACCCGTATCAATTAGCAGTAAGTCTCTCATTACAGAATGATAATTTAATTACTTATTCTATGTCTTATATGAAGAAAGTGCTTTGAAAATTATTTCTGTTGATCACACAATTATGGAGCATTCACGTTATCCTCATTTAATCCTCACAACATCTCTTGTGTGGAGAGAGTGTTTCAATTATTCAAGCCATTTTCTGAGGAGGAATCTGAGACTTTGTGTGATTCTATCACTTGCCCAAGCACGTCTGACTAACAAGAAGCACACAGGGGATTTGAAACACAGGGTATTCTGACTCCAGAATATGAGCTATCGATAATGCATGGCTGGATTTCTTACTATTCCTCATCTCACATACGGAAAAGAATAAGTGCAGTTTTTCAAAAGCACATAGAGTTCTGGACAGAGTGCCAGGGCTTTAGTTCATGGCAATGCCACCATTCCCCTTATCCAGACAGTTTTCTTTCTGCAGAGCTATTGATGAGAGAGAACATTGTCTTTGGTTTTATAGCTGGTGAACAGTGAATAAGATATTCTCAGATATAGACTTGTGCTTTGTCACTAAGTAAAAATGATTGCAGCTACAGCAGTTAAGCACATGAACTCTGTTTCTCAGTTCTGTCATCTATCAGGTCAAGTAGTGATTTTTAAGCTTCTTTAGGATTTCCGGAAGACTAGGCTAAGAAATGCACAGTTTGACTGGTATCAGTAAATAAAAGATTGCCAGGCAGAAACATACTGAGTGTTTGTGTGCGTGTGTGTATGTGTGCGTTTGTGTGCGTGTGCATGTGCACGCATGTATACCTGTGTCTGTACGTTCATATATTACTTGCATAATTATGTAACTTTTCTAAAATTTAAAATACATTGAGATATACATCAGGTCACACTTTTTATTACTAACTCTGCCTCTTTCTAATGCTGTTGAATTCCCAAAGCAAAGACTGCCAAGAGAAAACTTAAAATTATGTAATTTAAGCATAGTAATTATTTTGCTTAAAAGCATATTGCTTTGTCCAGTGGACATAAAGACACAGATGGACAACTTCTAAAATACTGATACACTTTTAGGATAGAAGTGAATTTTGCAAGGGCTACTCATTCATCAAGAAATATTGTTAGGGCTTCCCTGGTGGCGCAGTGGTTGAGAATCCGCCTGCCGATGCAGGGGACACGGGTTCGTGCCCCGGTCTGGGAAGATCCTACATGCCGCGGAGCGGCTGGGCCCGTGAGCCATGGCCGCTGAGCCTGTGTGTCCGGAGCCTGTGCTCCACAATGGGAGAGGCCACAACAGTGAGAGGCCCGCGTACCACAAAAAAAAAAAGAAAGAAATATTGTTAGAAGCCAAGGCCTTATTCTCAGACCTTGTCTGTTTTCTCTGCTTTCCTTCCATAAGGCAGGCACCTGTTATTTATTCTCAGTAGATGTCTGATATTATCTTTCCAGAAATTCTTCACCATGCATAGATGTATATTGGAATTTGGGTCTCCTTTATCAGTCCCTTTACTCTTTTTGCAATCAACCCCCTCAGACTGCTCCCAAAGTCAAGGAAGGGGGGGGTCCTTTTCTTTTTAAGGGATATGTCATTAATAGACACAGGGATAAGATATGAAATTGATAGCAGGTACTAAGGTGTTGCTCACTACAGATGTGGAGAGAAGTAAACACATCAAAAGAGTGACTCTTAGTTGGAGCTAAGAACTCATAATATTGAGTGTTACGCTGAGAGTTTTTTAAAAATTTCAATTTTTAATCTTCCCAAATATCCTTCTCCCACCGGATTTCCTCATGCCTTTTTGTCAACCGGTTCTCAAATTCAAAGTTTGCTGAATGATCACCACCCCAACAACTGGTCTCTGTCAATTATCCTGTTGTATTTTCTTCACAGCACATGTCATAATCTGAATATACCTTGTCTATTTGTTCATTATATCTCTCTCTTAGGAAAATGACTAGACTGAGAGACTTTAGTCAAAAACTATTTACACTATGTGGCATCTTTGTGAATTTAGTAAGTTATCTAGTATGACTAAGCCTCTGTTTGCACATCTACAAAACTGGACTAGTAAAAACTTAAAAACTGTTGTGAAGATTAAAAATAATAATGTGCATAAAGCTGTTGAGCATTGGCCAACATACATTAAGGATCACTTCTCACTGCACTGTATTCTCATTATAATGATCAAATCCAATCCACTATAATCTCTCTTCTAAACCTCTGAAATACTGTTCGTCACTTTTCCCTTCATTCCTCTCCTATTTTCATAGAAGACATGTTTCTAAACATAAATAAAATCATACTATGTCCCAGTTTAAAACACTGTTTTCACCCTCAGAATGAAATCTAAACTCCTTAAAATGGCCTAGATGACCCAGCAAGATCTGGTTATTTATTGCCTACCTTTTATGACGTCATTTTATACCACTCTTTCCCTCTCACACTGACCACTCTTTTGTTCCTTAAATATAACAAACTCTTCTCCCATATTTTTTTTACATTTTTCATTGCTTACTGTTTAAGGAAATACAGAAATTGAACAAGTTTATTAAAAAATGAAACACATACTCTGAAAATGAATTTCTAGAAATAAATATCTAACAATGGATGAATCAAACAGAGTAGATACCAAGAGAGGGAGAATAAGTGAATTGGAGGAAATATCTGGCAAATATAGCATGCAAAGGAAAAGAAATGGAAAAAAATGGAAGAGCAGTTGAAGTACAGTGTGTAGAATGAGAAGCCCCGAATAGTTCTCATAGAACATTTGAAAAGTAAGAGGGAGGGTGGAGGTACATCAGTATTTCAAGAGGCAATGATGTAAAGTTTCCCAGATTGGAGGAACATACAAAGCATACAAAGGACAAATAAAAACAAATCCACATTTATACATGTTACAATGAAACTACAGAACCTGGGAGATAAAAATAATGAAGTCACCAGAGAAAATAAACTGATTACTTTCAAGAAACAACAGTTAGACCAAAAGGAGTTATTTCACTTCCGTCAGCAGATACCAGAAAATAGTGGCGTGATCATTCCTGAGTGATACATACATACACAGGATTTCATTGAAAGAGCGAAGGATTTATTTCCATCTGTTGAGACAAAGGATCTGGTGCACTTTGATCATTGCTCTACTGCCAGTGTCTAGAATGGATGGTAGAAACTCCTGTGCTATTTTCTGAATGAATTAATTAATGAATAAATCAATTAAAGGGCTCAAAAATTGTCATTAGTATAAATAAAAATAATGAACAGGTAGAAGTCACAAAATTTACAACATTCAAACAGTACTTGTCCCATCTCCCTTCTGAGATGGTACATGACATTTATAAATTTGCAGTTAACTTCTGAGAGAGGAGCTTGCAAAACTTTTCTCCTTTTGACCCACCGTTGTAAAGAACAAAGACTACTTCTTCCCAGTGTGAGGATCCAGCAAGACAGACACCAGAGAGCATCTCATAGCCTCTGTAGAGAACAATTTGAATATCTGAAAACCTTTCACTGAACATACTCCAGTGCTGTTCATCACTCAAGTTATGGATTCTTTCTTCTGTTAAGAATCGAAATATTATAACTTCTACTCATTCTACTTTTATGTTGCTCTTAGGAGTTAAAATATAATCAATTTTCATGCTGTAAAGGCATTTTGGAATATCAATATATATTTTTTTAGAGACTTCACTCATCTAACTATAGTTGTGTTTATTTCTTCTCTACCCCATTGTTCTTGTTCCATTAGGTTTATGAGCTGATATGTCATAGAATTGTATTTTCTAGTAATATATGCATATGTGTATAATGGATATAAAAAAAACTGACTGCTATGTTTAGTAGTTTTATTACAAGATTAAAACTTTTTATTTGCTATAAATTATATCTTGATTTTGCCTATTTATTGAAAGTTAATATACTTTATTTATTAGAGCAATTTTAGGCTTGCACACAATTGAACAGAAAATAAAGGGAGTTCCTATATATTCCCTCTCCCTTGTTTATTATTTACATCTTGCATAGATGTGGTATACTTGTTACAGTTGATGAATGAATATCAATACATTATTATTAATTAAAGCCCATGGTTTACATTAGGTTTCACTCTTTGTGTTGTACTGTTCTTTTTGGTTTTGACAAGCACATAATGCCATGTATCCACCATTACACTATCACATACCATTACAGCATCATACTCAATAGTTTCACTGCCCTAAAAAAACCCTGTGCTCTACCTATTCGTCACTCTCAAACCGCTTGCAACATCTGTTCTTTTAAATGTCTCTATAGTTTTGTCTTTTCTAGAATGTCATATAGTTGGAAGCATACAGTATGCAGCCTTTTCATGCTGGCTTCTTTCATGTACATATATATATACACATACACACACATACATTTAAGGTTCCTCTGTTTCTTTTTTGTGGCTTGATGGCTTGAGAGCTCCTTTTGTCTTTTAGCACTGAATAATATTCCATTGCATGGATATACCACATTTATGGATATACCATAAATATATCCATTTACCTATTGAAGGATATCTTGGTTGCTTCTAAGTTTCGGTGATTATCAAAAAAGTTCCTATAAATATTTGTGTGCAGGTTTTTGTATGGACATAAGTTTTCAACTCATATATTCCTTGACATAAATATCAAGGAATGTGCTTGCTGGCTCATGTGGTAAGACTGTGTTTAGCTCTGTAGTAAACTGCCAAACTGTCCTCCAAAGTGGCTGTACCATTTTGCATGCCCACTAGCAATGAATAAGAGTTTCTGTTGCTCTACATCCTCATCAGCATTTGATATTGTCAGTTTTTTTTTTTTAGCCATTCTAATAGGTACGTAGTGATGTCTCATTTTAATTTGAAATTTTCCAATGATAAATAATGTTTAACATCTTTTCATATGCTTATTTGTTATCTGTATATTTTCTTTGGTGAGGTGTCTGTTTAGATATTTTACCCACATTTTATTTGGGTTATTTGTTTCCATATTGTTGATTTTTAAGGTTTTTTTTGTATATTTGGATATAGTCCATGAGATATGAGTTTTGCAAATATTTTTCTTGCCGTCTGTGCCTTGTTGTTTCATACTTTAATACTGTATTTTGCAGATCAGAAGTTTTTAATCATAATGAAATACAGCTTATCAAAATTTCCTTTCACAGATCATGCTTTTGGAGTTGTTTTCTAAGAAGTCATTGCCAAACCGAAGGTCACCTAGATTTTCACCATTATTGTTTCCTAGAAGTTTTATAGTTTTGCAGTTTTTGCATTTTGCACTTAGGTCTCTGACCCATTTTGAGTTCATTTTTGTGAACAGTTTAGGGTGAGTGTCTAGTTTTTTGAGTTTTTTTGTTTTTGGGGGGTTTTTCTGCATGTAGTTTTATTTTTTTATTTGTGCTTCAACAAGACCTATTGTTTTATTGATTGAAAATTTATTCCTGTTGGAGAGAGTTACATATACTAAATTGTTGTGGTTAGTTGTATTAGATTTCCATTGAAGCCATTTCATAAATTAAAAGTTGTATTAGTTGGCTCAGGATGCCATAACAATATATCATAGACTGGGTGACGTAAAAAACAGAAAAAAAAATTTTTTCACAGTTCTGGAGACTGGAAATCCAAAATCAAGTTTCCAGCAGGGTTTGGTTTCCGATGAGAGCTCTCTTTTTAGCTTGAAGATGGCTATCTTCTTGCTGTGTTTTCACATGGCAGAGAAAGAGAGAGAAATCTCTCTCTTCCTCTTATAAATCTACAATTCTGTCAGATTATGGCCTTGCCCTTATGACCTCATTTTACCTTAATTACTTCCTAAAGACCTTATCTCCAGATACAATCACATTGGGGGTTAAGTCTTCAATATAAGAATTTGGGAGAAGTAAATAATGTTTATATAGCAAATGTGAATCTTATTTACTTAAATATATTACAGAATTTTAAATTCAGACTGTTGTATGAAGACTTTACCACTTTTTAATTGAATGGGGGGCTCTATATCCTTAAGTCAAATGAGATCATCTTAAGAATCCCTGTTTTACAGATCACTTAGAAAATATATTCTATCATTTTTTCACCGTAGGCAGTTAGAAGCTGTGTGTGTATGAGAGAGAGAGAGAGAGAGAGAGAGAGAGTGAGTGTGTGTGTGTGTGTGTGTGTGTGTGTGTGTGCACGCGCACGTGTGTGTGTTGGTTTTGTTTTGGGTTTTTTGTGGTATTTTTTGCTTCTTTTACCTCCTTTATACCAGCTATAAATTCTTGAAGGATCACTGATTAACCTCAATGTTGTTTAAATATTGACCCAGAAAATTCTTAATACCAGTCAGACTTTAGTGACTGAACTGTACAGGGATAAAGTATCCTTTGTGGACCCTGATAGTAAGTTTTTCTTTTTTTTAACTGGGTAGCATTAAAACACTGGCAGGGAATAGGGAAGACTTCAGCAAGACTTCATTTCTGCAAATTACTTTGAACTTAAGCCATGTTAAAAATCATAGTACATAACAATAAGAATTTAAAGGAATAATAACCATAATACTGAATCATAGTATTCCTGAGTATTTAGAATATTCTTTATATTCTTTTGTTAAAAACATTTTTTTCAGAATGGTATATGAAACTGGTTATGAAAATGGTATATGTTCATACTGGTAAATCATGGGAAATAGGACTTCCCTGGTGACGCAGTGGTTGAGAATCTGCCTGCCAATGCAGGGGACATGGGTTCGAGCCCTGGTCCGGGAAGATCCCACATGCCGCGGAGCAACTAAGCCCGTGTGCCACAACTACGGAGCCCATGTGCCACAACTACTGAAGCCCGCACACCTAGAGCCTG
Organism: Physeter macrocephalus; assembly: GCF_002837175.3. Lineage (NCBI taxonomy): Eukaryota > Metazoa > Chordata > Mammalia > Artiodactyla > Physeteridae > Physeter > Physeter macrocephalus. The sequence continues at coordinate 17,221,913 of NC_041220.1, forward strand.
TGCTCCGCAACAAGAGAAGCCTCTGCAGTGAGAAGCCCACGCACTGCAACGAAGAGTACCCCCCACTTGCCACAAATAGAGAAAGCCCACGTGCAGCAACGAAGACCCAACGCAGCCAAAAATAATTAATTTTAAAAAAATCATGGGAAATTTATACCCATGTACAATGTCCTTGCCTTGTGATTGTAAGATTATTATTTATAAACATTTAACTTGAGGTAATAGAAAGAGTATTGATGGGGCCTATAAGGTCCTAAATGCTGTGTCTTATTCCATGTCACCTTAGATGTTCATTTGATTTTTCTGGTACTCAATTTGAGTTAAAAAAAAAAAAAGACAATATAACATAAAGTGTCTTCAAAAACAAAGTATGTTATTTCCTTTTAAAGAAGTATCTAAGAAATATGCTGATTATTATGTACTTAGCACTGTGAACATGAAAGGGAAAGAATGAGAAGACACAGGATACATAAAGCAGAAAGTCTTCTTACAAATGATGATAATTACCACACCACTTTTAAAACAATCTGATTTGAAAGAGGCAGTAATTAATGACTTGTGAAATAATTGGGAACATAGACTCCAGTAGTGGCAGGCACATTTTAATAAGTGAGGGCTGGAATGGTTATGGGAAGTTTCATAGAGGAGATGACAGGCAGAAAATACTCCCTCCCTGCAAAGATGTCTCTGCTCTAATCCCCGGAACCTATGAATACGTCCCCTTACATGGCTGTGATGGTTAATTTTATGTGTCAGTTTAGCTAGGCCAGGGTACCCAGATTTTTGGTCAGTCTAAATGTTGCTGTGTAGGTACTTTTTAGATGAGATTAACATTTAAATAGACTGAGTAAAGTAGATTAACTTTCATGAGTCGGTAGGCCTCATCTGTTCATTTGAAGGTCTTAAAAAAAAACTGAAGGTTTTCCCCTAAGGAAGAAGGAATTCTGCCTTCAGACTGCCTTCGGGTTTGAGAAACAACATCAGTTCTTCCCCTGGTTCCCAGACTGCTGGCCTCTCTGCAGCTTTCAGTCTTGCCAGCCCCCACGATCCTATAACCCAATTCCTAATTCCTGAAAAAGAATCTATCTCTCTCTCTACCCACCCCACCTCACCCCTCAAACACACACACACACACACACACACACACACACACACACACACACCAATGGTTCTGTTTCTCTGGAGAACCCTAATACAATGGCAAAAGGGATCTAGAAGATGTGATTAAGAACAGGGATCTTGAAACCTTGAGATAGGGAGAATATTCTCAGTTATCCAGGTGGACCCGATCTAATCCCATGCATCCTTAAAATGGAAACACTTTCCTGGCTATGGCTAGAGGTTAGTATGACTATGGAAGAAGAGTCAGTGGCCAGTTTTGGAAATGGTGGAGAAGGCGTGAGCCAAGGAATGTGGGCAGCCTCTTAGCAAGGAAATAGATCTTGTCTAGAACCTCCATAGAGGAGCACAGCCCTGTTATATCTTTTAGTGCAGAGACCCATGCAGAGCTTCTTACCTAAGGAACTGTAGATAATAAATTTGTGGTGTTTTAAGCCACTAAGTTTGTGTTTCAGTGGCAATAGGAAACATACTGGGGAGGTGGAATTTATAGCCTGAATAGGACTTGAATAAGAGTTGTGTAGGCAGAACTGAATTGCAGGCCTGATTGTGGAGTGCTCCTGTACTAAAGGAGGCTGGCTTGACTAGAGTGGAGGATAAAGCTTCACTTAGGCATAAACCTTCATGTTTCTGCAGTGGAGGTTGACACAGCTGACACTCTTAAGTCTGAGGAAGATGGCACTGCTCCTGAAGCTGCCATGGGTGCAGAAGGGCAGCTGAGTGAGAACACCAGTTTTGCCACTTAACTACCTCAGACCCCAGTTGTCTGAAATTGCAACTTTTTACATATAATCATAGGTCATGATATTTAAGGCTATAAAAGATATAAAGAGGTTGCTTGATCTAGGCCTCTGTCTTCATGTAGCCAGTTACTGTCATCCTTATGAACAAAATACTGTAACTGAGACCCAAAGGAGAGCCGTCATATGTCTGAGGTGGTCCCGCTAGTCATCCACAGAGTAGACTAAAATGCAGGTCTGATAGCACCTTTATGTGAGAATCTTCAAAAAAAGAGAGCTTCACAATTACCAAATATATAAGTTTAAAACGTATATTGATATGTTTCTCTAATATAAAACACTTTGAAATTTCACTTTAGTTTTTAAATAGCTCATCATACACACTGAGGGCTTTGTTTTTCTCTGTAAGTAATCGTATCCCTCAATCCCAAAATATGCGAGGAGCAGAAAAACTACTTGAGCTCTATGACTGACTTCTTTTCTTACCTGAATTTTTTGACCAATGGATTGCCTATGATTTTTCAACGATATTTATTGTTTGCTTATTCAGCCGTGGACATGGTAGAGAATAATCTCTTGAATAAATGACTTAAAGGGATTAATCCCATATATCAATGCTTGTCAGTGTTATAAGAATAATTTTAACAGCAAAAGAATGACAGCCCTAGCTTTGTATACTGTGTTGAGAGAGGATGCCTAAAATACGCTAATGCAAGCTTGTAGTTACACTATTATTTATGGCATAACATGCTGATGTTAAGTATGATTATAAACACCATTATGTATTAGATGCAATTCATTTTGTTTTTTTCATCTTGTTTGAGGACCCGTGAGATTATATATCATCTCAGCATGCAGCCAGAACAATATCTGCGTTGGTTGGAACACTGAGCATATTTCCCTTAGAGAGACTTACTGTTCTTAAGAATAAGAATATGATCATTCAAGAGTGCCTTCTTCCTAAATGTGTGATAAAATGCTAGGAGTCACAAGGCCCAGTAATAACACCCATACTCAGGCAATGTAGAGTGGTGACAGGATCTATTCAGACCTGGGTTCAAATTTATTTCTCTCAATTATTTCCTTCCTCTTTCTTTGCTTCCTTCCTCTCTTACTTCGTTCCACAAATATTTACACAAATGTTCCAGGCTGTTATTAAACTATAGTTATTATATATAGTTATTAAGGTATAATCTCTGCATTGAAAGAGCACATAGTCTAATCATATACCATTGCTGGCTGTGTGACCTTACTTAAGTTGCTTGACTGCTCTGAGCACCTAGTACTGAGTCAGTCATCATTAGAGGTGAACTAAAGGGAACTATCCTTTTTCTTGATCCCAAATTCTTTGCTGGGGTGTGCGTACCTCATGGACAACTCCTAACTCTCTCTTTTTACTTACGCCAGTAGTTTTGAATGGTGGTGGGAAAGAGTTGAAAAGGATGAGCTTTCTCTACTCCTGAGGTTTCTTTCCTTATAGAGGGAGCTCCTTTAGCATAACATTCTAGGACTTTTTCTGCCTCATCACTCTTTTATCTCCCAGTGAAGAGGCAGGATTTACCTGATGGGTGAATTTAGAAGGAGAAACCAGGTGTGAAGGGCTGACCCTTGGTCTCTCCCTGTCTTGGGAAGCATGTATCCTGTGCATATCTGTCATGCTATAAGTTTTCAAGAGCCTTATTCTAGGACAGAAGTATTCAGTGATCCCATTTTGCCTTTGTCATGGTGGGTAAGTCACTTTTACTGTTGTGTTCATTATAAGCCCACTTACCATCCAATAAAAGCCACATTTTCCATTATGAGTAATAAAGATGGTATTTTGGTGCCCATCTGCCTTTCTCAACTGGTTCAGAACTCAGGTGGGGAAGAGCAGTGATATTATTGTGCCACTGTGAATCCCATTAAATGATAATTATTGTTTCCTTGGGACTCTTGCAGAAAATAATTTTTTAAAATGTCACTTGAACCTAACGATTGCAGATGCTAGCATAATAGAAACAGGCCGGGGGTCACATGCCTCTCTCTATTTTTCTCTGTGAGAGAATAAGTGTTGCCTGATTCCTTTCTCCCAAAAGAGAGGTTATAAAAGATCATGATGAGGTTACTCCTTTATGTTTCTCCTTCCCTTATTTAAAAATTAATGGCTTGGTTCCAAAGGAGTTGTCATAGTTTCCTACTAATTTTCTTAATTAATATTTTAAATTGTGCAATTGCATTTTGTATATGTAATATTTTTAAATTTGTCATACTTTACTACACCCCTGTGAGGTAGGATATCCACATTTTGTAGATTAAGACATCTCCAGGGAAAAGGAAGTGACTTGCCTAATGTCACACAACAAAACAACAAAACTGTCAGTTTGTTGGTGAATATGGAATTAGGTATAATTAGAACTCATCAGTAAGCTCCCTCTTATGAAATTCACCTGGAGACTCATCAGTAGGTATAGCTGAAATTTTTTGAAATGTAGAGCAGGAAAGTCGGCTTCTTGTTCTGCTTATAACTGAATTATTGAGACCTTTAACATAAAACTTGGTGTTTTTCTTTGGAGTCAGCCCTGACTGATAATTGTATCAATAGTCCTGGAAAAGACTGAAGACTTTAAGATACATTTGCTCTGGCTAAACCTGCTAGCCTATCATTAATTTTTAGGGTAACTGATGTAAAGATTTGAAAATGTTTCTTCTGATTCTTCATTGTCATGTTAAATAGTAGCATGCTGGAACCAGCTCATAATAACTTGTGAGAGCCAGCTTAAATTTTCAGGAATAGTAAAAGACAGTTTTTAAACATAACCATTATTGAAAATTAAATTATATAAACTTAAAATTCAAAAACTGTGTTGAAACCAAAACAAATATCAAAGTTTATCACTTCTTAATTATTTTAGTATATTTTACTGTTATGTATGCTCTTGAGGTTATTTACTCTATGTATCTAAATGGAGGAAATACTATATAATTATGTGCTATTGACTATCTCTTCCCAACTCTGCATTTAGTGATTTCATATTAGTAACTTGAATTCAGTCAAGTTGGAAATATTTACACCAGGGAAATCAGCAAATGCTACAAATCAGAACTTGATTATTGTTTTGCTGATTGTATGGACCTAAGAAAGTGATGGAGAAAATGTTAATAATGCAGATTAAATTTCAAATTATGTGCCACCTGTAGCTGTTACTTTGTGACTAACATACAAATGTTTGAGGAAATACCATTTCAGTATTAAAAAAAAAACTATCAGTAAATTCAGGAAAAATATGCTCACTGCATTGGTGAATGAGTAAAGTTCCCACACTTGTCCTCATTATTTCACCCTCACATAACTTATAAATATAAACTAAAATGTCAATCAACAGTCCTTGCTAACTGAAATCGTAGTTTAGCTGTGGATACAAGAGTTCAGCAAAAATCAGTGAAAGCATTCCTTGAGAATCGATTAAAATAGAGTTTACAATAAATAGTATTGTGCATTTTATTATTATTTTCAATTGTAACTATACTCCCTTTATTATATGTATATGACTCTTTTGCCAGAGAGATGATATGTAGTAGTAGGTTGAATAGTAGTCCCCTCAAAATATGTCTTATTCCCAGAATTTATTATGAATATAACATAATGTGGCAAAAGAATGAATATTACTTAGTATTGCAAATGTATGATTAAGTAAGGATCTTGAGAGGAGGAGTTTATCCTGGATAATCCTGGTGGGCCTTAATTGCAATCACATGTATCCTTAATAAAGCAGACAGAGAAGACCCAGAACAGGAGGAGGAATGTGACCATGGAGGCAGTGATTGGAGTGACATGGCCACAAGCCAAGGATTGGCCTGCAGTCACCAGAAGCTGGGTAAGACAAGAAACAGATTCTCCCCTAGAGCCTGTGGAGAGAGTGTGGTCCTTATAACACCTTAATGTTGTACTGCTGAACTCCAAAACTATGAGAAAATAAATTTCTCTTGTTTGAAGTCACCTAGTTCATGGTAATTTGTTATGACAGCCCTAGGAAGCTAGTATAAGGTGTGATGAAGAGACATTTTATGGGTGCATTTGGCATCAGGTAGTGAAAGTGGTGTTGATGTGATCAGGATTCTGGTCTCCCAACTTCTGGCTACTTATATGTTTCCTTTATATACGCTTCTAGGCAATTCATTTTTTTTTTTTTTTTTTTTTTTTTTTTTTTTGACGGTACAAGGGCCTCTCACCGTTGTGGCCTCTCCCGTCGCGGAGCGCAGGCTCCGGACGCGCAGGCTCAGCGGCCATGGCTCACAGGCCCAGCCGCTCCGCGGCACATGGGATCCTCCCGGACCGGGGCACGAACCCGCGTCCCCTGCATCGGCAGGCGGACTCCCAACCACTGCGCCACCAGGGAAGCCCTAGGCAATTCATTTTTACATATGGTCCAAAGGTAAAAATAAAACTCATTTACTTTAAAGTCCAAATCTACTCTAACCCTCTGCTAATGTGCATGTGTGCCCCACCCTCAATATTCCTGAGAAGTGGCTGCCCAGATTAAATATCCTTCACTCCACTTATCAAACTTACCAAACCCTTCAAGTGACAATGTTCTCAGTTTCCTTGTATCCTTGGTAACCTTTCAACAGATCTCTCATCCCCATGCTTTTCTTTGCTTTTCCTTGCCCTTTAACAATTTCACTGCCATTTATTACTGAGGACCCATGCCCTCAGCTTATTAGTTTTGACCATTGCATTATTTCCTTACTCTGCATTATTATTATTCTGAGTAGTGTAAAACCTTGGAATTATGAAGGGCCTTCGAATCTTTGCATCAGATTGATTTACTGATTTGGAAGTTATTTGCCTTCTCTATGATTCTATTGCGTTTCTGCCATGTTTCAACTCCATAGCTTGTTGGCCTCTGTCCTAATACACCTCTCTATTTTGGTTGTCTTGCTGATGCCTCTGTTGTATCTGGTTTCTCTTGTGTTGTCCTGTACTCACTTTATTAATCTCACTTAAGAAAGAGTAGAAATATGCTACCAGAGAGTTGCTTTTTTTATTAAACCAATATTGCCTAGTATAAAATCTCAATGCACTAAAAATGAGATTCTCCCATGTAAAAAAACAATACAAACAAAAACAAACATGCTTTAGCCAACATTTGTTGAGTACCACCAGTATTCCTGTGTTTAGCACTGGTGAAAAAACAAAACAACAAAAACAAACAGTGAGTAAGACCCCAGTCTGCCAGGCTTTTTATCTCAAGAACTTGCAAATGCTTTATAAAGTAACCTAGATCTTTTATTTGTAGCAATTCCAGTCTGTCCACCATTAGTTTCCTGAGGAAAAATCCTTTTTTCATTGCAGAAAAATTAACTAATTGTTTAGGAAGTTTCCTTCACTACTAGCACATTTACAAAGCAGCTCACCTATGCTTATCATTCTCTTTAGGACCTGTGGGCATTTGCTATTTATAGAGAACCCTCTAAATAGGTTCAAGCATTTAGTCTCTTTCCAACCACTTCCTCAGTTACTTCTAAATGACAATGTTTAAGTTTTCCTCGCAGTAGAAAATATGGTCTTTTCAGTTTGTAGTTTGGCAATCTTCACTCCGAAGGCTGAGAAAAGCAATATTTTAAGAAATTTACCGTTTCCTGATTCTGCTTTTCAATTCATCGATCAATTTACAGTCAGATTTAATGTTTTTCTCTTTAATTATTTCCTGTGATTTTGAATTCAGTAATAGGCTAGGAACTATTGTTCTGTTGTTTAGTGTTTGTGGTTCCCTTCAAGAGCATAAAATTGTCATTTTAAACTACATCCTTTGACTTTCTGCCATATAATTTTATTCTTAATTCACCCTTTTCTGTGATAAATTTAAAGGGAACATGAGCTATGCATCAGGATGCTTTCATAGGAAATTGTACGGGTTTATATAAGCACCTCCCAGAAACTGGAAATATGTTTTGAACAACAGTTTTATTGAGGTGTAATTGATATACAGTAAACTTCACATGTTTAAACTGTAAAATATTCCTGTGTGTGTGTGTGTGTGTGTGTGTGTGTGTGTGTGTGTGTGTGTGTGTGTGTAAAGAAGCAAACTGATGAATACATTCATCACCTCCCAAAATTTCCTCATGCTGCTCTGTGATTCCCCTCTCCCAGCCTTTCCCAAATATCTCTCATCCCCAGAAAGTCATGGATCTGCTTTTTCTATGTATAGATTAGCTTATATTTTCTAGAATTTTAGAAAAAAAATATAGTAGGTACTGTTTCTTTGTCTGACTTCTTTCACTCAGCATAGTTATTTTGAAATTCATTCATGGTGTTGCTTGTATCAATGGTCCAGAAATTTTTATTGCTGAATAGATTTCCATTGAAGGGATATACCAGAATTTGTTTATGTATTTACCTGCTGATGGATATTTGGGTTGTTTCCAATTTGGGGATACTTTTATAAAGTTGCTATGGACATTTTATGGAAATGTTTCATTTCTTTGGAAAACACCTAAGGATGGAATGGCTGGGTCATATGACAGGTGTATGTTTATCGTTTTAAGACACTGTCAAACTGTTTTCCAAAGTAGTTGTACTATTTCCACCAGCAATGAGTTCTGGCTTCCCCACATTCCTTGACATTACATTGTATTGTCAGTCTTTTGTATTATAAGCATTATAATAGGTATGTAATGCTATCTGTTTGTAGCTTTAATTTTCATTTTCCTAATGATTGCTGATGTTAAACATCTATCTATTCGTGGGCTAATTTGCCACTTTCACTTCTATTCAAATCTTTTGTGCATTTTAAATTAAGTTGTTTGTTTACTTATTTTCGAGTTATGAGAGTTCTTTATATATTCTGGACACAAATCTTTTATCTGATATATGCTTTGCAGATATTGTTTTCCTAATTTATGGCTTATTTTTTCATTCTTCAGTTTCTTTCACAGAGCAGAATTCCTATGTTTATGAAGTACAGCATATCAATTTTATTTTATGAATCATACTTTTATAGCTATATTTAAGAAAGCTTTTCCTAATCAAAGATTTGTTTGCTTCTTAAGTTTTAGATTTTATATTAAGTTAATGAACTTCTTTTAGTGCAAGGTATGGTTTGAAGTACTTTTTTTTTTTAATGGCTATCTAATTTTCAGCACCAGTTGTTGTTGAAAAAATCTGTTATTTCTCTACTAAATTGCTTTTGCACCTTTATCAAAAATCAGTAGTTCATATATTTTTGGACTCTATTCTGTTTCATTAATTTACTTAGGTATCTTTAAAACTGCACAACTCAGCCGGTACTGGAACCCAGCCTACACCCAGATTGGAACTTGAACCCACAGGTTGAGACTCTAACTCAGCCAAAACTCTGACTGGGACTTGAACCCACTGTCTTTTACTTAAAATTGCTCACCTGGTGTCAGTACTTACTGAAGCTCAGGTTCTTTGTGTCTCATCACAGAAGGAATTCAGTGAGAAACAACATGATAGGTAAGAAGTGGATTTGTTTACAGAGATACACATTCCATAAACAGAACACAGTCTGTCTCAAAAGGCGAGAGTGGCCCCAGGGCATGGGGTTGTCTTGGAAAGTGAGAGAAGCCATGGGAGAAACACATGCCACAGACAGAGTGTGCGTGGGCCATCTCAGAAGGTGAGAGGCCCGCAAATATGGAGTGGTTAGTTTTTATGTGCTGGGTAATTTCATAGGCTAATGAGTGGGAGGATTATTCCAACTATCTTGGGGAAGGGACAGGGATTTCCAAGAATTGGGCCACCACCCACTTTTTGGCCTTTTATGGTTGGCCTTGGAACTGTCATGGCGCCTACAGGTATGCTGTTTACCATGCTAACGCTAATTACAATGCTAATTACTTTGCTAATTACATGCTAATTACAATGAGAGTATAATGAGACTCAAGGTCTACTGGAAGTCGAATCTTCTGCCATCTTGGACCTAGTTGGTTCTAACCAGTTTATGTTGTATCTTCAAGGGCTTTGTCATTCTTTTAAAGGTTGTGCCCTGCCCCCTTCCCTCCTGTTTCAAATTTATATTAACTTTCAATAACTAACTAGAATTAGAATATTTTAAAAATAATTATAAAGATTTAAGCAAATAGTCTGCCATTAATGTATTTTATTTTATTTATTTCTATAATTAGAGTTAGGAAATAAAACATTTTTTATTTTGCAGTATATTCTAATAGTACAATAATTTGAACTAAATAATATTAAATTATTCATCTTTTGGTCCTGCCCATTCACTTTTTGGCAGTTTCCAGACTCCCCCACTGCCTGGCCTGTCATCCCTAGATAATTGTCCGAGGTTCAGACACACTCTAACTTGCTCTTATTTTCTTGAAAAAAAGGACGTAGTTCTTCTAAGAAGAAACTAATGCTAATGCAATAAACTAATCTCTGTTGATTTGTAAAAAGGAACTAATAATCTTTTTTAAAATAAATTTATTTATTTATTTTTGGCTGTGTTGGGTCCTCATTGCTGTGTGCAGGCTTTCTCTAGTAGCGGCGAGCGGTGGCTACTCTTTGTTGCAGTGCACGGACTTCTCATTGAGGTGGCTTCTCTTGTTGCAGAGCACAGGCTCTAGGCACGTGGGCTTTGGTAGTTGTGGCTCGTGGGCTCTAGAGAGCAGGCTCAGTAGTTGTGCCGTACGGGCTTAGTTGCTCTGAGGCATGTGGGATCTTCCTGGACCAGGGCTCGAACCCGTGTTCTTTGCATTGGCAGGCAGATTCTTAACCGTTGCACCACCAGGGAAGTCCAGGAGTTAATAATCTTTATTCTACTTCTCACTCCAGTATGTGCATTTAAATTTAACATGATTCATTGATACCTACTATGCACCAGGTGAAATTTTACATGTGTAACTATAACTTCAGCTAATTTCTTCATGTCAAACACAATAATATTTTTAAGTCTTTAGAAATCCTTTGGGCACTGAAGGGGTTTTTCATACTTTTGGAGTCATGTCATATAAGTAGTTTTTATTCTGCTTACCATAGAGCCAGTCAAATTTGGGGGAGAAGCCTCATTAAGTAAGGAGCATATAGAGTGAGATACGTGAAATTTACCTTCTTTTTTTCCCCCTGTATGTTCAATTGCCTTTTAAAAAATATATATTTCAATCCAAAATTCTCTTGCCATTCCTTAGGGAGGATAGAGAGTAATTTTCAGAATGGACTAAACTATGCTAGAAATGGCAAAACATAAAACTGTCCTTTATAAAAAGAAACGAGTACACATTGCACCTATGTACAATCTGTCGCCCTAGCATAGCATTTTATATAGAGCAGGATGTGCAGCTGTGTTTTCATAACACAGTGCAGTTCCATCATTCCACACAATGCTAGAAACTCTTCCACAGGACCTGTAATATACCTCTAGATAAACCATTTGCAATCTTTGGAATTCTGCCTTTTTCTCCCCATGATATAATTATTTTTTCTAATTCTTTTTGTATTATTCCAGTTCCACTTTCTTACTCATTCTTATTAATCAAAATGACTAAATAAAAGTTGACACATAAGTTTTACATTTTATAATAGTGTTCTTAATTTGATATTCTTGAATTAAATTTATGTTTTAAGTTGGAAAGTTTAATTAAATCTGAGGTTAAATTTCTTTTGTTTAATGCTTTCAAAGAGACTTTGAGCTCAGCCTTTCCCAAATATTTCTATTCTCACATACAACTGAGTCCATCATTCCCTCACATGGATACTATTTTCAAAATAGGTCTAATATCTTATGTTTGTTGCATGCTGGCCCAAGCCAATTTAGCCATTCACAATTATTAGGTTTTTGGTTTTTAATTTTTATAAGTAGTCTCCAGTTAAATTATTAGGTGAGATAGCTCCAAATATGCTTTTTTTTTACACTGCTACTACCTGATAGTAAATATGATAAATGCGAGTTTTGAAATACTGCTACTTATGGAAACATTTATTAAGAAACAGTGACAAAAACAGTCATATAACCTTTTCTTGTAAGTTCAGTGGAGTACAGCTTATTATCATTTAGGCGTACTGGTGAGACTATTACATGAAAGCTTAGCTCAAGGCATATATGACAATCTTCTAGCAATAGGATCCAGCTGTCCTGGTTGGAATACACTGACGGAATCCTTCGTTGAATGTCTGAACCAAGGGTTGAACTAAAAGTATTGGGTCTATGGTACTACTCTGAAATGTATAATCTGCTGGGCAAATCAAGATACTTTGAATAACATGTATCACCGATGAAAAATTATTTCTTACATCTTTTGTATTAGCTAACAAACCCACAGAACAGAGGGAGCTAAAGATAATGGAAGAAATTGTAGTCAGTTCTGGGATTTGAACTCCAGCTAACCAACCAACAATCTCTGGAGTAGGTAAATCCTGATTAGGATCATTTAAATTAACCAACTGCCCTTAAAGTGTAGATTAAAGTTAACTTATACACACACACATCACTCAGCTCAAGCATTTTAGGGTGCATTATAGCCATTTAACAAAGTCTACACATATAAAATCCATGCTACAAGTATCTTCCAGATTAATTTCTCTAAAACAAAGCATTGTATTTTTCACACTCCTTTCTTTCTCAAAAGGTTCAATTGTAATCCATTATCTATAAAGTTATATCTAAATCTTCAGCCTGGCAGTGATGGACATCCAAGATCTGGTGTCATGTCTCTCACAAATCTTAACTGCCACCACTTCTCTAATGATCTTTTTCGCTTACCTACATGACTCTTCCCAGTATCATTTTTCTCTGATCTTCATCATATGTCTTCTCCATCTCCATAAATATAAGCTCCCTTATTCTTAATACATGCCAATGACTTCATTTTTTTTTTCTGTTCTCTTCTACACATTTTCCTGTGGCTAACTATGCTCTCATTGGACTTCAACAATCACCGGAGTGCTGCATTGAAAAGAGGAGATAAAGTGAGGAGGTAAAATAGGGGAAATAGCAGGTGCTTTCAGAAGGAGGAAAGGCAAGGTCAAGAAAGATAAGGACATAGATTGTCAAACTAAATTACAGTGGCTGAATTCATCAGATTCTCTTAAGAATTCGATGTTTAATTTATGGTATGAAGAGCAATTGGGGGAATACCACAGGCTTACCAAAAACTAAAATCTAGGAAAAGGAAAGTTTTGAAGTCTTCAAGTATTGACTTTACATAATTATATAGATCATTATTGGAAAACTCAGGGGCCCTCTCCAAATGTATCTTGAAATTCCATGATCCTAATCATATAAAGATTTTTTTATGAGAATAAAGTATATGAATATTATAAACATCACTCTTAAGTAAGATATTTTAAAATTAACTGCAGCCTTCCCCCTAAGACATTTACATGTTTTCATTGAGAGAGAATAAATAACATATGCAGATTCCATATTTAAAATTCATTTGTATAGAAACCCAGATGGCTTGCCCTTTTTTAATCTGTATTCCTCCCCACAATACTAAGGAGAAAATAGTCACAAATCATGCAAAATGAGAATTTGCCTGGACATAACCCTATGGATTGGGATGTAGATGGAGGCCCAAACCCACTTCCCCAGCAAAATATGAAAGGCTTAGATTATTCCTTTCCCACTTGTTCTACCTTCATTCAGTCCCTTTTGCCTCCTCTCTGATTATCATCATCAAGCAACTATTGCTCAGACCATAGGATCCCCTGACAAAACTGAAGTTTCCCCTCTTCAGGAAGAGAAATGAAATCTCTGCAGGGTGTTTAGTTTTGACAGGGAATAAATAGTTATAGGATAGCCTTTACTCAGATTTGCTTGTTGTGCTGAAGTGTTTTGTTCATTTTGAATAGATGAATCAAAGTACTGTCTATCCCAGAAAGTGTAGTGTCTAGATTTTGGCAGATTTTAGAACAGGAGACTTTAAAAAGAAGTAGAAACTCTAATTTAGAAGCAAAAATTTTCCCAGAGTCTCCCCAAGTGGAGGAGAGAATGACCAAGTGAAAATTTGGAGCAAGCAACCAGCTATTGCTATTGACACCTGTAAACCCTAAGAGTTCCCTGATGGGTCGTTCCCAAGGGAAGATTCCATTTTCTAGCTCATTCTTCAATGAGGGGGACAATAATTCTCAGCTTTTTTTTTATTCTATGTTTAGGACCTTATTTCAGCAAGCCAAAAAATATTATAATACATACGATTCCATTTAGATGCAATTCACCAGGCAACAATAATGTACAGTGACAAAAACAAAAAACAAAAAACAGTGGTTGCCTGGGGCCAGCACTGGTGTGTGGTGGTAGAGGCTGACTGCTTAAGGATATAAGGGAACTTTTTTGAGGTGATGGAAATGTTCCATATCTTGATTGTGGTGGTAGTTACTGGAATACATTTGTCAAAACTTGTCAAACTGTGCATTCAAAATGGGTATATTTTATTGAATATAAATTATACCTCAATAAGGTTGATATAAATTTTAAAAATATTTATGAATAATACCTATACATTTATATCTGAATATATGGGAAATTCCCTTAATCTTATTTATAGGATTATAATTTCTGTGTGAAGCTTTTGTACTTTAGTAGGAGAGATTCATAAAATCAATCTCATTTCAAGTACTTTAATTAAAAAGTTTGTAGGATTTTAAAATGCTAGCTCTATTTAATAGTTTTTGTCTGATATTTAAAGTTGCTTGGATTAATTTATCTCAAGTTAAATTATCCTGAGAGATATGCCTAAACAACTGTCTGGTTCTTTTTATGTGATCTTAAAAAGAAGATCTTATGTGATCTTCAGGAGTATTAACTCCTGAAGTCAATAGAAGCATAATTTAGTAAGGGACTTGAGTGGCTGGCATAGTTGATATCACCTCAGTTTCATTACTAATACATGCCTTACCCAATAGAAATCTCCATTTTCTGTTTGTTTAGTCCTGACTTCTTTGCAAATATTAAAAATATTTTGGAAGTATTGATGCTTATGAAGACTTTTAAGGCTATAAACAAACAGGATATTTTAAATAGAAGGACTTAAGTTTCTATAATTCAAATTTCTTTTGAAACTATACAAACTTGATTTCAGTACAGATTTTAAATTTAGCACTACGAAATTTATCTTTAATTTGTAACACCATAAAGATGTAAGTCCTTGTATTTCTCTTCAGACATTTTTATGTTTATCTTTGTCTACTGCCCAAAAGTAGTTGCCTTCCTGATGTATGTGTTAAGGGTAATTTAGTCCATGAGTTATGACTCATTTGTAGTGGCGAAATCTGTTAGAACTTCTCATTAAAGATAGAGATGAGACATATTTATATCCATATATAATAATTTGGTCTTCTAACTCATTTTCATTCTTTGCTTATGAATAATTCTATTTATCACTCAAGTCAGAAATTGAATCTCTCTGGAACTACAAATTGTTTTAGAGAGATGTGTGCTGAACTTTAATTGATAAGGAGAAAAAAATGTTACCTATTTTCTATGAGAGCTGATATAGACTTTTCCATTATTCTTTCTCTCTGTAGTTACCAAGTCCATATCAAATCATTGACTTTAATGCCAATCTATTCTGGGTATGTCTGTAGCAGACACTATTGGTACCCTGTACCAGGTACCCATATCCCACCTCTGACTCACTGCAGCTGTGAGGGACTCTTCAATGAAATGCTGACCTCTTCCCAACTCTCCATTTGGTCTTCCTCTAAGCAACAGAGACAAGTACTCATGGCCCATTTGCAGATGTGGCATCAAGGAGCTAGTGGAAGTACTCATGCAGGGGAGAGGTGTGGGCTTTAAACAGTAGAAATCCAGTGTTAGTAGATAAAAGCCCCAGCTTCCAATCCTTCCCACAAAAGTTTTGTGTATGTGCAATAAGATTTATTAGAGGTTCCTAAGTGGGATTGAGCTTTAGTTGCTCATAGTGATTACAAGCTCAATACTTCCTCCTTTATTGTCTTTCTCTTCTTGGTCTCTTTCTCCCCACTCCTTCACGCTAGTTCCCTAGGATCACCTCCCAAATAAAATATCTGCATCAAGTCTTTGTCTCAGGCTCTGCTTTCAGGTGAACTCTAACCAAGATGACTGACTAAAATAAATTAGTCTCTATAATTATTTTTTTCTATTATTATTTTTTGAGGAAGTTACCTTTTTGACCATATGTTATTACGTTTAATTTAGACTTTGCAGTTCTTGGCTCTAAGATGAACATTTTGTAATCATATAGCAGGAATGAGGGCATTAGTTTTAGTTCTTAGTCAGGTTCTTATTACATGACCTTGAGCAAATCATTTTCCTTTTCTGAGCCACAATTTTACTCCTTCTGGAGTGGGATTATAGTAACTGTTGTACGGTTATGTTAAGGTTAAATTAGCTAATTTTTTGGAAAACTTTGTAAGTACAAAGGACTGTATAAATGTAAAGCATTTTAAGCACTAACACAGAAACCTTAAAATATTTCTTTATAAAATTCTGTAGTTATTGATATTCATCCTTTATTTCTACTTATGTACATATTTCTCTAGTAAATTTAAACAATTTTATTCTTAAATAGATATGCATCTATTATATATACAAACAACCCTTTATGTGAATTGTGGAAGTAGCATAGTGTAGAAACTTATTAGCTCAGTAATTGGAAAGTTGAGAAATGGCTTCAGTCCTGGAAGAATATAGGACTCATGTCTCTCTCTCTCTTTCTCTCTCTCCACTCTTTCCCTTTCTGTTTTTCCATCTGTTGGCTATTTTGTCTACTTTTATTAAATTTATTCTTAGATTTTCTACATATCATGGAACAAGGGTCCTCTCTATTTACCATCTTATATTATCACAACTTGGCAAATCAGGAAAGATTACGTCTTTCTTGACAGTTTCAGAAAAATTTCAGGCATAACTCTAATTGGCCTATTTGGATGTGTCCATCCTTGATCCAGTTATTGCAGGGGATAGAGATGTCTGATCTTCTGAGACAGCCAGTCCTCTTCCTCCCTCTCTCCTTCCCTCCCTCCCCCCTTGCCTTTCAGTAAAACAGAAAAATATAATTACACATTTACTTACTATTCCGCTTCCTTCTAAAGAGTGAGGTGTGAAGGACTTCATAATTTCACCAAGCTTTTATTTTTTTCCCTGGGAAAAATTATGACCCTGAGTATTCAAATTTATGAGTGCATTTCTCCAAAGGTAAATTTCTGAGTATAATGAAGTTGTATTATTGGGAAAAATAGGTTCAAGAAGTAAGCAGTAGTTAGCAAAACTGAGTGCAGATTGGAGACAAATTTTGAAGCATCCCAACGAGCATATCAAGTTATTCCTTGCGGAGTACCTTTCTCCATGAAATTATCAGCTAATTCTACATTGGATGACTTCTTGGAAAATCTTGAGAGGCCCAACTGTGCATCTAGAATGGTACAGGGACACAGAGACTAAAGGATTTCCAGACAGTATGTATCTAGAGAGAGCCTATATATAAATTCTTACTGATGATTGATATTTGATAATCTACACTTTTTATTTGACTAGTTAGCACCCTCCTCTCTCTCTGAAGACTGGCTCATCATGCATTGGTCAGACACTGCTTTGCTCACAGGTCTTTCAGTTTCATAGTGAAGACACTGGTGATTAGTTGTTCTAGTTTATCCCATTGCTCAGTTTTCTCTCCCAGTCATGAGTAGTAAAAAGCAGAATTTTCTCCAAGCATAAATATATTTATTGTTTCTTATATGCTAATAATTTATATTGTCAGAAAAAGTGCTATTTGCCTCTTTAATATATTCTCTTCCTGGACACAGAGGAAAAATCTACTTCCTTGCTCTTTGGTTGTGTCATTGTTTTGACCAATGCAATATGGACAGTTACAATTTGTGCTATTTCTTGGCTTGAACTTTTAAAAAATTCTGCATAACTCCAGGTCACACCTTCCCTCTTGTGGTGATCCTGGTGGCCAAGTACTACAGATGATGTAACTGAAAGATGGAGGAGCATTGACTGACCCATGTTAGACTTTGCACATGTGAGACATAAATCTTCATTTGTTTAGCCTCTCAAATTTCAGGATTTATCTGTTGCAATAGCAAGGGTTGCTTACTCTAACTAATACTTATGCCATTAGCCTAACCACTATATATACACTTATGACTAAAAATAAATAAAATTCAATTTGATGATACGCTTCAGGATTTCACCATTACTTTTTGTGATCAATTTGCCAATAAATGCCCTTATGAGGTCAAAAATCATCCAATTCTATCATGAAAGTTGCTTGATTCCTCTAGAATTTCTGTTCCCACACATGCTATTCTGACCTTATCCTTCCATGTATACCTCCAGGCCTTGAAAGAATACTGAAACAATTTCTTTATTTATTGGGAAATATTTTACTACATGTCAATTCCATTACTTTTTTTCTGAGTTAATGTCTTCCTCAGATGACACCATGGGTCCTTATTTCTCTCTTCATCTTTCAAATGCCTAGTAGCTCCTCAGTCATTCCATTAACATGGACACTAAGGAAGAAACTGATCTTATAAGCCATTAAATTCAAAAATTTTGTTATTTTAATTCAAATAGAAGTTAAATTCAGTCAACACAATCATCAAAGGATATCTAATGTTAAAATATACTTTTTTAATTAATATTAATTTAAAATACTATTTTTCAATGAATATAAACCATACTTATAGGCTTTGAGAGTTGTCAGTGCTGTTAATCCAGTTACCTCAACCTGCTGAAAGAAATACTGGCACCTCTTGAATTTCTAATGTAAATTTCTCCCTTCAGCTTTGTATTAATTTACAGCTCTGCTTTATTCTTGCATTATACACTTTTCTTTTTCATTTTTTCAGGATTCTGTGCAATGTTTCCTTTATACATTATCTAATTTCAGTTTTTTCTTTTTTCCTCAGTATCAACTTTTCTTAGAAAATCCTTTGTTTATATCGTCATTTATTTTATTCCTCTTTATATATCAAAGTGACAGTTTCTCATTTATTTTGCTAATGTCTAATTATTTCGCCTTATGTTTTTTTCTATAAAAATATTTATGGATTGTACGTAGATTTAATACTGTCTCTTACACAAATTTTCCTAGAGGGTGCGCTTTATTGTGTATTATCTTGTTCCAGTCTTCAATGTGCCAAGTGTGTAAGCATTGCTCCTCAAGTTCTCTTGTAACAATGTCTGGTTCAGAGATCATGTTACTGTTTATCCTGCTTTTCTATTCTTCCTAGTTCTCAGTAGAGTGTGTAGCTTCTAGTAAGTTCTTAATTGTTTGTTAAACCCAACTGAAGTAGATAAATTCACATTTATACAAATGACTATAGTAATCATAGCAAGTGATAAATATGTCAAAATCGTGACATATAAACTAACATTCTTTATAAAAAGGAAAGAGGGACTTCCCTGGTGGTGCACTGCTTAAGAATCTGCCTGCCAATGCAGGGGACACGTGTTCGAGCCCTGGTCCAGGAACATCCCACATGCCTCAGAACAACTAAGTGGGTGCGCCACAACTACTGAGCCTGCGCTCTAGAGCCGACGAGCCACAACTACTGAGCCCACGTGCCACAACTACTGAAGCCTGCATGCCTAGAGCCTGTGCTCCACCACAAGAGTAGCCCCCGCTCACTGCAACTAGAGAAAGCCCGCGCACAGCAACGAAGACCCAACGCAGACAAAAATAAATAAATTTATTTTTTTAAAAAAAGGAAAGAGAAAATATAATGCACATTGCATTCTAGTAAAAGAGGCAACTGAATTGGAACATTCTCAGTCAGTAGCGCTTCTGAATGCCACAAACATCATGGTTCCATGAAGAGCATAGGTGTAATGGTTAAGCTCTTCACTTCTGGAGCCAGACCTTCTAGATCCAAAACCATGCTCCATACTTGCTTTTGTGAAATAGTAGGCAAGGTAATTCAATTCCCTGTGACCCAGGTTTTCATCTTTTGTTTGTTTTTGTTTTTCATTTGTAAAATGGCAGTAGTTACATCATATGAGGATGTAGTATTTCCTACATGTAGTACATACTAAGCAATATATAAGTGTTAACTATAATTTCAAATTTGTATTGGTTATTTATCTTGCAACTGTCCACTCATGAGCATAAATAAAAAACTAAATTTGCTCCGTTACCCATCTAGGCTACTGTCTGCAAAAGCCTGAGGCAGTAACCTCCAGAAAGTTCAGGTTGTATTTTGATTTATCAAAACCTACAAGGATTTTTTTTTTTGAAATTTGAGCTTTAGGACACCACTAAGAGAATTGTTTGGGGGTGGGTGTAGGTGGAGAGGAAATTTTGGTTAAATTGCATGCAATTTTGTACAACATTTAATTAAAATGATCAAGCATGGTGGTATTTAGAGGCAAAGTTTCCTATCTAGGGAATGATATCTGTCATGGGTGATTAGTGACCATTTTTGAACAACTTCTAGATATTTGTTTCTTGCATTATCTTCTGCTGTATCATCCTGGTATCCATTGTCTTTCTGAAAGCTGCTGTGGTGATCATCTGAAGACTAACAGAGCCTTCCACACTAATCCTCTAATACTCAAGTGTCTTTACTAAAGAACATAAGGTCCAGATGGCAGTCACTATTATTCTAGCTGCCTCTTCTTTCAGCATCCTGGGATGCTGGTAAACTGGGGAACTGATGTGTAGTGTTTATCAGCTTCCACGGTATAAATACTCCTGTCAAGCCCAATTTGAAGCTAACAGTGGCTTAAAAACTGACTCATTAAATGCCAGAACATTTAACAATTGACTTGTGGGAACTTGTCAGAGCTGGTACCCTGCCCAATGCTGATATTTCTCTTTCTGTGTACAGACTCTTCACTTTCAGAAGTTCATAAATGTGAACAAGAGTAGTTTCCCCTAATATCAGCTTCAAGTTCTGCGATTCTTGAGAGACCAAGAAGGAATTTATTTGTAGCTTCTGATGAGATGAAAACAACTCCTGTGCAAAGTGATACTAGAAGATTAGTCTTCAGACTTTTCCGTGTGTCTTTCCATAGAAAAGCCCATATCATAATTACAGAGCAAGCTCGAAGGGACAGCATGTTTTTGAGGCTTTTGCAACCAAGATCTAGGCCATAGGGATGAATATGGTATCTACTCCTTCCTTTCCTTCCTCTGTGGGCTACAGAAAGCAGATGGAAAAATAACAGAAGTAGAAAAGCTTAGAATACTTTCATTCAAAATGCCTGGCACGGATTGGCCTTTCCTCTCCAATATGCCTACAATTCTCCCTTAAGTGTTCTGAGGAAAACTTTGAGATAAAATTAAACTACAATTTAATGCATTGCAGCTGTATTACTAAAACCCTCTTTTAATGATTCCTTTCATTTTTCTATCCCCTTTTCCCATTTATATTTTAGCAGTAATTGACTTCAAACAGAAAATGAGTTGGTGATAACAACATTAACAAAAACACTATTATTATTTTATATTCATAACAATACAAAACTTTATAGGAAAAGATTGTTCCATAATACTTACCTGATTACCTCACATACAATGGGACAGGTTTGCACTCCTTTCCACAGGAAGACAGAAACAATGCTACCTGCCTTGTTAGTTTAGTAAAGCATGCACAGATTACTTTTTACATGACATTTCAGCAATTGAAGAGGGGAGAAATTAGTGCTAAAGTCTATAAGAAAAAAAATACTATTTTGAGATTCCCAATAGCAGACTGATTTTTCATGTTCATATGTTTCAAATATTACTTAGTGATCTTTGGTGGTTGGTTGGCAATTCATGTGTTCTTCCTAAATGTACATTATGCTCACTTGATCCTGAGCGCTGAAGCTGCAAACCAGTCAGCCAGTTTAAGGGCTGAGGGAATAATGCACAGATAACATCATGCTGTTTCTTCTGTATACATAATACCTTTCTCTAACTAACACGGGACACTTGGGACATGTTACCTTGCGAATCTTTGTGATACCTGATTAAATTAATTAGATGGCTATTGCTTCATTAATGGGGAAAGTAGGGTCCCAAGAGAGGTGGTCATTTCTCAACTCTCTCCCAATGTTTAAGCAGGGAGATAAATGATCTTTTTAAGATTCTCTTATGAGGCTGGGCCATCCCTGACTAAAGAAATAAGACAAAATTGGGATGAAAAGGACTGAGAAGGAACACATTGATAAAGCTATTGCTTTGAAACATGTATTGAATGAGAAACTTAACATATTCAAAATAAAATTGTTTCATTGAAAGACCTAATTTTGGTGAAAATTATTTATTGATAATTTGTTGAGTCAAACTAGAAAAAAATCAGGATAAAAAATTAAAATTAGGTGGCCAAAAAAACCAAAAACAACAAACAAAACCCAAAACAACTTTCAAGCCTTTGGTATGTTATTTAAAGCACCAAGGGAGGTACTTCAGAAATTAAAGATATATTTTGTGTTTTTTATCATTCTTAACAGTGATCAAAGACAGTAAACATTCAAGTTGAAATGGAGATAATTAGAAAACAATGTATCAGCAAACACATTGATTACAGTGGTTATCTATGTACAATTGGTAAGTATCACTGATGGGCAACTTTCTGTTCTATTTGGTATAGATAATATCACATCTTTCTAATTATAACAGCATTACTCAATACTTCAGGATCCAGCTAACATTATCCTATAAATCAGAGATATATATTCCTTAGAAACATGAAAGTTCTCTTTCATCCTTAGCAATGTGCAGATCAATTTCAGGAGTCATTTTGACTGAGCAATTTGATTGCATCTTAAGAGGTTAAAACTCCTCTGGCAAGATATGCTGATTTATTGGTTTCAAAATGGAAATGAAAATTCTAAGTGCTGGGTCAGCAAAAGCAAGGCACAGAAAGCTAGTGACCTTTAGGACTCTCTTGAGATTCAGTGTTAAGGTGGCCTGATCCCAACTCAGAGAAGAAATTGGCTCCTTAGGCCTTAAACAAGTTTTGATGCTCTAAATTGCAAATTCTGTGGCTGGGCTTTCAGAGGATATCCAGGGTGGGTTATCTGGTGCTGCTGAGTTGAACAAATCCAGGAGGTAAATGGGAATGACGTATTCACATATTAGTCTATGCGAATGGTTCTCCCTGCAGCAGAATTTCAGTTAGACTTTTATGCTGTAGAACTCTGCAGCACTGTCGCCCTGCTTGGACAGCCTTCACTGACATCATACTTCCACTCCTTATCACTTGCCTAAACCCCACCCATCGTCCAAGTCCTACCCTAGCTATAATACTGCGTTTTCTCTCCCTCTCTCCCTCTCTCTCCTTTAAACATCTCACAACATGTAATTTCAAATGCTATTTCATATTACTAAAATTTTCATATGTTTTCTGTCTGTACCACTAGATTATGCTCTATGTATGGAAATATTGCCTTATAAGTTCAAGTATTCTGGCTTTGGGCCCCAGTTCTAAGGATTTAAAAAGTAATTGTGAAGTAGAGAAAGTAACACTCCTTTGCTTTATTGTCTATTGATGAGTTAGAAGCAACCCATGTCCTTAAGAATTCCGTGCTATTTTGTTGCCTCTGAAAAATCTTGTATTCTTTTTTCTCTATGGTAATGCCCTTCTCTGCCTCTATGGAAAATTCCTACTTAGTCTCAAAACATGACTCAAATATTATCTCTATTCCCTGAGCCAGTGCTCATCATTTTACTGTCCTCTTTGATTTAAATACTATCCATAGCAATCTCTGTTGTATCGTGCATTTACATGTTTCTCTTCATCACACTTGCACTTGCTATGAGAAAGGGATAAAATTTTAGCACAATATTTGATACTTACAGGGCCTTACGAATGTATGTTGAGTAAATGAATGAATGATATACATGGAATTTGAAAAAAGGAACTATGAGAGAAAAATAAAAGATTAGTCTTAATGATGCTAGATTTCAGGGTCCCTTTGTCCCTGAGCTTTCAGAATAACTACCCAGTATTGGTCATGCCTGAATCTAACAGATGACAGAATGAGCTATATTTCAGTGTTCTGAAAGCTAAGTTCCTTACGTAGGAAAATAATTTAATTGAAATTTGGGGATACACACACATACATATCATTGTGGAATCCCTTAACAG
Organism: Physeter macrocephalus; assembly: GCF_002837175.3. Lineage (NCBI taxonomy): Eukaryota > Metazoa > Chordata > Mammalia > Artiodactyla > Physeteridae > Physeter > Physeter macrocephalus. Next base: position 17,245,781 of record NC_041220.1, read on the forward strand.
TCATAGTACTGTATTATTGTTAGACATAAACAAATTGGATGTTAGAGTCTCTACTTTTGAGGTGTTTGCTATCTAAATGGTTTTATAAACACATTTTTAAAGCTTAGGTAAATGTTATTCAGTCCATGGGTCATAGGTTGCTGTACTTTGATCTATAGAATAATTAAATGATTCAAAGCAATTTCTAAAAAACGAGAAAGCAGTAATTCAATATATTGACTAATAAACAGGTTCTGGTCATTTTTCAGCTGAAACAGGCCTTGTTGACTTACAAGAAGGTGGAGAAAATTGGTAGCAGTACATATCAACTTCCCTTTGACAAACCTTCTCTACAAATGTTGGAACTTTGCAACAGGTTGCAAGGCTTTAAGGGGCACGTCTGGTCTCAGATTGAGTTCTTGGGGACTCAGCCACCTCTTCATTATGATTATTGTGCCCTGGTAAACTCTACTCCTTCCCCCCAAAATGAAAGAGACAAGAGACCAATCTATGAGGCTATATAAATTCATACTAGAATGCAACACAGAAAAAATATATATGTAAAATTTTGAACTTTATTGCATCAGCTACTGCATCATGGTGAGAGGGGAAGGGCAAGTTGCTTTTATAGGTTGGGTCATCTGGGTGATGTAGATTTGAATTTTATCCCAACAAGGGTCTCACTTTGCCTCAACTTTTAAAATTCTGTTTTTCTATTAACTGGTGCTGATAAAAAGTTCTTATTTTTCTGGCCTTGTAAGTCTTTTGTGTTTTGAATGAAATCGTATATTTTTTTATTGATCATCTTTCATTTTATACATTTATTGACCATCTATCTGCTAAGCACTAGAGTCTGGAATGCAATGCAGTTCTTTTGTGAAATAGTCTAAATCAAATCACAAATAAGTCATCTCATGTGAATGTCTCTGTATTACCTAAGAAAAAGTGGACCTTATTATTTTATGTTCAGGCCTGCATTCTTACTCCTCTTTATTTTTAAGTTATGTGTTGAGTCAAAAAGCAATTTTAAAAAAACTGCTCTCTATAAAGTATCAAGGAATGGAACTGTGTGTAGGTCACACAGAGCTCTCCACCTCCTTCATGGCCCAAATTCCTCAGTCATAGGTGAAGAAAGAATAGCATGAACTCAGAGACCTCAGAGAATAATTTAGATATTATCAAAGGTTTTCTTAACAGTTGGATGAAAATGAATCATACAAAATGTTTCTAAAATTTATTTTGGGCCTGCCATCATCTCCTTAAATCTTTTTCGCTCTCAAGAGTGCCTAGAATACCTTCCTCTTTCTCTCACCCACACAGCCCCTCATCACAACTGTAACACCCTGTCACAGCAAACTCTCTCTTCCTAGTTGCTGCTCAGACATCCCACACTCTTCGTGCTACTTTCTCACATGTATAGGCCCCAAAGTACATATCGTATGCTTTTTCCATGAGACCTGACCACTCTCCCAACACTTAAGTCTCTGTACATATATAGAAGGTAGTTCCTTCCATTAACATTGAGGTGCTCGCAGTCTAATAAGGGACAAAGAGTATCCTCAAATTTTAAAAAAATCATGAAAGTGAGGGTTTGGGGAATTGGTAATAATGAGAAGAATGTCACTGACTAGCTTAAGCAGATCATAGGGAATATTTTCCTTTGATACCTCCATGGTGTCGCCTTTTTCTCACATATTTCTAGTTTTTACTTTCTTATGTTTCCATCAACTTTTTACTCTTTTTAAACATCACCACTAATTTCCCTTCATAACTTTATGGGTTATAAAACATACTTTCCATAATGAGGCAGATATTATTATGACAGTGTTTCTCATATGGACTGAGATACTGGATCATTGTGAATGTAATTCAGGGGATTACCTGCCAGGAGTAAGTAGGGGTAGTGCAAGTTGAACAGCCATAAAGGAGTGTATATTTAATAGAGCATATGAGAACTTTGCCTTGTGATTATAAAAGAGGCAGTCAGTTCTATTTAGACAGTGAAACAGAGCTGAGGTTGATTAGCTTTAGTGAGCCATTGATGGGTACCATGAAATTGTCTTTAATGCCTCCCCTAAGGTAACGGTCAAGTGACCAAAGTTTCCTAGGTTAACTTGATATCAAAACTAAGTTTTGCTTGCAATTGTTTCAATTGAAAAAATGGTGATAATATCAGGCAAAACAATTTAAAATGATTTTTCATTCATTTATTCATCCATCCCTTTGTTCATTCATTCATTCATTCACATAGTCAATATATCTTTATGATGGTTTCTCTCAGTGCCAAAAACTGCATTTACAGACATGGCCCAGTCTACTGGGAGTTAGAGACCACAGGGAAAGACATACTAAATCAATAAGAGAACAATTAGATGTATATTTATAAGTTGTGATGAATGCTATGAATAGTAAGAGAAAGGTTCTATGAATACAATGAGGAGAAATTAAGTGAGTTTATAAAAGCAATATTATGTAGTGATTAAGAAACTATCTTCCAAAGTCTGCTTAGGCTCTGGTTCCCCCACTTCTAAGCTTTCTGATATTGTGCAAATTGCCTCATTTCCTTGTATATCATTTTCTCATCTATAAAATGGTAATAATATAGTATTTGCTTCATAGAGTCATCTAAGGATGAAAAAATTAATATGTAAATATGTCAGTTTCTTTAAGCAGGAAAGTTAATAAGTTCTCAATAAATATCAGCAATTATAATTCAGATGATCAGGGATGGTCTCTATAACAAATCGATGTACATTTTATGCTGATGTTTCTATAAATATTTTATATATTAATCTGTGATTATCCTGATGTATCTCACATAAAATGAAAGAGGGCTTAAAATTGTCCCTATTTCTTTTTTTTATTGTATTATTCCATTTATACAAATTCTAAAAGAGGCAAAATCATTGAACTGTACGTTTAAGATTGGTTTATTTTATTGTATATAAATTATTTGTCACATAAAAAGAAGAGGGAAATAGGGTATGGTGACATAAGTAGAAATATACTGAAAATATTAATTTTTTTTACTTTGGCAAATATGTTACAGTTTACAGTTTTTTCAGTTTTATTGAGAAATAATTGATATACATCGCTGTGTAAGTTTAAGACATACAACATGATGGTTTGATTTATATATATTGTGAAATGATTACCACAATAGGTTCAGCTAACATCTATCTTCTCATATGAACAATAAAAAGAAAAGAAAGAAAAGAGGAAAAAATTTTCCCTTGGGCTGAGAACTGTTAGGATTTACTCTTTTAACAACTTTCCTATATATCATGCAGCAGTGTTAGCTCTGGTCATCATGTTGTACATTTTATCCCTAGCACTTATAACTGGAAGTTTCCATCTTTTGACCACCTTCCTCCAATTCCTTTCCCCCACCTTCTGCCTCTGATAACCACAGGTCTGATCTCTTTTTCTATGACTTTGTTTGTTTGTTCCTTTGTTTTAGATTGCTCATATAGGTAAAATCATACAGTCATTGTCTTTCTCTCTCAGACTTGTTTCACTTAGCATAATGCCTTCAAGGTCCATCCATGTTGTTGCAAGCAGTAGGATTTCCTCATTTTTTATGGCTGAATAATATTCCATTGTATGTATATATACCACAACTTCTTTATACATTTATCCATCAATGGACATTTTGGTTGTCTCCATGTCTTGGGTACTGTAAATAATGCTGATTCTTTTTTTTTTTTTTTGCTGATTCTTAATGATAGAGAAATGCCAAATGCCACTTTCATGTGTGGGCTATCCAATGATTCACAGGAAGTTTCAGTGATAATTTTATTTTTAATTGTTACAAGTTAATGTAAATCTCATTGAGAAACCCAGTGTTTGATTGCATCTATTTTCTTTGTAACAATCTTTTCTTATGAACTCTAGAATAGCACAAGTTTTATTATCCTATTCTGTATGATAGAAATTATAGAGTTAATTATTCTCCAAAGTTAATTGATCAAGTCATACCAAATTTGCATTATGAAAAGGTGGCTCATGAGGGAAAGGCCTGTATTTGAAAGTGTGCAACAAGTACAAAACATTGAGAACCTCCCATCCAGAAAGTAACAATTAGGAGCCTTTGAGCAGTCACTCATGCAAGCTTTGAAATTCTCTTTTAGTAAGAATTTGGTATAAGATGTTAATCCACTGAGAATCATTTATTCTGGAACCCTACCTTATGCTCTGCTAAGGATCTTTATATAAGAGTTTTTCTTAACATCTCTAATTTCCTACACTGGGTATAATTCAAGAAGCTATTTGTTGCCTAATATGCTTTCTTCTGGAACAATTCTCAATCTGTCAGATTCTCCTCGTGAGTGAGATAGGGAGGCATTCTGATTTCTAACCTGTCTGGTACAGTTTATATACAACAGCTTCATTTTCTAAATGTGCCTTTAGTGGCCTGAGAGATAGACCTTTGCAATGACCCAACTTACTGCTCCCTGGGAATAATTCATCCATTCATCCAACTAGAGAATTGGTAAATGAAGTATTTATTTTCAGTATACCCACAGCTTCTTCCTTCTGAGGAACTCAGAATTTGTTTGCTTGCTTGTTTTGCTTTGGGTTTTGATTTTTATATGTCCTAACCTCTCATATCAATAATAGTGTGTATAGGTCCCCTGTGCAAAGATAAATGTTTTAAATGGGTTTGTGACATTTATTTATTTATTCATTTATGTATTTATTTATTTATTCATTCATTTAGCTGAAGTTAATTCAAAACAAATGTAAGTATGGCAAAGGGAATTTGTGCTTTGTAAATTCAGAGAAAAATGAAAGATTTATACATATAAATATGAGGTACAGAAAAGCAGAGGTCATTTTTGGTATTCTTCATACCACCTACTTAGTGCCTATCACGTAATAGAATTTCAGTATATGGTACAAATCAGTTGAATTATCACCGTTTTCACTCTTTTCAAACTGCACAGGCCATTCATTGTAATGGGAAACTGGATGAAGTAAAATTTATTGACAACAGTGTTGTTTGTATTTTTAAAGATACTTATATGAAACAAAAACACAAAGACTATAAACAGCACTTTGGTTTACTGTATTCTGAACATTGAAACAAAAGGGAAAATTTACCAGCAAAAAAAATTGAAATTGACCATGGATTAATTTTGGCCCCTCCCTTCCTCCCTCTTTCCTTCCCTCCCTCCTCCCTCCTCTTTCCTTCATTTTTTTCTTTTTTCTTTTTTTCTCTTTCTTATATCTGGAAACTACATTGTTAATTTCTGTACCTATAAATGCTGCTCTTTTATGGTCAGAAGAGAATTTAAGATTTAAGTTGTAGAGAAAAAATATTAACAGATGTCAGAAGTCCTGATCAGAGTGAAATAATCATGCATTAGAAATCAAATATCTTTAAAACATTTTAGAGTAAAATTAAATAGATCATGACCAGTCCTTGCTTTCTTACTTTGGGTTGTAGATGACAACACCTTCAAACTTTTTTGACAACAGGTCCCTAATGAAAGATCTAACCACACTCATTGCCAATCACTGTGAATATATCTCTGAGTAGAGAATTATATCACACACTGAAGATCACCCTCCCTCTCTGAGTTGCATTAATAGTGATCATTTCATTGGCCAATGCATTCATTCATTTAAAAAATTTTAAAATGACAGTAAAGTAGTAAATGAAACAAAGTCCCTGATTTCTTGGAGCTATTGGAGAAATCATAAAATGAATAAATAAAAAATTAATGTCAGCTTGTGATACATGCTATGAAAGACAAAGCAGACTATGGACACAGAGAGTAAGGAGATTGACAGGGTCCTGATATGGCCACTATGATTATGGAAGGCCTCTCTGAATAGGTGACTGTGATGGCTTTTTGATGTGTCAACTTTGCTAAGCTACAGTCCCCAGTTAGCTATTCAGTCAAACAGTAATCTAGATGATCCTATGAAGAATTGTGCAGATGTAATTAAAGTTTCTTATCTGTTGTCTTTATGTAAGAATAACTATGCTGAATGGCCTGACTTAATCAGGTGGAAGTTCTAAAATCAGATTTGAGGCTTTCCTGGGAGATAGGAGCAATTCTGCCTGTGCACAACAGTTTCATGCCTGTGGAGATACAGTCAGTCTACTCATGGTCTCCCCTTCCTGATGGCCTGCCCTACACACTGTGGACTAGCTAAGCCAGCCTCCACAGTTGCATAAGCCCTTTCCTCTGATAAATATCTCCATATAGAGAGAGATAGACACTTCCTTTCTCTCTATATATAGAGAGAAGTTCTCTTTCTATATCTCTCATATATATATACATATTCCTACTGCTTCTCTGATTGAACTCTAAATGATATGTTAACATTTAAGCAAAGTTCTCGGTGAACTGGAGAAATGAGTCATTTTAAGGTCTTCAGACAGAATATTTTATTTGTTTGTTTTTTTTTTTTTGTGGTCTGCGGGCCTCCCTTTGTTGTGGCCTCTCCCGTTGCGGAGCACAGGCTCCGGACGCGCAGGCTCAGCGGCCGTGGCTCACGGGCCCAGCCGCTCCGCGGCACGTGGGATCCTCCCAGACCGGGGCGCGAACCCGGTTCCCCTGCATCGGCAGGCGGACGCGCAACCACTGCGCCACCAGGGAAGCCCCAGACAGAATATTTTAGGCAGAGGGCTAAGAAGGACCTTGAGGCAGAAATGAGAGTTTGAGGCAGAGAAAAAAGTCCTATGTTTCTGATGTGAATTCATGGATCAGAGGGTTGTATATGGTTGATGCAGGAAAAGACAGAGACCAGATCTTGTAGGGCTTTGCAGGCTATAGAAGGGGGTTAGGGTTTTATTTGAATATAAGGGCAAGTCATTGGAGGGTTTTGAGAAGTGAACTAATGTGCTCAAATGTATATTTTAAAAACTAACTTCTGCTGCTGTATGAAAAATTAACTTGAGGGGTCATGATCAGTATGAGGAAGACCTGGGAGCAAGCTATCACAGTGGGGTCTCTGCAGTGGCTGATGGTGGCTGGGTTAGAATAGGGACAGAGGAAGTGCCAAAGAAGTGGGTGGTTTGAGGATATATTCTGGTGATAGAGCTCCCAGGGATCATATTTGGGTTGGATTCCTATGGTAAGAAAAGCAAGGAATCAAGGATTACAAGGCATTCTCCTGAGATCATGGATAAATAGAAACATTATTTGCTGAGAACATGAAGACGGAGAAGGCACAAACAAGTGAGAGGTATTAGAACCCCGGGAAGGAATGGTTCATCTCCAGTGACAGGAGAAAAGTCAGAGTCTGCGGTTTCAGATGCAGGTAGATAGGGAAGTATGGCTTTGGTAGAGTTTATAAGTTCTCTTCCCATTGCTTCTATGTTTCTATGAAATAAAAAAGGGAAAAACATCTCCAGGTGCACTAATATCCATGATGTGGAAAAGAATACCAGAAAGTAGCCACTTCAGAGAGTGTCAGGGGAAGCAGTGTGCTCAGGTAAGGGGCCTGGGTTTCTTAACCAGATTGCGGAAACCGTATTAATGCTGCAAAGGCAGGCTGGGGGTAGTTGTATGAAGAGCTCCTGAAGATCTGTCTCTTAAAACTTGCAGTAGACAAAAACAGTGGTGCTGTCCCTGGAAGTATGGTGAAATGTAGGGGGCTTCCCCCTCAGCACTATGAAAGGTTTCTGTCAGTAACTTCCTTGTACCCATGTAATGAGGCAGGCTTGTACCACACTCGTACCAGCCATGGGCTAACCTTATTTAGGCCCAGTGGATTCTCCTTCTCAGAGCCAGAAATCTCTTATTCACGCAAATGTGCAAGCAAGAATCTTCCCTTTGTCTTATCCCCTCACTCAGATCAATCAACCAGTCCTTAACAGCTGTTGAGACTTACTCTTTCAAGTTTGCCATATCCTCTGTCTTTGCATTCAAACCATTCTCATTTGCTATAGGTATTATTAGAACTTTGCAGGAGCTTCCAAACTTATTTTTCTACATCTAGCCTTTCATGCTTTGATCCCTTTTTTACTATCTATGGCCAGAGGCATCATTCTAAAGTGCAAAACTGATGCTTTCACTTCCAATTTAAAACCCTTAATAAGTCTCAGATACTTTCAGAATAAAGTCCAGCAGTCCAGACTCTTGCCATAGCATCTTCTTTTTTTTTTTTGAAGATCCACAATTCTTTATTTCATTATCTTGGTTGGAAAGGAAAGCTGAGATTTTTTTTGTGTGTGTGGTAAAATATATGTAACATGAAATTTACCATTTTTAAAGGTACTTCCATAGCTTCTAATGCCCTCATGATCTGGCTTTGTTTATCTCCCAGTCCTCTCCTATACCTTTTTGCCACTTCTGACTTTCTGATCAATTAGCTCTACTGAACAATTAGTATTTCTTTTTCTGAAAAAAAATTTCCATTGAAGTGTTGTTTATTTACAATGTTGTGTTAGTTTCTGGTCTACAGCAAAGTGATTCAGATATATACATATATATTCTTTTTCATATGCTTTTCCATTATAGGATATTGAATATAGATCCCTGGGCTATACAGTAGGACCTTGTTGTTTATCTGTTTTATACACAGTAATTTGTACCTGCCAATTGGTATTTCTTTAATATACTATGCTGTGCAAAACTTTGCACAGGCTTTGCCCTCAGCATAGACCTTGTAACCTCCTACTATTCATTCTCTAGGTCTCAACCTAGATGCCACTTCCTCTGAGAATCCTTCTCTGATAATACTTTGGGTGACCTTTCTCTGCTCCCAGAGTCCTCTGTGTTTAGTCTGATCACAGTACTTGCAAACTGGGCTTGTAATGGCCCATTTTCATGTCTGTCTGCTCTACTAGACCACGTTCATTGGCAGAAATTGTGTTTAGTTTTGCTTTGTTTTCTTCACAATTGACTTCTGAGGGACTAGCATAGAATCTGACACATATTATAAGGTTCAGGGCAAAATAGCATCAGTGACTGGAAGAGCTTTAGCCAAAGAAGATAAAAGAGCAGCTCTAATTATATATGAGAATGTCCTCCTCATACCCATTTGCATGAACACTTCTAGAAAGTTTTACAAATAGATATGATTGTGGTCTTTTCTCTTGGCATGAAGAAGAGCTCTTTTCAACAGATCTGGGGAGCAATTTGTATAACTGACATTATGTAAGGCCCACACACATAAGGGCCCAGAGAACATTTGTGTTAAAGGTGATCTTATCTCATGGATAAGTTAGGTCTCCTGACCATTTAACTTGTTCCAGCTCCACCATGCCCTCTCCCAATACCGTTGTTGGCATCTATCTATCAGACCACTAGACAAATGCATATGTGTATGATCCCTGATATAAGGCATAGTTTTACTTCTTTCCAAGGGGCTTCCTATGCTCCTGGCTAATTAAGACATAGAGTTCTTTCCAAGGGGCTTCCTATGCTCCTGGCTAATTAAGACATAGAGTTCAGCCCCTATTCATGTACCACAAAATATCCTATTATATTCAAGATGGCTTTATTTGCTCATTATATACGAAGACCTCTAGCGACATTGGGATTAGCCCAGCCAGTATATCCTTTTTATTAATTCAACAAATGGGTTTCGAGCCCCTGTTATATGCCAGCCTCTGGGGATAGAGCAGGGAACAAGAGAAGCCAGGTAAATGTTCTCCTGCCAGTTAGGACCTAGGAGAGGAGGTAGTCACTAAGCAAGTAAAAGCGTTCATTGAAAGAGTATTAACAGAGCACCACAGAAGCATATGTGGGGGGCTGAAGACAGCTTCTCTGAGGAAGTGATGTGTAGTCTGTGGCAGATGAAAACATGTGCACTAATTAAGGATTGAAGTTTATTCAAAAAGCCCTGTTTTCCACCAGGTTCATGGAGGAACCTTCACTCCTGCCACTGAGGCTGGCTTAGTCAATATTGGATCCTATTGTTGTCAGAGTGGTGAGAACTGCACAATGCATCACTCTGAAAGCTCCAAAACTGTGCTAGGCTTCCAAGAAAACTCATTGAAAAGAAACTGCTATAGCAAAAATAGAGGTACTGCAATCCTAACTGCTACCACCTACACTTAAGACAAGTCATCAGACCCTGATGCCACCATAACTGTTGTCACTAGTACCACCTATGATATAGAGTTGCCTAAGGCATGGCCAATGCCATAGCACTGCGTTGAAGAGAATTCATTTCTCCTATGCCATGCCTATTTGTTCTATTGCCCTTGTATCCCACAGAAAGTGTTATGTGAACTACCATCTAAGTTCTTTTCCTTTTAAATTGAAGACTTCCCTGAGACAACTAAGCTGTGGGCCCATGAGGATGGGAGCAGGTGCATAGAACAAATCTGCATAGTAGATGCCATATTGTACTCAACATTGCTCTTCATTCAACCACAGAGCACTGTAATTATACAAAGATTTTGAGACTGACTTCCTTCACTTAGGATTTATAAGGATATTTACATTAGGCTCAAATAATACAATGCTCCTGTGAGTTGCATAGGAAATACTTGATGCTGTAGTTGCCTTAGTACAAAGAAACATAATCAAAGCCATATCAATAAAGGAAACCTTGTTATTCAGTAGAATTGTGCTACATGGACATCTTCATTTAAATTTAAATGATATGCACCTTATAAGTACGAAGATTTTTAAAATAAGCAGGCAGCAAAGGTCATCCATTTGGGAACACCTTTAGAAGACACTTTTTTTGGTAAATACACCTGTTTTTCCACTTCACAGATTCAGCCTATGAAATGGTGAGTCATTTATGAATTATTTTAAAGAGATTTTGATATACTAATCAGCTAAGTATGTCTGACATCAGTGTAATTATTATTTAGAAACATTCAGATCTGATTGGCTCATTGAAAATTTTGTCACACAAATCTGAAATGACAAATTCATTACTTAAAGTATTTATCCCTAATTTTTGCATACATTAATGTTATTATATCACTTCCTCTCTAGAATAGTAAAATGAATAGTTACTATTTTTGCTCTTCTTAAACATTATCTCTTATATAGCATGCTTTACATACTTTTTTACTACCTCTCCTGAGATGGAACATATTTTTTGGGGAAGAGTCAAGATTTGGCTTTTTCTGGTGAACTTTTGTCATAAAAGAAAATCATGTACCATGATGGAAGAGATTACAGTATTCCTAATCCAAACCTCTATTTTGAGGAAGCCCAGGTCACTGTCAGACGGACTATACATATGTTTCTTGATTAAACCGAAGCAATGGATAAGCTGGATAATTGCTAAGGGTATTGACTTTCTATCTCACAAACTTATGGATCTCCAAAATTGCCATGCCAGAACTCTATATGTACTCAGTCTTCCCCTACTGCACTCTTGCATTGCCCATTGTAAAGGTCCTTTTTGGATTGGATAATATTGGATGAGGTTGGATGAGGTCCAGAAGATTGGATAAAAAATGTTTATGGATATACCCTACTGGAACTCCTACCTCAAATGCTATCAAATATAAGTTCTAATCACTTTCTTTCTTTGATAAATTTTATATACTAATTATTTTGAATCATTTTTCTAGTTGGTGTGTTTTGGACTATTTGCAGCTATTTCAAAATATAATCAATTCCAGACTTTTCACCACTTGATTTCTAAACCCTTTGTTCTTCAGATTTTAAGTGAAACAATCAATAAAAGTCAAAACCTACATTTTGGTGTCATCTGAGTTTTTTGTGTTAGATAATGCATTCAATGCTGTTAGGAAAAATGATGTGTTTTTTTTTTTTAAACATCACTAGCTATCAGTTTTACATTTGGTAGTGTATATATGTATATGCCACTCTCTCACTTTGTCCCAGCTTACCCTTCCCCCTCCCCGTGTCCTCAAGTCCATTCTCTAGTAGGTCTGCATCTTTATTCCCATCCTGCCCCTAGGTACTTCATGACCATTTGTTTTTTTTAAATTCCATATATATGTGTTAGCATATGGTATTTGATTTTCTCTTTCTGACTGACTTCATTCTGTATTCTAGGTTGATTCTAGGTCCATCGACCTCACTACAAATAACTCTATTTCATTTCTTTTTATGGCTGAGGAATATTCCATATATTGTATATATGTGCCACATCTTCATTATCCATTCGTCTGTTGATGGACACTTAGGTTGCTTCCATGTCCTGGCTATTGTAAATAGAGCTGCAATGAACGTTGTGATACATGACTCTTTTTGAATTATGGTTTTCTCGGGGTATATGCCCAGTAGTGGGATTGCTGGGTCGTATGGTAGTTCTATTTTTAGTTTTTTAAGGAACCTCTATACTGTTCTCCATAGTGGCTGTATCAATTTACATTCCCACCAACAGTGCAAGAGGATTCCCTTTTCTCCACAGCCTCTCCAGCATTTATTGTTTGTAGATTTTCTGATGATGGCCATTTGGACTGGTGTGAGGTGATATCTCATTGTAGTTTTGATTTGGATTTCTCTAATGATTACTGATGTTGAGCATTCTTTCATGTGTTTGTTGGCAATCTGTGTATCTTTGGAGAAATGTCTATTTAGGTCTTCAGCCCATTTTTGGATTGGGTTGTTTGATTTTTTGATACTGAGCTGCATGAGCTGCTTGTATATTTTGGAGATGAATCCATTGTCAGTTGCTTCATCTGCAAATAATTTTTCCCATTCTGCGGGTTGCATTTTCGTCTTGATTATGGTTTCCCTTGCTGTGCAAAAGCTTTTAAGTTTCATTAGGTCCAATTTGTTTATTTTTGTTTTTATTTCCATTGTCCATCTGTTTGTATCATCTTTAATTTCTTTCATCAGTGTCTTGTATTTTTCTGCATACAGGTCTTTTGTGTCCTTAGGTAGGTTTATTCCTAGGTATTTTATTCTTTTTGTTGCAATGGTAAATGGGAGTGTTTCCTTAAATTCTCTTTCAAGTTTTTCATCATTAGTGTATAGGAATGCAAGAGATTTCTGTGCATTAATTTTGTATCCTGCTACATTACCAAATTCATTGACTAGCCCTAGTAGTTTTCTGGTAGCATCTTTAGGATTCTCTATGTATAGTACCATGTCATCTGCAAATAGTGACAGTTTTACTTCTTCTTTTTGAATTTGGATTCCTTTTATTTCTTTTTCTTCTCTGATTCCTGTGGCTAAAACTTCCAAAACAATGTTAAATAATAGTGGTGAGAGTGGGCAACCTTTTCTTGTTCCTGATATTAGTGAAAGGTTTCAGTTTTTCACCATTAACGATGATGTTTGCTGTGGGTTTGTCATATATGGCCTTTATTATCTTGAGGTAAGTTCCCTCTATGCCTAATTTCTGGAGGGTTTTATCATAAATGGGTGTTGAATTTTGTCAAAAGTATTTTCTGCATCTATTGAGATGATCATATAGTTATTATTCTTCAATTTCTTAATATGGTGTATCACATTGATTGATTTGGGTATATTGAAGAATCCTTGCATCCCGGGGATAAACCCCAGTTGATCATGGTGTATGATCCTTTTAATGTGCTGTTGGATTCTGTTTGCTAGTATTTTGTTGAGGATTTTTGAATCTATGTTCATCAGTGATTTTGGCCTGTAGTTTTCTTTTTTTGTGACATCTTTCTCTGGTTTTGGTATCAGGGTTATGGGGGCCTTGTATAATGAGTTTGGGAGTGTTCTTCCCTCTGCTATATTTTGGAAGAGTTTGAGAAGGATAGGTGTTAGCTCTTCTCTAAATGTTTGATAGAATTCAACTGTGAAGTCATCTGGTCCTGGGTTTTTGTTTTTCGGAAGTTTTTTTTTTTTTTTTTTGCGGTACGCGGGCCTCTCACTGTTGTGGCCTCTCCCATTGCGGGGCACGGGCG